>NC_090941.1:552230030-552530030 GCF_040938575.1 Ambystoma mexicanum | reverse complement strand
TTGCAGGCTAGGTTCGGAAGACAGTATGGAGCTCAGTCAATCAGAAATAAATTCCTGTATCTATTTCAAGTTAGGAAGGACCCGTTTTCCTATATCACCTATGTGTTAAAGACTCGCCACACAAAACACTTTGCCGGAAGATGTGCAACTCACCTTATTCTATAGAGACCTTTGTGAAGAATTTAAGGACTCTTTAAGCCAAGGTATGAATCTCCCTACTGCCTTATGCAACTACATCTCATTAGCAGTACAACTAGACCAAATATGGGGGGGATAAATGAGGTGAATGAAGAAAGACTGAGTGGAGACACAACTATGTCAGGGCATAATGGGTAGAGCCTGCACCACCAACAGTCCCTGAACCCATGCAGTTAGGAACTACACATGGGCCTTTCTCCAGGGAGGTACAAGAGAGAAGACGCCGCCTAAACTTATGCTATTACTGTTGGAAAAACAGAAATGCTGTGAAATTGTGTCTGATATGTCCTTCTAAACCTATGGGTAACGACACAGTGGATTTGACGAGCCAATTCGGAAACTATGCAGGTCCCTTAGCAGTATCATGCCTAGCCAAGCTAAACACTTTTTCATCCAAGTTTCACTACATGAAGGAACCGCATTATGGAACAAGGTTATAGCTCTCATCGATAGTGTAACTACAGGGAACTTAATTGGCCAAAAATATGCTTCTCACTTCGAAATTCCCATAACAGATGAACATCAAACAGAACCGAGTCCGTCAGTGGATGGTTCCCGGTTGTCGTCGGGAGCCCTTTCTCGACTAACAAAGCCTTTAAGAAATGTGTGTTCCACCTTCCATAAAGAAATCATTTCCTTTGATTTAATTTCTGCTCCTCATTTCCTGATTACATTGGGTATTCCTTGGTTGGAATATCACAATCTGGCCATAAATTGGGGGAAAACGGAAGCTAACTCTCTTGGGTGATCATTACCTATTGTCATGTGATCTAAAAGATGATGTCGGAGCCATGCTACATTCTCCAAAATCATCAGTCAACCATATCAGCGTGGCCCAACATGATGATACCCAAAGAATACGCTGAACTTTCCTATGTGTTTGAAACCAACAAATTTACACCTCATCGACCATATGATTGCTGGATTGAACTATTACCAGAAGCCAAGATACCTCATGGGAAGACATATACACTCACTGAAAAGGAGGATGTTGTACTGAAGGAATATATAAAGGAAAATCTGGAGAAGAGTTTTCCATTTACCGGGTGCTGTTCCTGCTTTGATTCTGCATTATGAATTGGGCTTACTTTCTATGAGAGCAATGGTAAATTGGAAAAATCTCTCCTTGTTCAGAAAATTCTTAATGGCGGATGGGGGTTTCCTGTATGTAGTGTTGAAACATCTTCTTTTGAATAAGAAGGATATGCCTTTGATGGCTTGGAAGGAGTGTAGTCTTGACATGCTAATTTCTATGGAGGACTCTACTGATATGCTCATGTCAACCCCAGCGGTCATTAAGAAAAGACTGCGGCTCGACAATTGGATAACTATCAAAGGAGACTGCAAGAAATACAGGTTATTCTTGTATGTTAGTGCTGAGGAACAGGCGCTTAATATTGTGCTTCGCTACTTAAAGAAGTTCCCAAATGCCTTATGGAGGGACTAATTCCTTAAACCTCATCTTAATTTATTCCCCAGAAATTAGGTTTTACGGGCCCGCTCAAGGATAGAAAGACACCTTAGAACTTGTCCTTTTTGTAAAGATCAGAATAAGATTGAAACCTTTGATCACTTGGTGTTAGAATGCCGTGGCTTGATAGAACTTGGACCGCAGCATTTTTGCCATCTTTTGGGGAGCTATAGAGTTGTTACCCCGGAAGAATGGTGGCGTATGCTACTTGCAGGACCGCAGATATCCATGAAATTGGCTCCTATTGGATATTTGAAATCTGTATTGCCTTCAATTGCATATTTTTAATTCCAACTAGATCCTTTGCTCAAGTGTTAGCATGTGATTATATAGTAATTATGAATTGCTGACTATAGTTTTTATCAAATTCCTGTTAAGCATTGTTTTGTTCTTGTCGTTTGTTTTACTTATAGTTCTTAACTTTCGTGTGATGATGTTTTGACTATGCATTATGGTTTTATTTTTGGCAACTGTTTGTGATGTTGTGAAAGGTTTGCTGTGAACCATAACACAATTAAATAAAAATATAAATAAATACAAAAATTAAATTAAAATAAAGGAAAATCTAGAAAAAGGGTTCATCCGCCACTCTACATCACCAGCCGGGGCCCCGTTGTTCTTTATTCCCAAGAACGAAGAGTCGAAATTACAGCTATGTATGGATTGCGGTCAACATAATAAGATCACAATCAACAACAGATAACCATTACCATTAATTCATGTTTTGTTGGATCATGCCTGTGATAGCCAGATATATACCAAATTGGATCCAAAAGAAGCCTCCAATCTGGTGTGGATTCATCCTTTGCGGCGAGTGGTGTCTTCCGCACCAAATTTGGTGATTATGACTATCTGGTAATGCTGTTTGGCTTGTGTATTCAGGGACCTGTTGGATGTGTCTCTAGTAATATATCTAGACAATATACTGATCTATTCGGCCAACCTCACGGAACACATCAAGCATGTAAATGAAGGGTTGAAGAGACTCTGTGACAATCAGTTATACGCAAAACTATCAAAAAGTTTATTTCACCAGAAACATGTAGTGTATTTAGGATACATTATGTCCCATGGTGGAATAGAAATGGACCCCAGAAAGATGGATGCTGTATTGGATTGTCTGGAACCCAAGAATCATAAAGAATTACAGAGAGTCCTGGGGTACGCCAACTTCTATAGAAGATGTGTGCAGGGATATTCCAAGATTCTGATTCCATTAATCCAATTGTTAAAAGAAGGGACCTTGTTTTAATGGGGTATTCCGGCACAACAAGCGTTTGAAGAACTCAAGATATTGTTCACTACTGCACTGGTACAGAGATTGCTTGATGCAGCTCAAGCAGGTGCTTCAGACTTTGCCATGCGGTCTATTTTTATCTCAAAGGATCAGCAGCCTCAATGTCCTCATCTGGTGGCATATCACTCCAGGAAGTTGAATCCTTCGAAACAGAACTACAGTATATTTGATAAGGAGCAACTGGCCACCAAGGACGCCTTCACTGTATGGAGACACCATCCAGGAGCTAGACATTCTGCTCTGGTTGTCACTGATCACAAGAATCTCTAATTCTTGAGGACTTCTACAGCCAACAACTAAAGACAGACTCGATTAATCCACTTCCTTGCCTGCTTTGACTTACATGTTATCTGCAAACTAGGTTCTCAGAACACTACAGTGCATGCCCTCTCCAGACGATATGAGAAAAAGTACATACCGTCTACAGGTATGCCGTTTGTAGCTCCCAAAATAATTCTAGCAGCTAATTCTCCCACCTTGACTACGTATGAAGAAATACTCTGGTCATATTATGCCCCTAGGTTGAACTTTCTCCAACTGAATTGCAGTCATTGTGAACAGCAATGACTGTTGTTTCATGGAGAGAAACTATGGCTACCCACAAGAGTGAGTCGGCAATCCCTTTTGTACTGGTGTCACGATACATATGGAGCTGGTCATTTTGTTATACAGAAGACCAATGTTATGCTTGATGGAAAACCTGCAATCAAGATGTACAAGACTACATTAAAGGATGTCATGTATGTGCCCGAGTCAAGACTCCATGAGGAAAAGTAATGAGACTGTTACAACCACTCCCCATACCAAATGGTCCTTGGAAGGCCTGCTCCATGGATTTATTACTTATCTTCCCTCCCCCATCAGAGGAAATACCGTCATGTGGACTATCGTTGATTCATTCACAAAGACAGCCCATTTTGTTGCATTGCCAAGAGTCCCATCAGCCGTCCATCTTGCTTGAGAATTCATACAACAGGTGTTTAGGCTTGATGGAGTTTCAGACTACGTAATCACAGTCAGGGTGTCCCAATTTGTCTTGAGATGCTTGAGAGAAAGTCAGTAGGCTGCTAGGAATCACCTTACCCCAAACGACAACCTATCATCCACGAGGAGATGGCCAGACTGAACGAGCCAACCAAGTCATTGGTCAATACTTGTGTTGCTATGCCCAGTGGAGTAACTTTGCTGAAAATGTTGGGGTGGGCTGGAGGGGGCTATGAAAGGGGCCCCTGCCAAATTAGTGGGACAAAATAGTGTGTCACAAAAGATGTGTAGCATACAAACACCCTTGTCCCCCCCAGCCCCTAAAATTACACCCATGGCTACGCTACTGTCAATGAAGTGGATTGGGTCACTCTACTTCCATTAGCTAAATTTGCATACAATGATTCGTATCATACTACCATCTCTGAAACGCTGTTTAATCTTTCATCCGGATTCCAGACAAATTCTCTCCCGTTGTCACATGCCAAAACATCATCAGTACCAACCGCACTCGAAGTAGTACAACAGTTACAGAAAGGCTTTCAAGATGCAACTCCACAGCTGAAAAAGGCACAAGGCATCATGACAAAATATGCTGCTAAAAAAGACAGGATGCCCCAAACTAGAAGGTAAAGGATTTTATGTGCTCGTCTACCAAGAATATTCTTATCCCGTCAAGGTCTAGGAAAATGATTCATAAGACCTTTTGCTGTGGATACTATCATCAACTCAGTGACCATCCAACTAAAGATACCGAACACCTATAGAATCCCTCCGGCCTTTCACGTATTGCTCCTTAATCCGTCTTACACCCCACTAGATATCCTGATGGACACCTTGAAAGACCTCCTGCTGTGGGACCTCAAGAGGAGTACAAAGTCAATAGAATCATGGATTCATGAAGGAGACAAGGGACAGTCCAGTATCTGATTGACTAGGTGGGGCTTGGTCCAGAAGACAGGTCTTGGGTGTTGTGACGAATCCCAAGATGTCGTCACTTCTCCCCTTTGAGGAGCCCCTTCCTATGAGGCCAGGGAGGTGAGGCCACTACCTGATAGTCCCCCTTGGGGTGGTACTCAGCAGGTGTATCTCATGGGGAGGGTCACCTCTATGGGATTAGTGATGACGTGGGGAGAACGTGGTATCTCCAAAGCCCACCTAACATACCTTCCTACCACCTTTCCACCAATACTTTCCCTAGTGTTCCTATATGTTTTCACCACACCACCAATATAGGAAGTACTGGGACGAGGAAGAGTGTGTACTCCTCAAGGGACATGCATCCCTTAAGTACTGAGACGAGGAAGAGACCAATGGACTCACTGGAGTACCTAAAGATCAGTAGAGGGATGAGGAAGAAGTGCAGAAGCATAGAGAGCACTAACAAGAACAGGAAGGAACAGTGTAATTTTCCCGAGACCTGATAGGGTAGAACCCATTCAAAACCGAAGTGGGAAACCAGGAAAGAGAGAGAGGCCCCCCTGGAGGAACTGTGAGCATGGGGAACACTTGATTCCGCCAAAAATCGAAGCAGCTGCAGGAAAGCTTACTGGGCAGGCAAAATGGTTCTTACCTGGTCCGACATGGAAGGACCTCCCGGCAAAGCAGAACAGTGAAGGTCCAGACAGGCAAAGCAGAAGGGCCACGCAGTCGAAGGACGACGCGCACGCTGAGAACCTGCAAGTGCAGCAGAGACGACGAAGCACGCCAGAAGACCAGAGAAACCGGAAATGGATGCATAGAACCCCGAGACTGACCGGGTCGTGGCGGTAGTGATCCTAAAGGTACTGGGGCCATTGGAACAGGCACCAGACGGCCCTGGCAGACGCTGGAGGCATGATACTGGGGGCATAAGTGAAGATAGGGACCACAGGTGAATTGTGAACTTTTGAAGTGTAAAGCAAGCCAGGGGTATGGTAGGCATTCTGCCTTGTGATTTTTGAACTATGAAAGCTTGAGAAAGGGCCTGGGGGAAGGGAGTCATTCTGCCCAGCCCTCATGAACTGTGAATTGTAAAAGCCAGAGAGAGGGCCTGAGGAAGGGAGACATTCCGCCCAGCCCTTGCCAAACCAAGAGACCTCATGAGAAGGCAACAATACCTCCTGGTGTCTACCCCGAAGATTGTACTTCGTGAAACTAATCAAACTTTTTCACTCAGTCCTTTCGGAATTCTTATTGAGTAATTCCCTGCAGAGTCACTTGGATTATCTGCACCCTCAGTTTTTTCATCTTCATTTACCACAGAGGACGATCTCATCTTTATAGATACCTGCAGAAAGGGGTATCGTTCTTGCCATGGACACATCAGGGTTGTAGGTGGTTTCTCCCATGCTGGGTCAGGGGAGCTGGTAATTCAGTGGCCAGAGAGACATTCCTACACGACCAGTGGCAACATGGCTTAATTGGTCTCAAGCTTAAATAAGTTTCTTGTTGAGGGGGCAGCCTTTGACTTTTCATAAGAGTGGTGTTGTATAGTTCTTAGCATCTGATTGTTTATACATATTAGCATGTGCATCAGAACACACATATTGGAGCAGTCCATTACATAATGTTATGAGTTGAAGTTAGGAATGAGAAGGGAGGGAATATTAACGTTGCTTGGTTCAGTTATGAGCTGGAGCTGATGGAGGAGGGAGACTGCAGTTGATCTTACTTACCAAGAAAGCAAGTTGCCAAAAGTACTGAGGTCTCAGGTACTTTATCATATTGGGGACAAGTTCCCGCTAGGGCAGCTGCAGTGGAGGGCGAGTGGGCGATTAGACCCATCGACTGTGGCATTTTTTGGTGTTGTCAGATGGTTGGACCCGCCCAGTGCAGTGGGGTCGGTGTTGATGCTGTAGACAGATGCTGTTGCACATTGTGACTAAGCTGTGTGGGCCAAGTGGAGAGGTGCAGCGAAAAAATCCATAGGGGGAGGCAAACGGTCACTTGGATACCAGCAGGCATCACGACGATGATGATGTGCTCTCGTGCTCAACGCTGACGTGCCTACGTTCACAACGCATGGACGCCCCTGTTGCCTGGCAAACAGCGATGCTGCTTCTGACGCGATTGCAATTTGGATCACATCATTTGGACTGTGTTATACCGGGCCCGAACGGTGTACCTTGCACGTTTCGTGGGTGTGGCGGCAATCATCAATGTTGCGGAAAGCAGATTGAGCAGGCCAGTGCCTTTACAGTACATAGTGGTGTGCGCACATGCCTGACGGAGAACGCATCCAGCGTTGGGTGCAGTAAATTGTAGTGTATACACACACTTTACAGAAGAGAGAGTGAATTGGTCATTGGGTGGTGTATACACACGTCTGGCAGAGAGGGTATGTGTTGACCTTAAGAAATGGCAAACATACTTGGGCCTGCATTATTTTTGCACTAATATGATGAAACAGTGATAAAATGGAAGGACTTTTCTCAAATTTGTGCTAGTAGTTTGAGCCGAATTACTCAGTAGATAGGCGGGATGATTTGCTTTATCACTGCCTTGGTCATGGGGGCTGGGGGTCAAGAAATATTTAAGAGACTAACTGATCCACCAGGGTTGGAGGATGGAACTGTTCAAAAATGTAAACTAGATACACACTTCGAGGTAAATAAAAGAGAATATATAGGTATCACTTTGCTACGAGGGAGCAGAAGAAAGGAGAAACAATTTAGGTGTTTATGACCGTTTTTTAGAGGGCTAGTGATAAAACGCGAGTTTGCTCATTGTCGAGAGGAAAATCTCAGGGATCAGCTAATGATAACATATGTGAATGACAGCGTACATGAGGAACTATGGTAGGTGAAGGACCCCAACTTGTGTAGGGCCATAGAAATTGCTATGCAGATGGAACATACTGTTTCATGCATTAAAGAGTTAAGCAAGGAGTCAGACAGAGTCAAGGAGTCAGAATCTGTGGAGAATCTGGAGAGACGAATGCTGTACAAAGAGGGCACACTGGCTAGGAGTGGTGTGAAGGATGTTGACTGGAAAACAAGGGACAAAGGGAGGGGAGCGGTGTTTCTTAGAGTTTGGGCAACAAATCAAAAGGTGTAACAGATGCAGAAGCTCTCAACATTTGTCCATGGAGAAAGAGTGCACTGCAGTGTATCTCGAGTGTAGGTTGTGTGGCAAAAGAGGTAATTTGTCCATATATTGCATGTGGTCAGGAACTTAAGTAAGGAGACTTGGGAATCCAAACTTGAACATTGTATGTAAAGGAAGCACAAGTGAAAGTGAATGCCTATGGAGAAAATGCCACTGTGATCATAGGAGAGATGGAGGCTGAACTGGCATTTAGAGGGAAGAAGATTGTAAGTCGGGTATTTGTAACACATGTTGGAGGAAATCTCTTGCCATGTGTCCTTGGCAATCAAATTAGATCGAAATGCTGAGGAACAAGTGTATACAGGATGTGACCGTGGTGCAGAGGTTGGAAGAGCGGGAAGTATTTAAATGGGTACTGCTTGTCTTTCAAGAGAAATGGGTAGTCCTGAGGGATTTATTCATAAGATCAAACTGAAAAGAGGTGCGATTCCCATTGTGGCAAAAGTAAGAACAGTCCCTTTGTCGCTCAGGAAGGAGGTTCAAGAGGAGTTAAATAGGATGCTTGAGGGAGGGTATAATTGAACACACAGATGTGGCCGACTGGTTAGTCCCATTGTTGTGGTCAGGAAAAGCAATGGAGCAGTTAGAATATGCATTGAGTCGAGGGAAGTCATCAAGAATGTTGTGGCAGTGAGGTTTCCTCTGCCAAAAATTGATGAAATGATTACTGATCTTACAGGTTCTCATATATATTCCCTTCTGGTTCTCAGATTGGCCTATCATCAAATTCGCTTACATCCAGATTTATGTGACATTATTAAGTTCATCATGCATGTGTTTTGTTTGTTTGTTTGTTTATTTTATTTATATCGCGCACCTGACCGAGAGGTAATTGGGTGCTAGAGAATAGTAATGGTTACATGGCATAGTATAGACAGTTGTGTGCAAGAATACAGTTTGAGCATTTAGGTAAAATTACAATGGTACATATATTCATATTAAACATTATACATATTATTCATTAGGACATAGCAGTAGTACAGGATGGATGACCACTGAGCGGTTAGTGGTATCAAGAGCTGTTATTTTGTGTTTTGTTAAGTATCCATGTGATAACATGGCTTCTGAATTTGTTGAATAGTTTGAATATTCTGAGGGAGAGTGTTCCAGAGCTGGGCGGCTAATACCGGGAAGCTAGAACCTCCGGCTCTTTTTAGATTGTATCTGGGCACCGCCAGACATGGTATGTTGGATGATCTAGTGATTCTGTTGGATACCTTCCAAGTGAACTTGTCTGTGAGATGGGGGGGCTTGGTAGTTAAGGGCTTTGTGAGTGAGGCAGATAGTTTTTAGGACAATTTTGTCATGTATAGAGAGCCACCTGTAGTGCTGTCTCGTTTCTGATATGTGCTCTCATTTGGGAATATTCAACGCTGCTCTGAGTGCGTTGTTTTGCATGATCTGTAGTTTATTTAATATGGTTTTGTTCGCTCCTAGATAAAGACTGTTGCAATAATCCAATTTAGATTGTATGAGCGCTCTCGCCAGAGTAAGGCAACTATTGGGGGATAGTAAAGATCCACAGGTTCTGATCAACTTGCCGGTGTAGGCTGTGGCTGATGAGGTAATGTTAATCTGCTTAGTTAAGTTAGACTGGGCATCGAGGTAGAAACCTAAAGTTTTTACATGTTTGGCAATGGGTATACTATTCCCATCAATGAGGATATTTGTGTAATGAGGACTTCGTTTGAGACGGTTGTTAGATGATCCGACTACGAGTAATTCTGTCTTATCGTTCAGGCAGAGGCCATGTGTGGCCATCCATGCCTGAATGATGATGTAGACTTCGTTAATCCGTGGAACGTCTATGTCATAAGTTCCTGAGAGGGGTAGGAGTATCTGGGTGTCATACGCATAATTTGTGTAAGTGACACCCAGACGGTCCAGTTTGTCAAATAGTGGCTTTGTAAAAATGTTGTACAAAGTGGGCGAGACGCAGGATCCTTGAGGGATGCTGCAGGTGATGGGGATGGGTCAGCAGCTGCTGAAGGTGAGAACACGCGCATAGTTCTGTTAGCAAGGAAAGATTGGATCCAGGCAACTGCAGAACTGGAGAAGTGGGCGCTGACGATAGGTGGTTACAGAGTATGGAATGATCTACCAGATCAAAAGCCGCAGAGAGGTCGAGTAGAAGTAGGATGGCCATCTTTCCTTTATCTTTCAATTCATCGATCTGGCTTTTGAGGTCGACCAGTGCGGTTTCTGTTCCATGCTGGGGTCTGAAGCCAGACTGACGGGTACCAAGTAATTTGTGAGCTTCAAGATAATCTTGTATTTGCAAGTAGGCTATTCTGTCCATAATTTTCAGTAGAAAGTGGACTGTCGTAATTGGTCTGTAGTTGGTGGATATAGCCGGGTCAAGGGTCTGTTTTTTAATAGTGGTAGAACCCAGGACTGTTTAAGGTTACTTGGGACGGAGTTGTTAGAGTAGGAGGAGTTTACCAGTTTAGTAATGAATGGGGCAAGGTCTCTGGCTGCATCTTTTACAATCTGGGCTGGGCAGCGATCACCCTTACAGTTAGATGGTTTAAGTGACGCAATGATTTTGTGGACTTCAGGAATGGTGACTTATTTTAATGTGAAACCTGAGTTAATGTGAGGGGTAGGGTTAGGTGCTGGTGTAATGACTGTTAGTTGGGATCTTTTGTCAGCTATTTTGGTCTGCAGTCCTTTAATTTTATTGGAGAGGTGATTTTGAATGCTGGTGAACCAGGCTTTATCCTTAGTGCATGTATCTGGCGGTGGGTTAGGGTTCTCTAGTTCTCTTAGAATGTTGAATAATTCTTTAGTACTGGAGCTGGCTTGGGCTATTCTGTCATTATAGGTTTCTTTTTTGGCCTGGATGATCTTATTTTCATAGGTGGCAGTGATAGTGGCAAGGTTGGTTTTGTTTTCAGGTGTAGGGGATGATTTCTAACGTGATTCCCATTTTCTTTTTTCAGTACAGAGTATTTTTAGCTCTGGAGTGAACCACGAGTTAAGATGGGCTCTGGGTTTGCTTTTTCGTAATTTTAGCGGGGCAATAGCATCAATGGCTTTAGGCATGGTCTCATTGTAGATCTTAGAGTGTTAGGATCATTGGTGTTTGGTAGGGCATTGAGTATGGGGGCTACCAAAGGAACTAGAGCATCTGCTGTGATGTTACGTTTATTCCTTGTGAGGCAGGGGGGAGCAATAATGGGCTTTTTCTTTTCCAGGTTATTGATAAGCAATTCAAAGGTGATAAGGTGGTGGTCTGACCATACTAGTGGAATCGGATCTAGTAGGGTGATGGTGCAATTGAGAGCCGCAACCCAGTCAAGTATCCTTCCTTTCTCGTGGGTGGGTTTGGTGCTAATTTGAGTATAGCCTTGTTCTAGTGGTGCAGAGGCTAGAGAGGTGGCCTGTGGGTCACTAGTGTCCTTATAACCAAGGTTGAAATCTCCTAAGATGATATTTTGTGCCGTAGGATTGGTAGTGTCGGCTGCTAGGGCTGTGATATCTTCTTCAAAGGACCCAGGGGGTCCTGGAGGCCTGTAAATGATGTGTAGTGCGATAGTGCTGTTGGGTGAGGTTTGGAACTTAACTGAGAGGAGTTCACATAATGCCAGCGTCGTAGGGGTGGCTAGTCTTATATTGAGAGTGGCTTTAAAGATAATGGCTATTCCTCCTCCGCGAGCCGTGGGTCTGTCTACACGGAGAATGGAGTAATTATCTGGAACGGCTAGGGCAATAAAAGGGCCTGCTGCCTCATGCAGCCAAGTTTCTGTCATTACAAGGAAATCAAGTTTATTGTTCACAATAATGTTGGCAATCTCAGTTGCGTGGGCTACCAATGACCTGACATTCAGTAATGCTCCCTTGGTGGGCTGTGTTTGTGGGTCCTTCGTTGGTAGACTGGGGCTAATGTCCCCTAGGTTGTTCAGTGGGGCTGTACACCTTTTCTTTTTGCGCCTGCGATTGTCAGTGGATCCAGGGCGAGCTGAGCATATGAGTTTAAGTATATTCTACTGCTGAGTGTCTGCTGGACGGTAGTCTACTGGTTAGTCTCTCGTTACGCTTAAGAGATGTCAGGAGGGGAGGCGGTTGAGGCTTTAGGCACAAGCGGCAACATATCATGTGTAGTGCACCTAGTGGAGGCTGGATGTAGTTTGGGTGTGATTAGTGTGGGAAAAGGGGGTAGTGTGGGAAGGACCGGTGTACGGCAGGGGATAGGGTGGTGACGAGGACATCTCAGTCTACCTAACCCTTCGTCAAACTTAATGTAATGACCTCTGGTGCAGGGGGTGGCAGATGGTGTAATGCAGAATGGGAACATGGTTATAGTTAGCAGTGCCTGCATTCTGTTAGGATAATGGGCAATTTCAGCGTAAGCTTATTGATATTGGGTAATTTACAAGGCACAAATATACCGCAACCTAGATTAGAAATTTAGCAGATAGGGCATAATCAATATACAGTCAGCTGTTACCATTGATAGCAGTTAGGCGCTAAGTACAAATATACCGCTAGATTAGACTAGGCTAAAATGCACAGAGTAGGTGCAAAATCGGCTGAGACTTAATGAGCATTAGTTTGGGCTAATTCAAATGCATAAACAGACCACACCTAGATTCAAATTTAGCAATGGGAGCCAGAATGGCGCTAATTCAAATGCATAAACAGACCACACCTAGATTCAAATTTAGCAATGGGAGCCAGAATGGCTCTAATTCAAATGCATAAACAGAACACACCTAGATTCAAATTTAGCAATGGGAGCCAGAATGGCGCTAATTCAAATACATAAACAGAACATACCTAGATTCAAATTTAGCAATGGGAGCCAGAATGGCGCTAATTCAAATGCATAAACGGAGCACACCTAGATTCAAATTTAGCAATGGGAGCCAGAATGGCGCTAATTCAAATACATAAACAGAACATACCTAGATTCAAATTTAGCAATGGGAGCCAGAATGGCGCTAATTCAAATGCATAAACGGAGCACACCTAGATTCAAATTTAGCAATGGGTGTCACAGTGGTAACTCCGTTGAGGTTATCAATTCCCAAAAAGGATATTTAGAAAAAACACTAACCTGATCGGATGTCAATGTGTCCAGAGTAGCAACAGCAGAAGAGAAGAATCACCCCAGAATCCCTGTTCCCCCTAGTACCGAACATGAAGGAATCAGTCAGGGGAAACACGGACCCCAGCGAAACCCTCTGGGGAAGAAAACCCTGAAGATCTTGAATCAGTCTTCTCGTAAGGACGTCAGGACTGGCGGTATCTCAGGATGGCCCTTCTCTAAGTGTCGAGTGGAAAGAGACCTACAGGACGAGAATAACGGGGAAGTATACGGAAAGCAGAATGAAGGGTAAATAGATGAGGAAAGTACGGAACTAACTTTGGAGATGACTGGAGTTAAATCCTTCAAATGGGTATTCCCGGGCAGTCGTAGGAGTGGTATTCCAAAGAAGAGGGTAACAACTGAAAAAAGGAGGATGGTAAGTGTGGTTCTAAACAAAGAAAAGAAAGACCAAATGTAGGGATAGGACTTACTTCCGAAAGGCGGAGCTTCTGACTAGAGCGGAATATCAAATGGAGAACCCTGCTTGGAGAGGAGGGGATTCCCTGGACTGAACGAAGGAGAGGAAGTGATCAGGCCAAGACGGGATACAATTCTATAACAAAAAGGAATGTTCGAGAGAAAAAGATAGTTGACTAGCTGTCGATAGAATAGGGTTTGAAGGTTCTGAATCGTAGCGAATTTAAGGAGCATCACATTCAGCAGAAGCGATGCGTTGAAGCGGAGTTCCAGGTTCCTTAAGAGGGATCAGATGACTGATCACGTGTTCCTGACGGCAACGTGAAACAACTAGACTGCTGGCATCGGATTCTCTTGCTATATCGGAGTTTCCTCGAATCATAGCTCCACACAGGGACCAATGTCACCTAAGCTGCCATCGTCGAAAAGGTGTAACAATGGGAGCCAGAATGGTGCTAATTCAAATGCATAAACAGAGCACACCTAGATTCAAATTTAGCAATGGGAGCCAGAATGGCGCTAATTAAAATGCATAAACTGAGCACACCTAGATTCAAATTTAGCAATGGGAGTCAGAATGGCGCTAATTCAAATGCATAATCGGAGCACACCTAGATTCAAATTTAGCAATGGGAGCCAGAATGGCGCTAATTCAAATGCATAAACACAGCACACCTAGTTTCAAATTAGGCAATGGGAGCCAGAATGGCGCCAATTCTAATGCTTAAACAGAGCACACCTAGATTCAAATTTAGCAATGGGAGCCAGAATGGCGCTAATTCAAATGCATAAACAGAGCACACCTAGATTCAGAATCAAGGTGTGGTTGTCCACCATGATGCAGGGTACACAGGCAGATCTGGAGTTGGGCGTTGTTGTGGATGTTTAAAAGTGTCTGGATGCTTTTCAGTTTAATATCGACAGCAAGCGTGTTCCAGAAGGTCATTTATAATCTTCTGAGTGGTGTTGAAGGTGTTAAAGATTATGCATGCATGATGACATCCTCGTTTGGGGATGTAATGAGGAAGAAAATGGTAGCAGACTAAGGGTGGTCTTGGAGAAACTAGGTCAAGCAGGATTGACGCTAACGTTGGAGAAATGTAAATTCAAAAAAATAGAGGTTGACTTATTAGGGTGCAACTAGTCTGGTGAGGGAGTACGACACAAATATAGTGCTGCTGTTGAAGCAATATCTGAGATGGTTGCTCCTAAGAGTATTATGGAAGTGTCTTCCTTTTTGGGACTCGTACAACAATTGAATTTAGGAAGTTGACTAGGAAGGGTGTGAAGTTTGAAGGATCACGGACATGTAAACATGAATTAATTGGTGTTAAGAATGACATAGTGAAGGCACCAATATTGAAGGGGTACCGAGAGGATTTAAAAACCATAGTCTATACGGATGCATGTGAGGTTGAAGTGGGAGCAGTTTTGATGCAAGATGATGTTGGAAGAGAAAACACTATAGTATTTGCCTCTTGAATGCTAAAGGATGTGGAGTCATAATACTCTGTCATAGAATAGGAGGCATCCGCTGTGGTGTGGGCAATCATGAAATTTAGGGTATATCTCTATAGTAGGCCTTTTATTGTTTGCACTGATCTTATAAGCCTTTAGTAGTGATATTTAACAAAAAAGGTTTGGATGGAGTTTCAAGGATATTGTCAAATGGGTTACTAAACTTCAAGGATTGGACTTTGTGGTTGAGCATGTGTCTGGGAAAGAAACCTTTGTGGCAGATGCATTGTGAAGGAATCGGGTACTGAAGGACCATGATGTTACTGACATGGTGATGAAAGATGACATTTGAGATATATTTTCGGTGGAAGAATGTCTCAAGTAAGTGGAGTGGGTTAATTAATGCATGTTTGGAAGATGAGACTTAACAGGAGGTAAAAATGGAAACTTTGTAACAAATGGAGAGAAGAAAATCATGAAGGACTTAGTCGGCGGTGCCATCAAACAATACAGAAGGGTGAAGGATGAGTTGGGTTTGGAAGGGAAGCCTGTGTGTAGGAGTCAAACAGTGCTTTAAGTGGGCACGGGCAGACTCCAAAAAGTGGGGCTGAGCTATGGCCCTGCTCAAACCCCCCACCCCATCCCATTACAACATTGGCGGGACACATTATGCCGCCGCAGCCATGACGGGAGATGCGCCCACCATTATGTCAGGCAAACTGACAGAAGTGCCAGCCAGCCACAGCTAGCTGGCTGGCACTTCTGTCAGTCACTGTAATGACCCCACGCGTGGGGGGTCACCAGAGGAAGTTAATGTCCCTTTGTTTCCCTAGGTCGCCAAGGCATCTTTAACCCTTGGCGAACCTGGGGATTCCTTGACATATTTCAAGGTTTATAAAAGATGGCTTGAAAAGTACACAATTCAAGCCATCTTTTGTAAAGCTTTGCCGACGGTCAAAGACGCCTGTGACTTTGTCCGTCGGGAAAGCTTTATAAAAGATGGATTGAATTGTGTACTTTTCAAGCCATCTTTTCTAAACATAGAAATATGTTACATAGTTCTATGTTTAGAAAAGATGGCTTGCATAACACACCAACCATAGTAAGGTACGCACATAAATATAAAACATTTACATATATTTGTGTGCATACCTTACCGTTTGCGAAAGGGAGGGAAAGGAACCGTACACCAAGTGGGTGGTGAGAGACTGTACTCGGAAATATGGTGGCCACTATTGACCTAGAGGGGGCAAGTCTCTTGTTCCAGAAGCAATGATGAATAAGGAGACATTGTAAAACTGTGAAGAAACCCAAAAGAAATTTGGGTGGGGTTCAGAAACCAGCCACCATTATCGTGAGAGAGACAAACACTTTATCCAGCGCCTTCTGCTTAAAGCGTATGTTAACCCCTTTTTTGTTAGTGCTAAGGACATGCTTTGGGTTAAATTAGGTTTGGAGAGAGAAGAACAAGTTACTCTCTTACCTGGTAACGTTCTTTCAATGGGATGGTCCGATGACGTATTCCATATCTATGACGGTAATCACCACAGCTGTGCTGCTTCGGAAAATCTTTTGGCGTCTGCGTCGATGACGTAGATATGCCGTCCTCAAGGGCCTCCGTCGAGCCGACGTCACCGGATGTTATAAGTAGGACGCACGACGCCCGTAGCCTCAGTTGTAGTTTTTTCCCCAGAACGTGTGTCACCAAACCACTGCCAGTATGACCACAGAAAGCCTTGCGGAAACATAAGCTGCAATCGCATAAGAAATTCTGTAGCGGGGCAGGTAGGGAGGGAGCGATATGGAATACGTCGTCAGACCATCCCATCGAAAGAACGTTACCAGGTAAGAGAGTAACTTGTTCTTCGAGGGGATTGGGTCCTCCGATGTATTCCATATCTATGACAGACTCCCAAAGCAGTACCAACGTATGGAGGATGGAAAAATAATTTAGAATATAGAAATTTAGAATGCCCAATCAAATTGCAGAGTAAAGGACCGCCTTGCCAAAGGCCAGTTCCTGCCCATGGATAGAATCTAGGGAGTAGTGTCGTACGAAAGTATGGTCGGAAGCCCATGTGGCTGCTTCACAGATGTTATAAATAGGAGCACCCCCCTGCAGGGCAGTAGAGGCAGCCATACCCCTAGTAGAATGGGCCCGTAAGCCTACCGGAGGGTCCTTACCCACCAGGCGGTAACATTCAGAAATTGCCAAGATAATCCATCTAGACAAAGTCTGCTTAGTCACAGCTTGTCTCAAACGCCTTCCAGCGTAACCAATAAAGAGCTGATTGTCCACCTGGGACATGCGTGAAATATAGAAACTTAAAGCTCTCCTAGGATCCAACCTATGGAGCCTCTCCTCTTACTTATCAGGATGTGGAGGAGGATAAAATGCCGGAAGAACAACCTTCTGGCTTAAATGAAATTCCAACACCACCTTCGGAAGAAACGAAGGACGGACTCTAAGGACAACCCTGTCGTTATGAAACACAGTGAAGGGTTGTTTAACTGAAAGTGCCTGCAACTCACTCACTCACTCTGCGAGCGGAAGTAACCGCAACTAACAACACAGTTTTAAGGGTTAACAGCCTCGAAGGACAAGAATGTAAAGGCTCAAACGGAGCACCCATAAGGAATTTCAGAACAAGGTTCAAATCCCAACCAGGCAACTGGAAAGGTGACGACGGAAACACATTAGTGAGTCCTTTGAGAAACTGAGAAATTAAAGGAATTTTGAAATAGGAACACTCCTCAGACGAGCACTTAAATATAAACAGTGCCGCCAGGTAACCTTTAACAGTACCCACTTGCAGGCCCCTGTGGGCCAACGAAAGCAAAAAAGACAGAACCATAGGAATGTCACATGAAAAAAGATGCACATTCTGAACCCTGCACCAGTCGCAGAACTTTCTCCAATGGCAACGGTACAGGGACTTAGTCACTGGCCGTCTGGCCGAAAGCAACACCTCCATCACGTCTTCAGGGAGGTCCCAATCCTTGTACCTCAACCTTTCAGAAGCCAAGCGTGAAGGTTGAGGGACCTGACCTCTGGATGGAGAACCTGACCCCCCTCCCGTGAGAGCAGATCGTCTCAGTAGGGAAGACGACGTGGAGGGCAGATGGACAAGTCGAGAAGGTCCGGGTACCACGTTCCCCGGGCCCATGCCGGAGCAATGAGGATCATCCGGGAACCGAACCTCCGTAGCCTCAGCAGCACTTGTGGGATGACGCGGACTGGAGGAAACGCAAATAGCAGTGGGAACGACCACTCCACCACAAACGCGTCTCCTAAGGCTCTTTTTGGAGGAAATTCCCACAAGCAGAACCTTTCGCACTTCCGGTTGACACTGGAGGCGAAGAGATCCACTCGAGTGGTCCCCCAAAGGGTGAAGTTCTCCAGGAGAATCTCCTGAGCCAGCTCCCACTCGTGAGAGATCATTCTCTGCCTGCTCAGAGCATCCGCCGTCTCGTTTTCGTCTCCGGCCAGATGAACTGCCGAGATCGAAACTTCCTTCTGAATGGCCCAGAAACCAAGCTGCATCGCCTCCCTGCACAGAGGAAGTGACCCTGCCCCCCCCCCTTTTTGTTGAGGTAGTGCATGGCCACTGTGTTGTCCGTCAGAATCAGGACATTCTTCCCTCACACAGTCGGCAGAAAAGCCTTCAGGGCAAGCTTGACGGCCCGCAGCTC
Organism: Ambystoma mexicanum; assembly: GCF_040938575.1. Taxonomy (NCBI): domain Eukaryota; kingdom Metazoa; phylum Chordata; class Amphibia; order Caudata; family Ambystomatidae; genus Ambystoma; species Ambystoma mexicanum. The sequence continues at coordinate 552,511,331 of NC_090941.1, read as the reverse complement.
CAGCAAATTGATATGGAGTCTGGACTCCGACGGAGACCAACGACCGTTGACTGTCAACTCGTTGGCATGAGCTCCCCATCCCATGAGGGATGTGTCCGTCACGATCGTCACCTCTGGCCAGGGCACCCAAAATGGAGCCCCCCTCATCAGATTGCCTTCGACGGCCCACCACAGAAGGTCCTGGGCGACCGAGGGTGGCACCTGAACGGGGTCCGACATCCTACCGGAGTACTGTGACCACTGGAGCTTGAGGGCCCCTTGCAGAGATCTCATCCGCAACCTGGCCTCTGGCACCAGAAGAATGCAGGATGCCATGAGGCCGAGCAACCTCAAGAACTCGAACTCCGGGAGCGTCTGGGCAAGTTGAAACTTGTGCACCATCTGCTGAATGTGAAGAGCCCTCACCTGGGGAGGGAAACACTGCCCCAGGGATGTGTCGAGCACTGCTCCAATGTACTGGAGCCGCTGTGTTGGCATCAAGTGAGACTTCTTTAAGTTGAGGGAGCAGCCCAGCTTGTGAAGGGAGTGGCAGGTGACGGACAGATGATCCAGGACCTGCTTGAGTGAGCGCGCCCTGATCAACCAATCGTAGAGGTAGACATGAATCCCCCCTTTTCCTGAGATACGCTGCCACCACCACCACCATGAGCTTGGTGAAGACCCTCGGGCGGAGGTCAATCCGAACGGCAGGACCCGAAACTGAAAGTGTGAGTCGCCAACCGCGAACCTCAGGTATTTCTTGTGCTTTGGATGGATCGGCACATGAAAATAAGCGTCCTTGAGGTCGAGAGACACCAACCAGTCCTGAAGTTGAAAGTCCTGGGGGACTTGAGAAAGAGTAACCATCTTGAACTTGTCCTTCCTGAGGAGTTTGTTCAAACCGCGCAAATCCATGATGGGTCTCAATCTCCCGTCTTTCTTCGAAATCAAAAAATAAGGGGAATACCATCCCTTGTTCGTCTCTGCTACAGGCACCAATTTTATGGCGCCTTTCTCCAGCAGGGATTGAATTTCCTGTGCAAGGCGCGGATCTAGACTCTTCAAAGAGAGATTCCCTGGTAGATTGTCGTGAGGCATCTGCCGGAAAGGAAGACAGTAGCCGTGGGCTATGATCTCCAGAACCCACACATTTGAAGTAATGGCACGCCACTCTACAAGAAGCTGCGCAAGCCTTCTCCCAACCGGCGAACCATGGGACATGGCCTCATGATTGAGCTGAAGCGGCTGCGGCAGTGCCTGAGGGCAAAGAGGAAACTGCCCAAGCGGCCTTGGCACCTCGAGTAACCGGTTTTCCACCTCTGGCACTCTGACTAGCAGGTCCTCTCGATTTACTAAAGGACGAGTAATATCGAAAGGAACCTCCCCTCCATTGTTGTCCCCTAGGACGAAAAGGCAGAGGTTGGCAAACTGCAGCGCTCAACGACTTCGCTGCAGCCTTGGAGGTCTGCAACCTCTCAAGGCTCTCGTCAGCCTTGCTGCCAAAAAGATGTTCACCATCAAAGAGCATGTTGAGGAGCCGAGCTTGCACATCAGGAGCAAACCCAGACTTCCGCAACCAAGCAAACCTGCGTATTACGGTGCTCGCCACCATGAACCGGCTGACGCAATTAACCATGTCCAGACCCGACTGAACGGACTCACACATGGCGTCCTTGCCATGCTGCACGATAGCACGATAGAAAACCATCCCGTTCCTCCCCTTCGGGAATATGATCAGCCGCTAAGAAGATACAGTTCCACAGAGTGTGCGTGAAATGAGACAAGGCACAAACTGAGTTGGCAGCCTGAAGCACCATACCCCCAGAAGAAAACACCTTCTTCACCCAGCCATCAAAACGTTTGTCCATCCCTATCGGGAGGGATGGTAGGGTACAACGCCTGCTTTGCGGGGGCCGTAGCCGCCTGCACCACGAAACTCTCCAAATTGGGGTGCGTGGTCAAGTAGCAGGGGTCACCACTGGCTGGGTGATATTTATTCGGCAAGGACTTGCTCACTGCCGGGAGACTCTCCGGAGAAGTACAAGTCACAGCCACCCTTCTCTGCAAGGCCATATGGAATGGCAGTACCAGGTCAGTTGGTGGATCTTGGTCGAGGATATCAGTCAGATCACCCTGCTGAAAATCCCCAGGGGGGGCAGACCACCCCAGGTAATCCGTGACCCTCGACATCAGGCGCCAGTAAGAGGAGTCGGCATGCGTGCCAGGCTCAGGTCTACCAAATTCCACCTCCGGAGAGGTGTACAGCCCACTGGCGTCGTTCAACGACTGGCGCAGGTCCTCAAGTTGGCTATGACCAAAAAGGAGGCCATCAGGAACCTCTGCAGGAACCTCACCTTCCTTAGACCCCTCATCCACCTCAGAAATATAATCCAGAGGCTGGAAAGAGGGTACAGAAAAAGGAACAAAGACATGTTTAGCCTTGGCCGTAGCCTTTCTGGGGGGGGGGTTCCACCGTGCCACGGGGTACCCCTGACAAAGCGCATCGAAAGGCGTTGACGGAATCAGCGTCGATGTCGAGCGCGGCACGGACAGCTTCGGCGTCGACACAGGCCTCGAGGGCGGAGCCCCGAGCGTGTCTCTCGACAGCCTGAGCGCCGATGGCGTTGATGACTTCCTCAGAGGCAGAGCCTTGAGAGAGTCCATCGACGACCTCAGCGTCAATGTCTTCTTTGAAGACTTCACAGGTTCTCGCGGTCTAGAGGACATCGAGGACCGGGACCTGGAATGGGCATGCCTAGAGCGACCATCCATGCCCGACCGGGACCTCGAAGGCGCCCGGTGGTCGCGACGACTGCTCGAGCCCGAAGGCGGACGAGCAGTGTCTCTAGCACGGCCACGGCTGGCGTCTTCAGACGGTGTGGACGGACCGGAGCCCTGCGCTTGAAAAACATCTCCTTTTGGAAGGAATCCCATTCCTCACGAGTGGAATGCTTGTTGGGACAAGCAACCCACCGACGGGCGGAGTCCTCGGACGAGGACGGGGAAGGCGACCTGTGACGGCGCTTCCTGGAGTGCCTCGAAGAGGCAGAGGAATGGCGGGACCGACTCCCAGACCGAGAACCCCCGATCTCATGACGACGATGCGGAGAGTCGCCCTTCGAATCATCCGTCGAAAGACCAGTGGAGCGCGACTTCCGGGGCTTGGCCACCTTACCGACTGACAGCTTCTTCTTACGCTCCCACAAGGCCTTCGATGTGAGCGATTGGCAGTCGACACAGTCATCCGTATCATGGTCCTCCCCGAGGCACTGGAGGCAAGCGTCGTGCATGTCCGTCAGCGACATCTTGGACCCGAACACAAGACACTTCTTAAACCCGGACCATGGGGTGGTAGAAGCCGAAGACGACATACAATATTCAATGAAGAAACAGGTTCGAAGAACCGAAAGAACAGGATTCAGTAGAATCGAGTCGCGCCGAGATCTCCGAGTGAACACATTTGCCGAAAAAAACGGAACTGAGGCTACGGGCGTCGTGCGCCCTACTTATAACATCCGGTGACGTCGACTCGACGGAGGCCCTCGAGGACGGCGTATCGACATCATCGACGCAGACGCCGAAAGATTTTCCGAAGCAGCACAGCTGTGGTGATTACTGTCATAGACCTGGAATACATCGGAGGACCCAATCCCCTCGAACGGGTTTATCTTGTAAAACATCCTGACAAGCACAATTTGTTATTTTCTTTGTTATACAGCTAAAACCCTCCCTAGACGTAGGCGTAATACAGGCGTTGCACATTTCTGTTAATAAAACTTGGTTGCAAAAATGACCCTTTGTCTATCTCCTGAGTCTGACTTACCACAATAAGTTTCCAGTGGGACACAACTGAGGCCGGAACATTCCCGAAGTCGGACAGGCGGAAGGATATTCTAGCCGCAGTGAATATTTCTTTTATCTAGAAACTGCATGACTGTGTAGTGGTACCAACATCTGCTGGGCCTTCTGGCTACTTGTATTCTGTGGCGGGTCGGAAGAAGGAGTCGGACACACATTTGACATTTCTTCTGTTTTTATTCAAAATACAAAGAAAAGGCCTATCTTACCCTATTGCTACAGGGATGTTCCCTACCTAACCAAAGGTGCTCGTCTGTCACCAGAAAGTCCAACCCAAAAATGTCCTCTGTCCAAAATCTAATCTACCTGACCCTTCAACTAATACTAATAACTAAAGTTTTCCGATCCACTCATTCTTCTTGCATACAAGTTAGCTCTTAAAGGGATATTACCTTTTCCTTTAGTTGTCATGGTTGATCCAGCATTCCCTGAAGCCAAACAAAAGGAGGGCACGTTATTCATTACTGGAGGCTGTCCCATATATGCAGATAAGGTGGCTTGCATAAGGAGTTCCTTGTGGGAATGAGAGTCCTTGTCCCCTAAAGGGGAGTCACTCCCAGTGAGGACCGACTTGCCCAGACCCCTACGGAGCTTCTGGCAGAGCGGGCTCACTGCCCTAGCCTCAAATGGGGGTGGCTCGACACCCCTGGGGAGTAAGGGGGAATACTCTCAATTTGTCACAATTCCCACAGTACCTCTAGCAAGACTCAAGATTAGAGGAATACAGCTTCACTTAGCAGCTTCCTGAGATCACGAGGCAGGATATCCTATCGGATAAAAAATCGATCCCATTGTCACTGAAAGAGTATCTTCTCTGGTGTCGGGTGGAAAACAACCTGATGAGCGGTGCTCTGTTACACCCAATTCCGTACACCATACTCATCTCTAGAGGGCTGGAGAGCTGCATTGGTAGAACATACGACGTGCAGTCTTTGGTCCACCATCAACAAAGAGAGGTATATGAACTAGCCTAAATAAAAGGCCAGATTTCTCATATTGAAATCCTTTCTCTCCTTCCCCTTCACTGCAGAAGAGGGTGGAACTAATCTTGACAGACAGTTCAACCTCAGTGTTCTATATCAACAAGCAAGTGGGGTCCCAGGCCCCGATCCTTTGCATGTTAGCCCTCCAGATTTGGGAATGGGCAATATAACAGGGTTTATGTCTTCGAGCAGCTCATGTACTGGGGCAGGACAATATAGAAGCGTGCAGACTCCAGTAAGGGTGTTGATGAAGGCTGCTGACACAAAGGTGGCATGGATTTGATAATAGACTTTTATTTTTTTAAGTAGAAAAGCTCCTTACTATCCCTTACTTCTAAGAGGGGTTTCCATGCCTCAAAACTAATATTAAAAGGGCCTGTTAGGACGGTGGAATTTACTTTGACAGATGTTCTGTGTCACAACCTACTTCTGTCCCTCGCAATACAGCTAAAAAGGTAAACTAACTGAAAGTTCTCCAGCATTGGATTGCTAGGCCATAAAGACCCCGCATATGGAAACTAAGGCACAATAACCATATACTAGTGACACGACAGACACAAGGTTCAATTTGCCAAGAAATCTGGTTTATTTCAAAGTATGCTCAGTCGGCCGACTGCGGTCTAACGTCTCGCAACGTGTGTACCCAGACCTCGTGAGACGCAAGAGAGCAAGCAACACTCAAGCAACAATATATATACATAACATGTAATCTTTGAAGGCAATTCAAACCGCCCATAATGTATCTTTTAGGCTAGGGTTCAGTGATGGACAATCGTGACAATTATGACACATTATGAGACAATTCTATTCAGTCTAAATATACTTCTTCTAGCAACAGTAGCAGAGACAGCTTTTTTGTTATTGAGAACATAAAGCTCTTAGTTCAGCAAGGATATCGTGTTCGTAGGAGAGAAAGGAGAGAAGCATTCCTTAGCACGTTATGTATGTGTTTCTTTTCATGAACCAAGGGTCAGACAGTTCTGAGGCAAAAAATACCAGTCTCCGCGAAGGAGTACCGCTAAAAGAATATAATTCATGTTTTAACTGCCTATTGCTACAGCGTTTGTAAGACAGGCCGGCACCTGGGCCGCTGATTAGATGCAGTTTCTGCTCGCCTCCAAGGACTTTGTGAGGGAGGAAAACAATGTATTTCTGTATCGTTTGGCATTCCTGTCTGGGTTGGTGTTTCAACATGCAAGTAGTGGCCTTGCACCGTGTATGAGCTAGAAGCATAGAATACATTTTGCAAAGCATTTTGACAGAAAGAAAAAAGCAAATGGCGGATATTTCACAAAATGGACGCCCTCTGGTTTCATTGACGATTCTGTGTTTGTGAGGTTTGTCACGTGATTCGATTGGTTTCTGGCCAACATAATATACATACTATAGGGTCGTTTCTGGACTAACAGGATCTTTCATAGATTCAGATGCTTGAATATTCCCCGTCGTCAGACTGGGAATCCTCAGTGATTTTAAATAATTATTAAAAAATTAAATATATGTACATTATTTCCATAGAAATACAATGTAGATTGCCCATTATGGCCTATGAGCCATTCAATTGTGTAGTGCCTCCACCTCACTTTGGTCCTTTATGGCCCTAACCAATGAAGTAGCAGGGTTTAAGCTCCGCCCCAGGCAGCCATCTTCAGACTTTTCACCGCAGTCTAACAGACTAGAGGGAATCCTCAGCTCTCTGAGCTTTCGTTTTTTCTTCACTGTTAGCTTTAATCTTTTTTTTACAAAAACATCTCTGTCTTGATCTCCTGATAAAGCTCTTCCTACGCAGTGTTTCTGGACTCAGAAAACACAGCTTTTCACTTGAAATTCATCGAGTGAATCTTATCTTCGCACCTTGTCAGAGGAGCAAACCGGCGAGAAACCTTCCCTTTTCAGAGACTTTGTTAGATGCCAGAAAATGCTTGTCTACATGAAAGACCCTCATGAGCAGTGCATATACTGCCGCCTCTATCCCCATGACATTCACATATGTGATATTTGTAAGACTTTTTCTAACAAAACTCTCCAGGACAGACCTAGAAGACTCCTTCTACATTTGGAAACAAGAGGACACTCCTCTGAAGAATCGGCTAAAACAGCCCTTGTTTTTCAGAAAGGCAAACTTCAAAAAGAAGGCCCTCCTCTGTGGAAAGAGGCTCTTCTCCCTCACATAGGAGCAAGAAAAAGGTGGAATTGACATCTTCCCTTGGGTCTGGAGACCAAAAGAAAAAGCACTCTGATGAGAAAACCTCCTCCAAACGTAAGGAGGTGTTTTAAAAAATTTGGGGGGTTGGGGGGCAATCGTCATCGACAAAGCCATCTACGAGCGGCACCAGAGATAAAGGCCCATCGATGGGCAAGCCATCAACGAAGTCTAAGACGTCAACGACGACGCTCCAAACCTCATCGTCTACGACTAAGTCATCGTCGTTGAAATCGGCCACAACTAAGGAATCGTCGACGAAGGAATCTCGCCACTTGTCAACTAAACTCTCGTCGACGGAGAAGGAGGAGCACACGTCCACAAAGCCATCATCGTCCACAAAATCCTCATCAACGACACCCTTGTCAACAAAGCCACCAACTAAAACACCGTCAATGATAATTAATCCCTCGTTGATGGAGATGAATAAGTCCAAGGCTCCGTCCATGGATAATTCATGCACGCCATCCAAGGAAAGCGAGTCTTTCAAACCAATGGACACGGACCTCCACACCCCAGAAGCCCTTAATCTGCTTATAGGAGCCCAGCTGTCTCCCTTAAGAGAAATGGCAGAACTTCCGGATGTCATCCTACAGGAGGATTTTTCAGATTCCAAACTAATTTCTGAGCAACCGATCCTCACTCCTAAGGAGAACAGTCCTCCCTGGCATCCCACCACAGAGGAACCCACAGATCCACATCTCATGCTTTCAATGCAGAGGATCATTGACAACGTTAATAGGCGTCAGAGACAAAGGCATCGATCTTCTACACCGATGAAAGATCTCCTCAGAGGCAGGTTTCACCGCCCCATAATTCTCCAAGAAGCTCTCCTACCAGGAGCAGACCTCATAAGAGAACACGCTCACCGGAACCTCCCCGCAGGTCCAGGAGCAGGACACTCAGTGCTTCGCCGCCAAGGGTCTCTCCTCCAAGAACCTCACCTGTTCCAAGAACAAGGGACCCCACAAGGCCACCTACAAGGGAACCCATGATCGTTCCATCCACCGAATCAGTTTCCTACTGGCAAGAAGATCCTTTAAGGGTATTTTCAGACCCTGGGGAAGGGGGGATTACCCAGGAACCAGACATGCAAAGCAAGTGGGACAATTACATTGTAGAGAAGCCTAAGAAGGACTCCCCAGGAGATGCTTCACCACCCAACGATCTGGTGTCTTTTCATATCATAATTGGTAAGGCGGCAGGCCTCTTTAACTTGCAAGTGACATCAGAGGAGAAAAAATCAGTCCTCTATGAGCATAGAGACAAACATAGAAGGACAGTCAATACGATTCCTCTTTTGTATACGATATGGGACACTGGAGCGAAGATTTTGTCTGCGCCATTGTCCACACCGGCACTCGTCTTAAAACCGGAGAATAAGTATAAGGCACCGGACACGGCACCATTATGCCTAGGAGGGCATACTAAACCGGATTCAGTCATAACAGTTGCAGTCTGAAAAAGATTGGCTAACCCATCATCGCCCCTTTCAGCTCCACCTGACAAAGAAGGGCGTACATTGGAAGCCATTAGCAGGAAAGTATCATCGTCGGCCTCTCTTACCATTAGAACGGGAAACGCTCTTGCCATGACTGCACGGCTGGACTGTGAGCTGTGGCTCCGCATGTCCAAGTTGACCAAACACTTGCCTACGGAACTGCAAGAGGAAGCCAAAGAAATCGTATCAGATGGTGAGGCTACCTCAGACCATTTGATCGACGCAGCAGTGGACATAGCTGAGTCAGGTTTCAGACAAATGGCCCGTGGTAGTCTTGAGGAGACAAGCCTGAATGAAGGCTACAAACAGTGGTCGAAGTGAGCGGGAGGGAGCTTTGCTCCTCTACTTTTTTTTAATCAAGTTTTACCGTTCCTATACTTTTATTTTAAAAAGAAACCGTTCTGGAATGGTTTCGTTTTAAAATAAAAGTGTAGGAAGAAGTTTAAACTTGCACTTTAACTAAAACGCACTGCACGTTTCGTTAAACAGCACGTGCATGTGTTTGGGGGCTTGTATTGTGTGTGGGAGGGGGCGTGGTGATGGGGTTTGTGGGGAGTAGGGAAATGCCAGTAGGGAACATAGTTCCACTACTTCTTTTTCTACACTTCGACCACTGGCTACAAACTTTAGAGCAGAGTTTCAAGCTCAGATATTAGATATGTCCTTTGATGGGCAAGACCTCTTTGGAAAAAAGATTGACAACCATCTCAAGGGGATAAAGGCGGACACTGATACTGTCATGATGCCTACCCCCGGAGCACCAGGACAGGCCCAGCACACCCGGGAGCAGGCATCATGCCCTCGGGTAAAAGCCCAGCGGCCCCTAATAGGGGCTCTTTGGACTTTGTCCTGGCGCCTTTGGCGCCAGGCTCATGTTAGACATCAGTCCTGGCGCCATAGGCGCCAGTCTCATAAAAGAGGGTGTTTGGTGCACTTACCTGACGCAGACCATGCTACATGAAGCCTCAAGCCAAATGAGGCTTAGGAGGGACTATTTTATCAAAGGAACTATTTTATTTGGGTGGGGACCGTGGAAGAATACTTACCTGGAACTTCTTCCAAGGCTATTTAAACCACGCCCGGATTGCCACACGTGCTTCGCGTTGCTCTGCATCTAGAAGCTGAACGCTCACCGTGCCTGCTCCTGCATCTTGCCTCCAGTCACGCCCGCCTCGATCTTGGGATACCTGAAAGGAAGGAAGGAAGGGAAGAGAAAAGGTGAAAACCAAGAACTTAATCTAACTTCCTACCTGTGTCCGGAACCATCACGCCAGCGATCCTGAAGATAGACATTCTTTAAAAGCACCGCGCTACTTGTTGCAGCGCCGCGCATCACTCGCCTGCTTTGTGGGCTCTTCACTATCCACCGCGACCTTCTGGGCATTCCGCCACATCTCTGCACCTGCAGGGGAGAAGAAAAGCAAACAAAGAGAAGACTCTACTCTGGAACTTTTTAAACTGCATACTTACGGCATTTCGCCTTCCGAAACCAGTGAAGTAACTGGTCAAATACGCACCCCTGCACCAGAAGCAGGACAGAGAGCTCATCCATTCAAACATTAAGGTGAGCCTTGATTGGGGATTTCGGAGGTGGTAAGAGAAGAGCAAAGGGGAGGTGGGAAGCAATCACAATACTCTGTAGACAGTTAATCCCCTTTCTCCACCTACAGAAAATTTTTCTACGGGCCAGACAAGCCAGATTTGGGGGTCCAGTTCAGTCGGTGTTTCGAATCCTGCGCATCACGCTTGAAGAGGTCACAGCAATCCAGACCAGGTCAGCGCCTCCGTGGGAGCCAGGTGAGCGTTACAGATACGACACAAGCCATCAGTTCCCTTGAAGACAAGGACAAAGATCGTAGATCCTTTCGAGGTTCATCTTCCAAATACAGGGGTTTCAACCGTCCCTCCTACAATCAAAAAGTGCAGAGTAACACCTTTCAAGACAGATACCATCAGTCAACAAGCAGATGCACCCAGAGAGGTAGATGTGGCTCTAACCAGGCCAAGACCCAGAGCAAGCAAAATTGACAATACTTCTCCTCCTCACCCACGACGCACCCGGAGGAAGAGTGAGACTTTTTTTTACCAATGTTGGGTAAGAATAACATCAGACAAGTGGGTGCTGCAGGTGGTTCGTGAAGGCCACACCATCGAATTCCTAGGTCAACCTCCATTTCTTACCCCCGTTCCACGCAAGGTGCATCGTTTGAAGCAGGTCACGTTGGAGGTTCACAAGCTGCTCCTAAAAGCAGCTATAGAACCGGTGCCACACCATCAAATGGGAAGAGGCTTCTACTCCCATTTTTTTCTGTTGAAGAAAAATGGTCAGTGGAGACTGATTCTGGATTTGAGACCTCTCAACAAATGTATCAAGCTCATAAAATTCAAGAGGACTTCCTTTCAGAATGTTCTCCCATGGCTCAAACAGCACAACTTCCTGGCCACCCTCGACTTGGAAGATGCTTATTTCCACATTTCCGCTCATCCTGCCCACAGGCAATTCCTCAGGTTTGCAATAGGGGAGTTAGATTTTCAATTCCATGTCCTTACGTACGGTCTAAAATCAGCGCCAAAAGTATTTACCAAATTTACCAAGTGCCTTGCACCGGTGGCGGCAAAGCCCAGAAGATCGAGAACGGTGGTCTTCATGTACTTAGACGATTGGCTAATAAGGGCGAGCTCATTCAATATTGCGAACTTCGCAGTGGCGAAAACAATAAAACTCTTGAAAGAGTTACGTTTCTCGATAAACAAGGCAAAATCCTGCCCCGTTCCCAGCAAGACAGTGCTTTTCCTGGAAGCAGAACTCAACACCAACATACCCAGAATAAGACCGTCGGCAGACAGAATATCAGCGCTAATTCATCTGGCTTCATGGTTTCAAAGCAACGGGACAACCACGGGACATCATGCCCAGAAATCCCTTCTGGGCATGATGTCCTCATACCAAATTGCAGACTTCACATGAGACCAATTCAGGAGACCCTGGACCGCCAATGGAAGCAGGCAGTCGGGTCATGGGAAGATACCATACAACTACAGGCAACCTTTCACAAGGCCCTCCGATGGTGGACCACATCTCAAAACCTACTACCGGGAATCCCTTTCCAAGCTCCAACTTCAACCCTTCTCGTCAGGACGGATGCGTCACTATCTGACTGGGAGACACTTGGCAGATCTGTAAACAAATGGCACATGGTTGACCCAAGAATCCCAACTGTACATCATTGTTGTGGAGCTCAGGGCAATACGGTGGGCACTGAAGTCCTTTCTACCGGTACTAGCTGGGCAAGTGGTGACCGTCCAAACAGGCAAAACGACCTTGATGCATTACACGAACAAACAAGGGGGAATAAGGTCAGAGTTGTTGTCTCAAGAAGCTCAGAAGCTATGGACTTGGGCTTTACATCACAAGGTCCACATCAAGGTAGAGCACCTACCGGGAGTGGACAATGTCCTGGCAGACAAGTTAAGCAGAGACTATTCAGCATCCCATGAATGGAAGCTAGATGAAGCAGAAGCCCTACGGATATTTCACTATTGGGGGCATCCACAGATCAACCTTTTTGCCACCAAGACCAACAGAAAATGCCACAGGTTCGCTTCCAGGTATCCAGAACACCTCTCGATGGGGGTGTTGGGCTTGTCAGTTTTGGTACCCAACTCTGCATCACCTGTCCCTATGGCCCCCGATTCGCCTCAAAGTTCATCAGAGCCTCTTAACGCAACAGAATCAAAAAAGTTCTCCACCACGACCCAGCAAGCCTATCACTCCATGCGTGGTTCCTGAGCAGCGAAAATGAATTAACCTGAATCTTTTTGCAGAATGCTGGGACATAATCAAGGCCTCTAGGGCCCCTTCCACACGGACCACTTCTATTCGAAAATGGACTCGTTTTACCAAGTGTTGTGCAACATCATCAATGAACCCTCTCTCTGCATCCATTGATCAAATACTACCGTACCTGTTGCACCTAGCTAAGGCAGGGCTCCCCCTTTAATCCATCAAGGTGCATTTGTCTGCCATATCGGCATACACAGCCAATCCAGGTCAACAATCTTTGCTCACCAAACTGGTTATCTACATTTTCTTGAAAGGATTGATGCATACATTCCCGCCAACTCCTACACCGGTCCCTGCATGGAGCCTGAACACGGTTCTGGCAGCGCTCATGGAGCCACCATACGAGCCAATTCATAGGTGTGAGATAAAAATCTTATCCTGGAAAAGCAGCTTTCTTAGTAGCCATCCCGTCAGCCAGGCGGATTAGCGAATTGCAAGTCCTTTCTTCAGAACCTCCATTGACCTTATTTCTTAAGGATTGCATCATTGCGAGGACGCATCCGAAATTCTTACCCAAGGTGCTGTCAGAAATGACGCTCACCGAGCGCATAGTGTTTCCAACATTCTTCTTGAATCACACATCTGATGTAGAGAGATCATTACACTTGCTAGATGTGGCAAAGGTTCTAAAATTCTACATACAGAGAACTAAGGAGTTCTACTCCTCGACTAGACTTCACCGCATTTGGACTAAAGGGCAGCACATTTCAAAGTTTCCCAATGTATCCGTCACTGCCACCAGTCTAAAGGCGATCCACTCGCCAGACCTCCTTCAGCCCACTCCACCAGAGGGAGGGCAGCATCAGTTGTATTTCACACTGGAGTACCATTGAAAGACAGCTGCAGAGTCGCAACCTGGAGAACTCTGCATACGTTTGACAAGCACTACTGCCTGGCAGAAGATACCACCAAAGAGTTAGCAGTGGGTCAAGCGGTTCTCCGCCATCTCTTTGCGTAAGGTAGGAGCAGCCTTCTCTTCCTGCCATCCCTGGTAATGTAACCTGTTAACCAGGGCGAGCAGAAGGATCTGCAGAATGTACATAGGTGGGCATGGTCTAACTGCTTGGTATTCTATTCAAGCATCTGAATCTATGAAAGATCCAGTGCTGGAGAAGTTTTAGTTACTTACCTGTAACTGTATTTCTCCAGCATTGGTAACTTTCATAGATTCACATGCGCCTGCCCGCCTCCCATGAGAGGCTGCTCCCTCTCCCAGCAGCCATCAATTCATGTAGTCTTCTACGGCTCAACATCTGAAGGGATTGTTGGAATAAATATGTCTATCTTCGAATTCTGTCATGAACAGGTTTGCCAAACTAGGGGCAAAGACCGCGCCCATAGCGGTGCCTTTTTTTCTGAACATATAGTTCATGCCAAACGCAAACATATCTCACATAATACAATGCACAATAGCTCCACCAGAAATATGGTGGGAACAATTTGAGGATCAGGACACTGGTCCAATTTGGATTCAATGACCCTAATAGTATCACTTAGAGGAATATTAGTATATAATGAGTAAATATCACAAGTGACAAGTTACTCTTCATCACACAAGAAGTGCAGGCCCTCCAATAGTCTAATAGCTGAGGTGGTAACTTGTGGTTTGCGCGAGGTTCAAAATAGTCACCTTTGCCCAGATTCTTCAGTCACTGGATCTTCATGGGTAGCTGATGTTGTTGGACGTTAAGGATGACTACTTTCTGCTAAGTGGTGCGGAAGAAGTACTAAGGTCACCTTTTGATCATACTACTACCATTTTGCAGTCCTGTCCTTCAGGCACTCATCAGCCTCCAGCGTTATCACCAAGCTGCTGGTTGTAGTCACTGTTCATCTCAGGACGGACCATATTCACATTTTCCCCCATCTGGATGACCGCTTCACTCATCACATCCCACCGCCCATGGACAAAGCATCCAATATATTTTAGCCCCCTTCCTTACCTCATAGGTTATCTTTAACAACATATATATCACTTTAGTGTTTCCTAGATAAGTTTTTGTTATATAAAACCCTAAATAAAATATAACCTTTATTCAGCCCCGCTCCAGAGGCTGTTCAGACCCCTTGTGCCACACGTGCATCTGCTGCATTGCTTGGACATGTCACTCAACTTCAAAAACTCCCACACGACCCTCTCTCAAATCATCCGGTTCATTGTGGCGGTTCTGGCCACACACTGTGGTATGGCCTTTGTGCCCGAGGTCCGTGCCCTCAACATCTTCAATTTGATCCAGCAGTTAAAATTACAGCCTTGAATCCATTCATCAGCATTTCTCTGCCTGATGGCCCTTAAGGCCATTTGCTTCTTTCTGGTGCCAGAGGCCCAGCTTCGCATGATTTCACTCTGCCAAGTCTTGTCCAAAGTGTTGCAGGACCTCTTGTGGTAGATCCTCGAAGACGACTTACAAAGGAGGGAACCTATTCAGCAATCTTGGCTTCACATGACGGTGGCCACGGATACCTCATTGAAGGGATGTTTGGGGCACCTAGCCTGGCCGGTTTGATGAAAAGCGGACTGTTGTCAAGCGGAATTGAAGGAGTGCATCAACCTCCTGGAGCTCCTTGATATCAGCTGGCAATTGTGACCTTTCTTTATTCAATACAGGGCAGGCGTGCCCAGGTCTTCACAGGCAGCAATGCAGCTATGCATTGCCTCAATAACAAAGGCGACAAAAATGTGGTGTGGGATTGAGATAGTCAGCCGGTTTTGGTGGGATACACTATAAGCCACCTCAAGAGTCTGAGGTCCTGGGTGCGGAGGGATCTACCAAGATAGTTGGTGCCCACCTTGGGGATCCGGTCTGGTCAATGATGAGCCAATATCTTGGCAAGCGGAACCTCCTCAAAATAATCTGAAGGATTAAATGGAAGGTGTGGCACAGAGCCCATCAGCGGTTAGAGGTGAGAACGTAGCAGTGACTGTGGGGTGCTGCAGTAACACTGAGAAACCTGAAGACCAAGATAAGCCTCAACAAGCCCCATCTCCACCGAGAATCCCTGAAAAGGAGAAGAGGCGGGCATCCACCCACTCCCTCCCGATTCATTGATATAGACTGATTTGGAGCGGCTAACCTTGCACCCCAGGAAAGGGATCGCTCAGACAAAGTTAAAGATGAAACTGGAGAGCTGGGGCTCTGCCAGCCAAACTCTGAAGGGAAAGAGCTGATTCTCAACTGGATAGGGTCAGTGAAATGGCATTCAGACCAATCCCAAGGAGAACCTAGGGGAAAGAGTTTACAGGGGGCCAAGAGTCTACCAGCAGAAGACATACATGAGACCAAGAACATAATAATATGTACTGAGGGAGACCACTCCTTGGAATTTCCAAAGGTGAAAATCAAACCTTTTTCACTGCAACAGGAAGAGCTTTCAGAGGCGGCTGAAGGACCATCCCTGAAGTACATGGAGCAATTCAGGGCGATAGTCTTACAGCAGTGGTGTGAAGGGGAAGAAGGTGACCTCCTTTGAAGCAACAAGAGTATGCCGGCTGAATTGTTGCACCCATTCTGAAGAATCTGTTCCTTCTCCACAGGGAACAGCAGCCTAGTCTTACCTCTTTATTGAAACCAAGTACTATGAGGGAAGAGTAAGGAAAAGACTTTTAGACAACACTCCTGCTATACCTATCTGTATTCCTGGGGTGAACTACCCAAGGAAACCTGATTGCCGGTTCAGATTTCCGATGGAGACAGGCCGTCTTGGCCCTGTTGGATTCAGGTAGCGAAATCAACACGATATGTCATGAACTGCTTTCTTCACGCAATTCCACGGCAGTGAACAACCTGTCTGCCTGTTGCATCCATTGGGAATGGGATGATGTGGTAGTTCTGACTGACACAGGGACATGTTTTCAGGTTAAGGATCTTGATATTATTTAACAGTTAGCTTAGCCTCCTGGGCAGCAAACAAAAGAAACAAACTAAAATAATAAACATTTCCTAACTGTAAAGGTCAACCAGGAACACAAAGTTCAAAAACATTCTTTATCAGAATGTCTGGAATAATTTGTATTTGTATTTGTATTTGTTTATTTGAAACGCGCACCATCAGGCCCAAGGGCATCTGGGCGCAATTTAGGTTAATATACATACAGGTAGTCAACATACATGGTTATATACAAAGTATACATACAAGATTGTTATATACAAGTGAATGTGCAAACATGATTATATACATCTAACAGTAGGAGTTAGCAGATAGGCCTAGAGGCAGAGGAGCCTAGTTCTGATCAAAAAGCCAAAGTTTGGTTTTTAGCTTGAAAGTGTTCAGGGTGTTTTCAGATCTGATGGTGACAGGGAGGGTATTCCACAGCTTGGAGGCAAGGACAGGGAAGCTCGTACCCCCCGCTTTTTGCAGTTTGAACCTAGGGATAGCGAGGCTATGGAGCTGAGCAGTTCTTTGCGGTCGGGTGGAGGAGTGGAGGGAGAGCCTGTTGCAAAGGTAGGTGGGGGGCCTTGTTGGCTAGGCATTTGTGCGTGAGGGCAAGTGTTTTCAGTGCTATTCTTTGTTTGACAGGAAGCCAGTGTAGGTTGGATCTAGATTCGGAGATGTCGTGTTTTCTGGGAATGTTTAAGGCTGCCCTAATGGCATTGTTCTGGGTGACTTGGAGTTTATTTAGATTCCCTTTGCTGGTCCCTAGATATAGAGCGCTACAATAGTCAATCTTGGACATAATGAGCGTTCTAGCTAAGGTGACACTGTTCGGGGTGGTCAGGAATGGTCTGCAAGCTGCAATGAGTTTGCACGTGTATGCCGACGCTGATCTAACGGCATTAGTTTGTCGGGACAAGGAGAGGGTGGCGTCCAGGTAAAAACCTAATGTTTTAGTGTCTTTGGAGACTTTGATAGTATTACCATCTATGATGAATGCCTGGTAGGACGGATCTAGCTTACCAAGACGTTGCGGTGAACCCAGGATGACAAGCTCTGTCTTGTCGTCATTGAGACATAATTCATGTTGGGCCATCCAGGCCTGGATGACCAAATAAACGTTATTCAGGGCCTTAGTGTCAACTAGGTAGTCGCCTGTGATGGGAATGAGTATCTGAGTGTCGTCAGCATAGTTAGTATATGAGACACCCAGATAATCAAGCACATCAAAGAGCGGCTTAGTGAAAACATTATAAAGTGTCGGTGACACACAAGATCCTTGTGGAACGCCACAGTGAATAGGAGCAGGGTCAGCGGCTGCAGATGGTGAGAAGACCCTCATGGATCTGTTGCTCAGGAAGGATTTGATCCACACTGAGGCGGAGTCTGAGAATTGGGCAGCAGTGTGAAGGTGCTGGCATAGGATTTGGTGATTGACCAAATCAAAGGCTGCAGAGAGGTCTAGGAGAAGAAGCATAGCTAGTTTTCCATTATCTTTCAAGATCTCAATTTGGGTTTTTAAATCTATCAAGGCCGTTTCTGTCCCATGTCTAGGGCGGAATCCAGATTGCCGTGAGCCAAGGAGATTATTAGATTCCAAGTGGTCTTGGATCTGCAGGTATGCTGCGCGATCCAGAATCTTAAGCAGGAATGGGACTATGGTTATGGGTCTAAAATTAGTGGGTATGCTAGGGTCTAGGGTTGGTTTTTTGAGCAGTGGGATCACCCAAGCGTCTTTGAGGTTGTCAGGGACTGTCCCAGTTATAAAGGAGGAGTTGATGAAGGCCGTGATGAATGGGGCCAGGTCGTGGGCCGAGTCCTTGACGATAGCAGAAGGGCACGGGTCGCCTTGGCAGTTTGAGGGTTTGATTCTCGTGATGATTTCTTCTACCTCAGCGATGGTGAGAGGGGAGAAGGCAAACGGTTTGATATTAGGGGAATCAAGGGGGGGGGGCACTTGCATAGGTGGGTGGACGGTTGTCCATCTTTAAACTGTCTTGTTTGTCTTTGATTTTAGATTGCAGAGTGGAGATTTTGTTCAGAAGGGCAGACTGAATATTGGCACACCATTTGCTGTCTTTAACGCATGTGTCGGGGGGGTGGCTGGGGATTCGAGTTCTTTTAAAATTTTAAAGAGTTCTTTGGTGTTCGAGTCGGCTTGGAGGATACGGTTGTTAAAGGAGTCCTTTTTGGCTGTGATAATGGCATCTTTGTAGATGATGGAGGCAAGGATGAAGCCGTCTTTATGCGCGTCAGAAGGGTGACTTTTCCAGCGATTTTCAGCACAGCGTTTAGCTTTACGGAGCACTCTTAACTGTGATGTAAACCAGGAGTTGAGATGTGCACGTGGTTTGGATTTTCTAAGTTTAATAGGGGCGATGGAATTGATGGCAGAGAGCATAGTGTGATTATAGGTGTCTGCCAGGGACGTGGGGTCAGTGCAAGAGTAAGTGGTGGCATTGAGCGACGGGAGTAACAGTGGGAGTAGTTTCTCCTTCGTTATGTCTCTTTTATTTCTGGTGGGGAGGGCCGGAGCAAATAAGGTTGGGACGCGCGGGGCTGCTTCAATGTTGAAGGTAATGATGTTGTGGTCAGACCATAGACAGGGGGTGTTGGAGAGGACATTAATGTTACAATTGGAACTGGCTAACCAGTCAAGAGTTCTCCCTTTGGAGTGGGTAGGTTCTTGGATGTGCAGGGAGAAGCCTAGGTCAGTCAGTGCGTTCTCAAGGTCGGATGCAGAGGAGTGTTTGGGTTCCCCAAGTCCTAGATTGAGGTCCCCTAGGATTATAATTTGCGATTTAGTTTTGGTTTTGTCAAGGAGTAGGGTGGACATATCACCCACAAAGGAGGGAGCCGGGCCAGGGGGTCTGTAGATAAGGTGAAGGGTGGTGGTTTGGTTGGGCGTGAGTGGAAGTTTGACTGAAAGTAGTTCGGCTGATTCTAGCTTAGAATTAGTTGACACTCTTAGCCCAAGAGAGTTTTTGTGAATGAAGGCCACACCACCACCTCTGGTGTGGGTCGTGGTACGATCGCATCTCGTGATGCCGTAGTCTGGCGGTAAGGCCAGGGCTAAGGCAGGACCAGAGGCGGCATGTAGCCAGGTTTCCGATATGGCAATAAAGTCAAGTTCGTGGGTTGTGATGAGGTCAGCGATGTCTAGGGCGTGAGCGGGAAGGGATCTGGTGTTAATGAGGGCGCCCTTGATTTGTGGTGGTTTGGCAGCTGTTGTGTTAGGTTTCGCCGTGCTGGGATGTGAAGGAGAGAGGGGTGGTGTGTGAATAGATTGCTTAGAGATGTACCTATGGGTGGGAGCTAGACGGAATCTAGAACCAAGTCTCTTATTTCTAATCAGGAGGGAGCAAGGTAGGTTCTGAGTTGGTTTCTTTGCGAAATGTTCTAGCCAGAGGGCAGGGTTGTTAAGATATTGATTGGTTCCGTTGCTACTGTAGCACTGTGCAAGGGGGTTATCCTTAGGGTAAGCCATGGTAGGGTCCGGGCTAGGGGGTGGCTGGTAGAAGGGGCAGGGATATGTACCGGATGCGTCCGGTAAGGAGAGGAAGGATGGCGAGGGGGCATGTAGTAGGTGTGAGAGTGATATCCCAAGAAGTGGCAGAACAATAAAGGCAGCAGGTACAAGCATGCAAAAATAATGGATAAGGAAAGTCCTGTGAAGCATGGTGGTGAGGTTAGACATCAAGGATTGAGCAGTGTGTGCTGACCAAGGCAGATGCGCCAGTGCCTGTGACACAGTATCCAGATTGGTGGAGGTAATGTGCTGGGATGCAGAGTTGGTAAGGCAATTGGTATTGGTAAGGTAATAGTCTCTGGTCCAAAACCAAACCTGAATGATCCACTTTCCCTAATCCAAACAATAAAGTAAATGTTGACTTGATCCTTTTCAATATCTCCTGTCTTTTATTTTGTAATCCACAAAAAAAGTATTTCATGTGTTGGCCCTTCAAGATGTGGACCAACAAGAGTTCCACTTTACTAGTCTTTAGCTTGGCATAAGTAGGTTTCTCTTTTTCTCTTCTGAGGTGCTCAGCATTACTCCCTCTTTTTTGGGGTGCTTCAGTATACCACCTCATTCGTGGCGTGCACACCCACTTTCTTGGAGTGCATGGCCTCTTTCTTGCGGGTGCTTTGGAGTACCACCCTCTACCTTGGGGCCCTTTGGGGTGCACCCTTTTTCTTGTGGTGCTTTGGGGTGCCCCCTTTTCCTTAAGGTGCTTTGGCATATCCCATTTTCTTTGAGTGCTTTGGTGTACCCCTTCTTCTTGGGGTGCGCCTCTCTTTTACCCCACTCGGGGGGGTAGGGAACGGGGGTGTGTGTGTGTGTGTGTGTGTGTGTGTGTGTGTGTGTGTGCGTGCGTGCGTGCAGTAAGTCAGTATGAGCCTGTTGTGTCAATAACCACACCAGGTGAGTTGCATAAGTGGTTTATTGAACATTTGTTGACATACTGTAAAGACCCCCAGCAAGCAACTCAGTCCATACCTAACTGCCAATACTTAAGCAACAACAAGAGCTGGGATTCTATGCTCTAGAATCCCTTGACCTCACGAACTTAACCGGAGATAGGAAATAATAGAGAGACAGAGTCACAACATGTTCCATTACATTAAGCATTTACACAACACACCCCCCTCCCTTATTTAAAACAAAATAAATGGTTGAACTTCGTTCTCATATTATTTTAACTTACAGTGAGAACACCAGGAAAGAAGGAGAAGAGAAAAGAAAAACAAAATTAAACTGAACATGTGTTTTATATACATAATAATATTGCATTCATATTGCTTTATCCCTTTTCTTTTATTTTTGCAAGTCTGGACAGATTCCATACTTGTCCACTTTCTAATCGCACAGCATTTTCAAACACTTGAGCAACTCTTACAGGGTCTGAATAGAGAGGCTCACCTTTCTTGGAAATAAGAGCTCTCCTTATTCTGATAAGGTCCCCTACTTCAACACAGTTTTTTTTTCTAGGAAACCTCTCTTTTGTCTTCTTCACCCATTTCTCTTTTCTGGCTTCCATCCTTTTCCTCACATCCTCAACAACAACATCCGTCCCTCTTGCTCTACCCAGCCAGGCCGGTGATAGTAAAGTGTTAGCCTTTCGACCTCTCATAAACTCAAAAGGACTTAAACCCATTTCCATGCATTGTGCCATTCGCAAGGCATTCAAACGCTCTTTGACAGCAACCTTTTTGTCCATACCGCATACACTTGCCCCTCTAATTCCTTCCATGATACATCTATTGACTCTCTCAATCATGCCATTCCCTTGTGGATAATAAAGCGCAGTTCTTTTATGTTTTATCCCACACTAGTATAAATATTCTTGAAATAACCTTCTGTCTCTTTTTTCCTTCACACACTCCTTCTTTTTGTCACCTACCCTCAGTAGGCTGAGATGTTTTGTTCTCTTTAACAGACAACTTTGTGACACACTGCAAAGTATGTTCAATTCTTTTGGCTATACTAATAACCTCTTCTAAATTTGGATCATCTTTTAGCCACACTTCCTCACGAATTTTGTCATTGGAACAGTGCATCATAAATTGATCCCTTATATGTTCGTCCAAACCGCAGCCAAATTTGCAGTTCAATGACAAATGCCTCAGGGCTGTAATATAGTCTTCCACAGACTCCCCTTCATGTTGGAACCTCATGCCAAAATGGTACCGTTCCAGCACTGTGCTTATTTTCGATTCAAAATGCTTATCCAGTTTAGATAATGCTTCATCCAAATCCAATTCAGCAGTGTCAGGTAGGGTATCAAAGATTCTTTGCCCCTCATAGCTCAAAAAGTGCATCAACATAGCCATTTTGCATTCCACGGACATCCCATTCCCACACATAGCTTTGACGTAATGTAGAAATCCCTTCTTCCAAGGTGCCCACTTAATTCTGGGTGGGCCCGGTGCGGGCATAAACACCTGAGGTCCAGGAACTCCCGATAAAGCCATATTTCCTGCTTCTAGATAAGTGCAGTACAATAACAAACCTCCAGTAAATGCACTCAACAACCCTTGTTAATGCTGGATATAGTACCAAAAAAAAATGCTCAGTAGACAAGTGCAGGAAATGTTTCTTCCTCCGCATTTGTTAAAACAATTAACAACGTGTGTGACCAGATGTCCAGCTTAACTTTGATCACTCTCACCTGTGATCAGAACGCTCTGTCGTAGCACACGATGCTACATTTGTAGACATACTGTAAAGACCCCCAGCCAGCAACTCAGTCCATACCTAATTGCCAATACTTAAGCAACAACAAGAGCTGGGATTCTATGCTCTAGAATCCCTTGACTTCACAATCTTAACCGGAGATAGGAAATAACAGAGAGACAGAGTCACAACATGTTACATTACATTAAGCATTTACACAACAGAGCCCAACATCTTAAACCATGGCCATTGCGGCTTGTTTGTAGCGCCATACGATGGAGATAGTGGAGATCTGCAAATAGTGACCTTTGAGGCACATAGACAATGAGAAGAAAAAAAGTGTGAGGAGCTGCTCAACGTTAAGCAGGTTATCATATTGCAGCAAAGATTGCACGTTAGGCGATATATATTGCAAATGTCGATGCCAATTACTGTTCAATTACGATTAATACCAAAAACACAGTACAATAAATGAGGCACTCGCTATTCTATGTTACAGGCTGCACGTCTATGGAATCCTATGCCATAGAAGTTGGGTAATATTAACTTGCACCTTATATTCCATAAAGGTTTAAAGAAGTTTCTGCTATCACATTAACACATTTCATTCTTTTTTTATGCACAGTAATCAGTCATTTGCAATTAACAACCCCTAACACGTTTGTGCCCTTTTGGAGCGATAATCGCACTTTAACAATAAACATACCGTTATATATGTTGCGGGCTATTGGACGGTAACGTCGCACCCGCCCCACGCCATGAAGCCCATGAGCAGGACACCCACCCAGAACAGTACCCAAACCACCATGTGCCACCGAGGAGCAACACAAACCCCGTCGTGAAGCGGAAACAAAGCAGTCATGTCTCAAGGGGTTGCAGCCGCACCGCAACAAAGCGCAGCAGGAGTGGTTCGCACGAACCCGGCATCCTTTCTTCACCGCCCAAACCCCTTCACCCAGGAGCCACAGGAAGATCAAGGCCAAAGATGGCAGGAATAATTTGAGGAGTTCATGAGAGTAGTAGGAAACCAAGACGCACTCAACAAATTGGACATTTTCACGAATCTGGTAGGAAAAGAAGTGAAAGGAATCATTAAAACCATTCCTGCCCAAGACAAGTCCACCCATCAACTCCTAACCGCTGCCAGCAACGGATGACTGGTGGTCCTCCCCAATAGAGACTACGAACGTTATACATTTAACCAATGTACCCAAGCACCCCATGAAACAATTGGTCAGTTCATTCTGCGCCTCCAGTGAAAGATTACGTACTGCGACTTTGCAAACTTTAATGATGACGAGGCTATAAGACTAAGGGCGAGAGAAGGGTGCATATCATCCCAATTCAGGAAACATCTATTAAAGAAATCCCTTCCACTGAAGGAAGTCACATACTTAGCAAGGATACACGAAAGGGTCGATTCCCAAGTGGCCAACATCGAAAACCCAAAGAAAATGTAAGCCACCATAAGCCCCAACCCACAAGGGCAACCACGATACTCGAGCACAATGACCCGCCACGGAACACTGGCCGCAGACCCCCACCAGAAAGACAATGCTACAGATGTGGGTTTGAATTCCCACACAAGGGCCAATGCCAAGCCCTTGGCCAAATAGGCATAAGGTGCAGTCAGCAGAACCATTTTCAAATCCTGTGGAGGCAAAAAGCTCCACTACTGGCAAACTACAGACCACTGCCTGTTATGCTTGATCTAAAATGGCGCTGGTGCGCAATGCATTCTGGGAGCGCTCAGAGCCATGATGGATATTTACTTCATACCGCAGTGAAACACTGCACACATTTTGCTCAGTGTTAGATTCACAGTGCTGAGACAAACATGCTTTTTCAAACCTGGTATGCGGTCAAGGACATTTCTGTTGGGAAAGCTCACTTTGTTATGCTTTGCTACTGTTCTCCGTGGAGCGTGTTTTTAGAGAAGGGAGGCACTGCGCTTCTTGGGGAGAAGCTCTCGATTGACCCAGCTGGCGACCGACGGCTGTTCCTCAACTGCGCAAGTGCAATTTCCAGAATGTTCGAGAATTAACTCCCCTTTGTAGAGTGTGTATATATGCGGAAGCCCGGAGGTGGGCAGGTGAGATTTCAGCTGGAGAAAGGACGCTTACGTCTGGCCTTCCTGTGAGCTGTGGTGCTCTCGGCCTGGCTGTTCCCGGGGTCTTCCAGCCGCTTCTGGACAAGATGAGGAATCCTGTTACGCTCACGGTGATGTATTTCTTTTTGACTTCTTTACTTCTTCTGTGATCTATGTCCTTGTTATTTTTATGAGTTATTTCTATGTATGTGTAAACTTTGAATAAATATCCGTAAAGAGCTGATTATCTTCTAAAGAGTGCTTGGTTGTGAGTTATTGTGTCTGTCTGTTTATTGTTCAAAGTATTTGCTCTGTAATTGACTTGGTGATTTATGGTTGTTCCGTGCACTTTTCGGGGGAGAGCAATACATTTTTGGCATCACGAACAGGATACTCGTGATGAGTTGTTACGAGTATTGAAGAGTCTGTTGAAACGTAGATAGGATTTGGTTGTCGTGTAAGTGAAGTTTTTGAATAGTGAAGTTTTTTTTTCCTCGCTTTTGTAAGTGTGTTGAGTGCATGTGGGAGTAATTGCAGTGTGGAGAAGAAAATATATAGGTTCAACAAGGTTTTGCTTTGTTTGCGATAATGAGTAGTTTGTTCAAGAAGAAGAACGTTACCGCTGGCAGTGACTGTTTTGATGTTGTTATTCCAGGCTGGACTAAGAGTCCATTTGATAAATTGGCTCAGGCGTGGGGAGGGGGAAATGAAAAATGAGGTCTTGCGATTGGAGAGAGAGCTAGCTGCAGAACGGCAGACTGCGTTAATGCAGCAGATTCAAATGAAACTGTTTAAAGATAAGGCCGACACAAGGAGGCGGTGGCCGAGAGGGCAGCAGTCAGAGTAGCCCTGTATATAGGAAAAGACGGGGAGGGGTCAACAAAAGAAAGGTGGCAACTGTAATCGCTACCGCTTGCGTAGACTGAGATCCGGATAAGTGGGTTGGTGATATTTGTGATTCGACCAGTCTAGAAAGTAGTTCTGCAGATGAGTCTGACCCCAAACCAGAGGCGAAACAGAAAACATTGACGGCTAAGCCTGTTAGAAGACGGCGAGCCGGACCACACCCGCAGAATCCTGGTGGTGGTATGGTGGATTTAACCACTTTTGAGGATTACACACAACAGGAGGTTGGGGAAATTATTACCCGTTTGAGGCAAAAATCAGGGGAAGCTTTATTGACATGGATGGTGAGGTTACTAGATGGGGGTGCTGCAGGGTTGTTGGTAGATTCTACGGATTCACTGCGTTTTTTACCCCTGTCAATTTACACCAATGTACAGGAGGTCTTAAGAGCAGGACCGCCCCCTGACGCAAATGGTCAAGATACGCAGGTGTCTTTGTTGCACCTGGTAGCCCAAGCATGTAACCATAAATACCCTATTACCACAGATTGGCCTAGTGAAGAAACGAAGTGGTATACGTTGAGAGAAGCAATTCAGAGAGTCGGAGAGCATGCTATGAAAGAGGCGATTCACATAGATGCTCCTGATCATATGGGAGTAGTGTCGCTCTCAGTTTCAACTCAAAACATGGCGATTAGAACTGCGCCACCCGCATACAAAAATGTCATTATGACTTTGCTCGTAGGTATGACGGGCAAGGCTACGATGAGGTAGCAGATGCCATTCGGCAACTTGCAGATTTTGGAGAGTGAGATAAGAGTGATAACAAGCCCCGAGAGAGAGAGAGGGGCGTAGTGAGAGGAGAACCGAAGGCAGGCGGCAAGATAGCAGAGACTCCCGAGTGTCCCGAAAAGACATGTTTTTGCCTTTGTTAAAAGATGGTGTGCACACGAAGAAATTGATGGCATTGAGACAAAAGTAATGTATGAATTATACAAAAAAACAAGTACTTTCAGTCAAAGAGCGCTATAAACTGGTTAAGAAACAAGTAGTCACTACGCCACAGGGGGACATCTCACCTTCTGATCCCCCTGCGGAAGAACAAGACATAGGGTCTATGGGGACACCTTCCCCGTACCAGCCAACATACGCTGATTTGAGAAAGGTGGTGAGTGCGATGCTAGAGGCGGAATCGAGTCACACTCATTCGAAGTTTGACTAGGGTTTCGGCCAAGCTCCGGCAGCGTCTGCCCGCATAAAAGTGGATAGGCGGCTTCATGTTGATGTGAACATTTTTTGGGGGCCAGGAAATACACAAGGGGTGCGTGCATTGATAGACACCGGGGCGGAGGCCTCTTTGATTCATGGTAATCCAACACGATTTAAAGGAAAACAGTTTACTATTACAGGCTTAGGGGGAAAGGAGACCCCCGCAGTACAAACGAGAGTGGAAATGAAAATAGGCAATTTAAAGAGGCAGAAATACCAAGTGTTGTTTGTCCCAATACCTGAATACATAATTGGCTTTGACATTTTGGAGGGGCTAACCTTGGGACTTGGCGGTAAAACCTACCAGTTTGGGGTGAGTGCATTAATCTGTACACCCATTACCGTAGGCAAATTAAAGATACCCCCAGTGCAAGTGCCAGTGGCAACCAAGTGGGTAGCAATGAAACAATACCGCATTCCTGGGGGGCACAAGGAAATGTCAGACACCCTTAAAGAGTACGTGGAGGCGGGTGTATTACGCCCTATTACCACCTCATGGAACAATCCTCTCTGGCCTATTAAAAAGGGAGATGGGTCGTGGAGGATGACTGTGGATTACAGGGAATTGAATAAACACACTCCTCCCTTAGTGCCCGCAGTCCCAGATGCTATTACCTTGATTGAAAATGTCCAAAAGTTCGAGGGGACTTGGTATGCAGTGATCGATTTAGCTAATGCATTTTTCTCTGTGCCAATTGCTGACGAGTGTCGAGAACAGTTTGCATTTTCGTGGAGTGGACGGCAGTACACTTTCACAAGGCTACCTACGGGGTACATGCACAGCCCGACTATCTGTCACCGGCTGGTGGCAGAGCACTTAGACAAGATACCGTGTAAACCTGACATACAAATCTCTCATTACATTGATGATATTTTGATCCAGGGCAAGGACGAGCACAGTGTGCAAAGTCAGTTAGATGTCCTTATGGAAGGATTGAAAAAGGAAGGGTGGGAGATTAATCCGAGTAAAATTCAAGGTCCAGCTGAAACAGTGATATTCCTAGGACTTCAGTGGCATCATGGGCATCGAGAAATGGTGCCAAAAGCTCGACAGAAAATACTTGAATTCACCACTCCAATGAACAAAAAGCAAAATCAGCAGTTTATAGGACTGTTTGGGTTTTGGAGACAGCACATTCCACATTTAGGGCAGCTATTGGCCCCCCCTCTACAAGGTGACACGAAAGAAACATGAGTTTCAGTGGGGGGAAGAGCAGCAGAAAGCCTTTGATATGGCGAAAGACGCAGCAGGTGCTTGATTTATGGCCCTTGAAGGAAGGCGAAGTGGAATTAACTGTTTCTGTGCAAGACAATTATGCTAACTGGAGTGTGTGGCAAAAACAAGACAGGAAACGTGTGCCATTAGGGTTTTGTAGTCGTAAGTTGCCCGACGCTGGTATCTCATATACCCTGTTTGAGAAGCAATTGCTGGCATGTTATTGGGCTCTTGTTGATACCGAGCAGATGACGGTGGGCCACGATGTATTCATGAGACCAGAAATACCAATCATGCAATGGGTACTGAGCTCTCCTAAAATGCATCGAATAGGACATGCTCAAGAAGCCAGTATAATTTAGTGGAAATGGTATATTGAAGACTGAGCTAAATCAGGAAAGGGTGGAGTAGCAAAACTACATGAGCAAGTAGCCAACATACCGCCCTCAGATTATATACCACCGGAAGTGCCTGAATAACGTGAGTCTCTTGTGAAATGGGGAGTACCTTACAGTGATTTGACCGTGGAGCAAACAGAGCATGCTTGGTTCACGGATGGTTCAGCTCGATATGTGGGAACTGAGCGGTACTGGAAAGCAGTATCGTACAATCCCAAAACAAAAAAGATGTTGACCACGACAGGGAAAGGAAAGAGCAGTCAGTTCGCAGAACTTTACGCAGTTTACCAAGCATTGAAACAAGAGACCCCTGGTCAGTGTTGTGTACACAGATTCATGGTCAGTGGCGAATGGATTGGCAGTGTGGTTGCCAACTTGGCAAAAGAATGGATGGAAGATTCATTCAAAAGAGTTGTGGGGAAAGGAACTGTGGCAAGATATTGCACAAATGTTGTTAAAAGTGAAGTCACTGTATATCATGTGGACGCGCATTGTGCCACAGATTCATTAGCATGTTGGTTTAATTCTGTTGCAGAAGAACACACCAAGATTTCCTCAGTGGATGCAGAGGCTCGGGAAGACGATATGGAGGGTTTCGCCAAATGGGCCCATCAGAAATGTGGGCACCTTGGAGAAAAGGTTACTATCAGGTGGGCACAAGCTCGAGGCATCAGTCTTCCTTTAGAAGTAGTGAAAACAATCATTTTGCAATGTCCTGTGTGCCAACACCAATTACATAGACCTATACATCAAATTGTTCGAGGCACATTGAGAAGAGGAAAATTACCAGGTCAAATTTGGCAGATTGATTATATCGGTCCCATGCCAATCAGCAGAGGTTGTCAGTATGCATGCACTATTGTGGATACATATTCGGGATATTTGATGGTTTTGCCGTGCAAACGTGCAACCCAATTGAACACCATCAGGTTGTTAGATCAGATCATATTACATTATGGAGTGCCTTTGCAGATTCAAAGTGACAATGGGTCACATTTCAAAGGCAAATTAATCCAAGAATTTTGTCAGGAAAAGAGCATTGAGTGGATCTATCACGTGCCCTACCATTCAGCTGCGGCAGGGTTAATTGAACGAATGAATGGGTTACTGAAAGAACAGTTGCGCAAATCTGGAGACGCCAGTTTGGCAGGCTGGCGTGATTTTGTGTTTGATGCGGTGCAAGTGTTAAACAATAGGCCTGTGTATGAACATGAAACTCCTTTGATGCGATTAATGACTCCTACTTTACAGGTTCAACCCAATTCAGTCAGAGACACACTATTATACTGGGAAATTACTCCAGGTTCTTTAGCTCCCTATCGAGCAACTCCAGAGACAGCAGGGGTAGACTTGCATTCCCATGAAGAAATCAGATTAGATCCAAGAGGAATAGTTGTAATTGAAACAGGAATTGGAGTACAGATTCCCCCAGAGGATATGGGATGGATTGCCCCTAGATCTGGCCTAGCATTGAAAGGAGTTCAAGTGTTGGGAGGGGTTATTGATGCTGATTACCAGGGTGAGATTAAAGTAATCCTAATGAATAGTGGGGATCAATTGTTATCAATCCACAAGGGTGATCGAGTAGCCCAATTGATAGTCATTCCCATTAAGTTGTCCATGAGTAAGAAAGGGGAGCCTCCTACAGTGTTAACTAGCCGTGGGGATCGCGGTTTTGGCTCTTCAGACAGTATGGTACCGGGTGCAAAGGTGTGGGTGGAAAAGCCAAGTGGCCCACCAGTGCCCGCAGATGTCATTGCATCAGGCAAAGATCAAGTAGTTTTAGTTATGGAACCTGGTAGAAAGAAATGGCAATATGTACCCGCAGACAAATGTTACCTGAGAGAGTGATGTGCAACACTGATCTCTTTTCTGGGTTTGCTTTGTAGATCCTGTGTCTGGTTGGTGTAACTGTGACACTAAGTGGACTCCATTTGGGAGAGTTAAACAGTCTGCTACTACCAACGAAAAATGTCACATCTGTGCCAGTGATCAAGGGGATTCTGATAATGATGAATAATGTTGTCCCCAAGCAACCTTATGCCAGTGCCGAAAAGCCAGCCAGACCGAAGACATGGATTTGTGAAATGCGACAAACACATCAGGAGCAAGTGAAAACAACCTTGATGCCAGGCGTGCAAGAGTCGTTTGTAGGAAGACGGAAACACTCTCCTATGATTACCCAAGAGGAGAATATGTGGATATATCTGGCACAGCAAGTACTGAACATATCACACTTTTGTCTTACTGATGTGCCCAATGCTGAAGCTTTGACTACGTGTTTAGTAGTGGTGCCAACGCCTGTTCCGGTTTTAAAGCATATCTTTGGCGTCACACACAATGATTCTTTAGTTCAAGACTCAGACATTAGACAATCTTTTTCAGTTTACGAGTACTGTCGGTTCTGCCAAGAGACTGACAGGAAATGGAGAAATTTGACACGTGTTATTACTTACAATATAACTCAAGGTGATGTGTGTTATATTATGACCTGCAAGGCACAAGAAATTGGCAAATGCCGACAAATAGAGTTGACCAATCAGTGCAATCATACTATGTTCGAGAGGCGACCGTGTTCGCAAATGTCACGCAAATGTACGAGTGTAAATAACACTATGTCCTGCAATCATACAGTGGTAACTGCTAGTCATTTGAATCATGTGAAACTTCCAACAGGATGGCTCTTTTCATGTGGTAACATTACATATACTTATATTCCAGCTAACATTTCTGGAGGTCCATGTGCTTTAACTCGATTAGGACTAATGATGTTTCCTTTACACCCAGCGATAACTCGAGGTAAAATGTCAACTTTTGAATCCGTAGGTCTATCTCCTGACTGTGATTCACATGTACATTTGTTATCAGAAGCTGAGGTTCTAGCATTAACCCTTTCATTAGTGGGAGTCTTGGGTTTAGCTGCTGGAGGTTACAAATCTTTGATGAAATTAGCATGTTTAGTAGTTAAAAGCCTTAATCATACCTCGCAGGCTTTAGAAGAATTACTCCTTGATAGTCAAGTTATTAGAAAAGCAACTTTGCAGAACAGAGCTGCTGTTGATTATCTATTGCTAAAACATAATTTAGGGTGTGACGCATTTGAAGGTATGTGTTGTTTCAATTTAAGTGACCATTCACGATCTATTGAAAGTCATATTTGAGGTTTGAGGGATCTCATTTCTCAAGTGTCTGAAGATCGTAATAGAAATTGGTGGGATTGGTTATTTTCATGGCTACCCGATATTGGTGGTACACTACGTTACATTCTTGCTTGCATTTTTATTATATTATCAATCATAATTGCTTGTTGTTGTTGCATTCAATGTATTCCCAATTTAGTTTTAACATTTCGTAGGTTTCAGAGACCGGTTCGTGTGCCACCAGGTTATGGAAGGTAAATATCCAAGGCTGGAATTGTTATGCTTGATCTAAAATGGTGCTGGTGCGCAATGCATTCTGGGAGCACTCGGAGCCATGATGGATATTTACTTCATACCGCAGTGAAATGCTGCACACATTTTGCTGAGTGTTAGATTCACAGTGCTGAGACAAACATGCTTTTTCAAACCCGGTATGCGGTCAAGGACATTTCTGCTGGGAAAGCTCACTTTGTTATGGTTTGCTACTGTTCTCCATGGAGCGTGTTTTTAGAGAAGGGAGGCACTGCGCTTCTTGGGGGGAAGCTCTCGATTTACCGAGTTGGCGACCGACGGCTGTTCCTCAACTGCGCAAGTGCAATTTCCAGAATGTTCGAGAATTAACTCCCCTTTGTGGAGTGTGTATATATGCGGAAGCCCGGAGGTGATCAGGTGAGACTTCAGCCGGAGAAAGGACGCTTACCTCCGGCCTTCCTGTGAGCTGTGGTGCTCTCGGCCTGGCTGTTCCCGGGGTCTTCCAGCCGCTTCTGGACGAGATGAGGAATCCTGTTACGCTCACAGTGATGTATTTCTTTTTGACTTCTTCTGTGATCTATGTCCTTGTTATTTTTATGAGTTATTTCTATGTACTTGTAAGCTTTGAGTAAATAGCCGTAAAGAGCTGATTATCTTCTAAAGAGTGCGTGGTTGTGAGTTATTGTGTCTGTCTGTCTATTGTTCAAAGTATTTGCTCTATAATTGCATTGGTGATTTATGGTTGTTCCGTGCACTTTTCGGGGGAGAGCAATACACCGCCACAGTCAGCGCCCAGTAGGAGGTACGACCCATCAGGATCAACCCCTTATTGCCGCAGGCCAACGACATGGTGGAGCGATTCATGGCCACGATAAAAAGCACACGTCAAAAAGCAGCAGCAGACCTAATGTCCATGCCCCAAGCCATCTCCCAACTGTTGACGAGCTACCGGAACAAGCCGCATGAGACGACAAGATGCACACCTACCAAACCTATGATAAGACGGACCCGACTTCCGTAACTGGAAGATTACCCCCAGCGGAAGACGACGAAATCGGGGAGTGAGAGACCATGAAAAGAAAGAAATCCAAAGAATGGACGGACCACAAGCTTAAAGCGGAAGAACCACAACTCCCTGTGGGCGAGGTTGTACTTATCCGCCAAAGACAACAAAGGAAAACAGACACAATATACAGATCTGAGCCACTCGTGGTCACCGAGGTCAAGGGGCCAATGGTCACAGCCATCGGAGATGATGGAGAAATAACCCGTAACGCTTCGTTCTTTCGCAAACTCTTCCAAGAGGATGCAGAAGAGGAGACATCCATCGAAGGAGAACAAGAAGAGATCATGGCGGAGCAAGCCACAACGCACCATCCGCAGGCCCCCGCGCCACATCGAACAAATGTAACCCACGAACCCTTGTGGTAAGCAAGAGGGGGATGCTGTGGGCTATTGGACGGTGCTCCTTTACGAAGGAGAGGACCTCGCAGCAAGCAAGGGCACGGGGGGAGGGAAAGGGAAGGGGACTAGACAGGAGGTGGAAGTTAGTTTGGAGTAGGGAAATAAAGAAGGAAGACGTGCGTCCTGGTCTCTCGAGTGTTTATTGAATGCGTGGTTGAGCCAGCCATAACAATATGTCATGGTTGCACAGTGTTACATTATGGCTACTGTTTATCTTTGGAGTGAAAAAATAACTCCAAGCTCTGGTATCACAGTTGTAATGTTAGATATGAAGGTTACATGTTTAAAGACTTTTTCCACTGCCTTGAAGTGATGCATTATGGCTAAGCATAGTAACCGGCACATGTTTTTACAAACATCTCGGAACATTACTGTAACAAAAAGAAAATATCTACACTAAAATATGGTGCTACTAGTCATGTGTCTATTCACCCATTGCAGTGTCGGTCAGTGAAGATCACCATACTTGGCGATGAAGGTGTGCCAGTGCAAGTAGATGGAGAGGCTTGGATCCAGCCCCCTGGGGTGATTAAAATTGTACATAAAAACAGAGCCCAAATGCTGACACGCGACAGAGTAAGTTAAAGGCTGCAATGTCACAAATTCATGTTTGATTGCATGCATATGCTGTTTAGTTATTAAAATAAGTGAGTAATTCACAGGGGGCATTGAGGATTCTCTTGCAAGGTGTTAAAAAATATTTCTCTGAATGCGCTAAATCCAGTGCCCCAATTGGCATGGCCCTTCTTTTAACAAATGTAATTGTAGTAATATCGTTTTCATTGTCAAGATAACATTTAGTGCAAGGCAGGAAGCGATACAGGTAAGAGGATAATAACAGTACCGTTCCTTTTTTCATGTTATGATTTGTGTCTGCAGACGTTTACAATGCTATTCTTGTTGGATCTATCAGTTTGATTATTTAGCATCTGCCCACTTGTTAGGTCTTTTACTTCACTCTAATCAGGAAAGGCGGAAGAGACCAAGTGGGCATTCAGATACTTACGGTGCTATAGCACAAGGGCGCTCATCGCTCCTTGTTTTTATTTTTCTGGTGTATTGAATGAAATGTATCCGGGCATTCACAGCTCAGATCTGCCATGGATCCTGAAAGGATTTAAGTTTTGATGATGACTTGAGAAAGGGGAGTGTGTCCCTTTTGTCAGATATCGGTACTTTTAGTTTGTTTAGTGTATTTTATTGCTCATGGCGCAAACCTAGCTCAATTGCAGCGGGGGCTTTACAACGGGAGGGTGCCAACGTTGAGCTTGATATTTCATACATAGCATAGTATTGTTGTTGGAGGGAAGGAAGACATGATTTTATTTGTCCGTTTTTATAGAAGTTAAAGCACAGAAACATTGTCTTGTTGGGCTAGTAGCTCATAGATTGTGGGGCTCCATGGAGTGCAGATGTTTTAATAATTTTGCAGTGGCTATTTCTAGTGGTTTTTCCTGGGAATTATCGTACTATCCTAATCCCTTTGATGGATTCAGAAACATGACCTGTTTTTATTGCTATGGGACGAAGATAAGGATTCTTATGTGGACTTCTCTAACTCTGATCTGGTAGCTAACAGGCATCATGGGGACATGACACTTTTGATATTGTGTACACATTGACAGCCAGGCCTGTGAGTGATTACATTTCTAGTACATTTATTTTTGGTTGGCATCAGTCTGCAACTTAGATAGAAACTCACTAATTTCGAAAGTAATCTCTCGTGCTGTAGAACCCTTAATCCATGAAAGGTTTAGGCCTCATTTCACCACTGGTCAGAAAGGGGGCTCCACCATTGGACTGCGCAGGTATCTACCAATGAGCTTTGCCTCTCCTTTCCACCGCAATTATTCCTTGAATTCGTTCAGAAAACAAATATCTTAATGTTCTCTCCAAAGCTTGCATGATACAAGTGCTGGCTTTTCCTATAGCTGCCATTTTTCTGTTAATATGTATACCCTGTGGGCAAAGAGGTGCAAGGTGTCTGTGGTGAAAAGGCACTTGAATTCCTTGCTACTTAAATTATCTTATTTTTCAAGGAATACTGTCACTCTAAGTGCCTTTGAATGGCATTCAGCGAATTCAGTTTTATTTGGATTGACTATTACAGTTTGAAATCAGCTCACCTGTATTCTGATGTCCTCCGCCACTGTCAAATCTAAACCGCGGCTCTCAACTACTGTGACATCTAGCACAATATGCATACACATGTGATCATGAAATGTATATTTTGTGAATACTTTAATCTCAACACATATATTTATATTTTTATTAGATTTATGGAGTGGTTTCGTCAAACTGCTATACAAAGTAAATCAACTGTACAACAAAAGCATATATTGAAAGTTACAATAAACAATAATTATGATGAAAGAAAGTTTTTATAGAAATGACAAAGATTTCTTAGGGCCAAGATACCTTAGAGTGAGCGCTGCACTGTACAAGCCAATAAATAAATGCATAGTTTTTGTTTTCTAAACAACAAACGTGGCTGGAAAGTAACCAAACACAGTTTGGCAATATTACACGGAAGTTGAATTATATAAAATGGGATACAATTGTAATGATAACATATTAAGGGTAGCGTTAGATATAGCGAAAGGGGTTTGCAGTGAGGGCACATGCAAGGGAAGGAAAGGCAGAGAAAGGTTAGGTCAGGGAGTTGCCACAGCTGGTCTCCTGATGAAGCCATAGTTCTTTTAGATTGCAACAATATGACTGTATCTTGGATCGGACTACCTGGGCTGTAAATCGGACTTTGGCCTGGAGAAATATCTTAATTACCTAACACCCTCATATGCAAGATCACTCATTGCCAGTCTGAGGATTGGGGCTTTGCAGACAGCCTCCCTAACACATCAATGGGCCAGGGGGGTGGTTGAAGATTTGCCCTGCATGCGCTCAGGGTGAAGAAACAACGGCCCACTTTTTGTTTCTGTGCGATGCCTCAAGAACTTTGAGAGTGAAATACCTGTGCCCGCTGCTCAGGGAGGCTGGTGTTCACTCAATTAATGAGGCACTTGTTTTACGTAAGGGAAACCCAGACCCATAAGCTGTGTAGCCCAATATGTCCATAGATCCTGGCTCCAAAGACAGAAATGCTATTTAATGAGGAAAACCAATTTTGAATTGCCTTAACTCTGTTTATGAACATTTATTATTGATTTTACTAAGAACAAATGGGGCTGCGATTCTATTCTCCCAATCGAACTTAGGTTATGTTAACTGTGCTTTCTTTTTTATTCTTATACTTTTCACTTTAATTTGTGTAAACCTTTTTGCTATGTGATAGATTTTTACCTGGCTGTATTTTAATAATTCTAATACTTTAATACGTTTTATTGTTGTATTTTATCTTTGTGCTGTACACTTTATAGCTATTACGCTGAATAAAGTTTATTGATGATGAATATGACTATATTAACTGAACTGTTAAGTCGCTGAGTCTGCATCAGCGTTTCCCTCCTTTGCCGCCGCCATATGATATTGCAGCAATTATGCATCAATAAGTACCAGATGAGCCAGTCAGTTAAACCTTAATTTCAGGGGAAAAAAACATGAAATCATTAGAATATGCAACAATAATACAAATAACAGTACAAATATTGTGAACTATAAAACAATCCATATAATTATCAATATAGATGAAATATGCTACAACTTATACAGGATTTCAATAGCACCAAATAACATGTAATGTTCTCCAGCTTGGGGTCTGGCATGGATTCACGTGCTCCTAAATATTCCCTGTCATCAGGCTGGGAATCCTCGGTAAAGAAAAAATCAGTTTCAGTTTCGTTTCTGAACTGTCTTTCTACTAATAACCAATCACTGGTCTCTGGGTCATACGGCCCCCAGCCAATGCCTGCCCTCTACGTAAGCCCCTCCTCTGGCAGCCATCTTCAGATTTTTACCACACGTTCAAGTGTTGGGAGTCCTCGTGCTGTAGCTCTCAAGCTTTTACTGCATATTGCGTTTTTTCAAAGAGTTTACTCTTATTTTTTCGGTCTATTCGAGCCTCAAGCTCCACCGATTGTTCTTCCGATCAACGGGGGCCCGTTTTGGAATTTTCTACGCCCCTCAACGGTGGATTTACGTCGAATTACACTTCTTGGAGGATTCCAGAAGACCTTTGAGGCCTACCCCGATTCGGACATCGCCCAGGACAAAGGAAATTCGACACCTACTGGATCCAAACTGTTCAGGAACTGCCCAGGATGTGGACTACAGAATGTCTTCAAGGAAGATGAGCACTCCCGGTGCCTTCACGCCGACAAGTCGCACGTGGAGGAGGACTGTGCGTTCTGTAAGAACATGTCCGTCTGGACAATGAAGGACCATCGTATTCGACTCACCAACTGGCTGGAGGGGAAGAGCCCAGCAGCAGGTGAGAAGAAGTCCGAGCGGTCTTCTAAGACCTTTGAGGGTGCTCCGGCAACGGGGGCCCAACAAAAAGCAAAGCACCGTAAGTCCGCGGGCACCGGGAGCACCGTTGGTTCGGGCTTGTTGGCTGCCAGGCAGGGCGCAACGTCTCAGATGCCATCATCCACGAGCCAACGCTCTGGCTCGGGGAAAAGGAAGTCTAAGAACCTGGGTAAGCTTCCGGAGAAGCCCCGGTCGATCCCGATGAAGAAAGCAAAGGGGAGCGAGGCGCTGACCCTCCCCCTAAGGTGAAGGCCTCAGACGGCCCTGATTCACCCGGCGAAGGCCTCTATGGAAGGAGTCGTGGCGGCCCTGCTGAAGCCTGTAGAGGCTACCCCAGTGGAGACGACTTCCGGGCCTAGAGTTTCCCTGCCACCCCAGAGGGAATCATCTTTCCAGCCTATCGACAAGACCCATGTGAAACCGTGGTTCGAGAAAGAGGGGGGGCACGCTAGAGATAACGGACCCAGATACCACCTCCGAGGATGAGCTGGCTGGCGTCAAAAAGATCCTGGACAAGAAGTTCGAGCAAGTCCGGTCCTATGGGAGGGATCCCGACGAGGCAGACATGGAGAGCAACGGTGGAGCGGATGAAGAGCCGCGGCCCGTGGAGGAAACGGAGGAATCCGTGCCCCAGCCGGCGCTCCCATCGCAACCGATGCCTACGCCACAGGATAATTCAGGTGCAATCTTGATGGCTTTGCAGACCCTGTGTACGGAGATGAGGACAAGGATGCCCTTACCCCCAACGGACAATCCAGCGGTGCCTGGACCATCGGAGAGCCCACCGAACAAGCAGAGGCAAATCCATCCTACCTCCCCCCCTTTCCATCCTTCACCTCCATCCCCTTCACCGAGGGATGAGACGGGAACGGAGACAGCGACGACAGGGATGGATGATGACGGTGGTGGTGAGTAACAACGGGATGGATCTCCCATCACCCCCTGCCCGGGCCTCCCCTGCCGACGAAATTGGCTCCTTTCACGCCATGATCGCCAGGGCATCGGAGCTTTTCGACCTATGCCCCGAAGAGCAGAAGGAAGGTTTCCTCTTCCAACGACGGGAGGCCAAGAGGAAGACCGTCCTCTCAGTCCCGTTACCGGACGACATCTGGGACAAAGGACTGGCACTGCTGAAGAACCCGTCCACAGCTCCTGCGAAGAGGGACCGGTTCGAGAAGTAGTACCGGGTCCCATACTCCGCCCCTATCTGCCTCAGAGCACAGCCGTCCCCGGATTCGGTGGTCTCTCTGGTGGCCAAGAAGAAATCGGCAGGGCCGACGGCATCAACTTCCACTTACCCACCAGACGGCGAGGGGAAGAAGCTGGACGCCATGGGACGACGGGTCATCTCGTCGGTAGCGATGACCATCAAAGCGGCCAACGCCCTCGCGATCGTGGCACGCTACGACAGGGAGCTGTGGTTCAAGATCACTCCCCTCCTGGACATCCTGCCAGACGACAAGAAGGCGGAAGCGCTTGAAACCCTGCAGGAAGACGAGGTGGCTTCGGACCACGCCATCAGAGTGGCCATGGACATCGCCGACACCGGCTTTCACCAGATGGGCAACAGCATTTGCCTTCGCTGGCGTGGTTGGCTCAAGGCCAAAGATTTCCATCAGCATGTACAGACCAGGGTACTGGACATGTCCTTCGACGGGAACAACCTGTTCGGCAAGGCAGTGGACGAGTCACTGCAGGCCATCAAGGCGGACACCAAGACGGCCCGGGCCTTGGGTTCTCTCCATCGACAGCCGTCCTTTCGAACCTCCGGAGGCAAGTCTCAAGGTGCCTCCAAAAGATTTGGCGGCAGTTCCGCGTCGTACAGCCAGGCTGCCCGCTCCTCGTCGCAGGAAGCCTACAGAGGCCGCAGCAAGGCAGTGGACGAGTCACTGCAGGCCATCAAGGCGGACACCAAGACGGCCCGGGCCTTGGGTTCTCTCCATCGACAGCCGTCCTTTCGAACCTCCGGAGGCAAGTCTCAAGGTGCCTCCAAAAGATTTGGCGGCAGTTCCGCGTCGTACAGCCAGGCTGCCCGCTCCTCGTCGCAGGAAGCCTACAGAGGCCGCAGCAAGGCCGGAGGACACCATCGTCGTCACCAAGGAGGCCAATGTGGCAAGGCCTCAGCGAAGCAAGACTGAACAGGCTGTGATGTCGGGCCCCCACCCGAGGTGGGAGGCCGACTGACGAATTTAGTCAGTGTGTGGGAGTCCATCTCCACCGACCGTTGGGTGCTAGATGCCCTGGCCCACGGGCACACACTGAGTTCCAAAGAAAGTGCCCCCCGTCTACTACCCGTGGCCAGGAAGGAAAACCACGTGCCACAGCTGCTTCTGGAGGTATGAGGAATGCTAAAAAAGGGGGCGCTAGAACTCGTCCCGAAGAGGCTCCAGGGCTCTGGAGTATACTCGCGGTACTTCCTCGTCCAAAAGAAGACCGGCGGACCATCCCAGACTTTCGTCTCCTCAACAAATACATCAAGTCCCAGAAGTTCCAGATGGTCACTCTTCAGCACGTGCTGGGACAGCTGGAGGGGGGTGACTTCCTGTCATTACTGGACTTGGAGGATTCCTACTTCCACATCCCCATACACAAAGGACATTTGAAAGCTCCTACGGTTCGTGGTCCAAGGTCGATACTACCAGTTCAAGGCCCTGTCTTCGGGTTGAAGTCGGCGCCGAGGGTCTTCACCAAGTGCCTGGCACCGGTGGTGGCGCGGTTGCGCCTGCAGGGGATCCATGTATACCCCTACCTAGACGATTGGCTCATCCGAGCAAAGTCAAGAGAACTTGCCGTCGATCACACAGCGAAGACCGTCCGCTTGCTCACAGGTCTGGGATTCTCGATCAACTTTGCGAAATCCCACTTGGTACTGTCGCAAGACACCCAGTTCCTGGGAGCCAGACTCGACACAGTGGCGCGGTTGGCTTCACCGTAGGAGGAAAGGACGAAGGCCATCCTGGGCAAGGTACAATGGCGTTGGACAATGGAAGTGGCCAGGGTGAGGTCCATCAAGTCGCTGCTCGGCATGATGTCATTGTGCATCTACCTAGTGCGTCTATGCAGGTTGTGGATGCGGCCACTGCAGGAGTTCCTTGACGCCCGTTGGATGCAAGCGGTGGCCAGCTTCAAAGACGAGATCTCGCTCAACGAGACGTTCCGTCAAGTAATCCGGTGGTGGGGCTCCCGCGTGCACCTCGCGGCGGGCATGGACTTCCAGACCCGAGCGCATCAGGAGACTATGACGACGGAAGCCTCCCTGGAGGGATGGGGTGCGCACACCGGAGATCTCCACGCAAGAGGCCTTTGGCTGTGTTCTGGGCCCTCAGGTCTTTCCTTCCGTCCTTCAAGGGCAAAGTGGTATGGCTCTTCACTGACAACACCACCACAATTTTCTACATCGGAAGCAGGGGGGCAGCAGATCCCCAGCCCTATTCAAGGAAGCGCAGGATCTGTGGCACTGGGCCGTCGCCCAGGGGATGTTCCTGGTACCTTTTCATCTGGCAGGAGTGAAAAACACTGTTGCCGACTCACTCAGCAGGGAGCTGCGCTCTTGCCAAGAGTGGGAGCTTTGGAGGATCAAGTGAACCTCCTATTCCGACAACGGGGCAGTCCCCAGATCGACCTGTTCGCGACGGCGGCAAACACCAAGTACCGGAGGTTCGCCAGCAGGTTTCCCCAGCCGCGTAGCATGGTCGATGCATTCTCCTTCCCCTGGGACGGCCTGTTCCTGTAAGCATTGCCATTGCTTCTGCGACTCATCAATCAACTCAGACGGTCCCGTTGCAGGATGATCCTCGTCGCACCGGCTTCGCCGAGGCAGATATGGTTCCCTGACCTTCTGGACTTGTCAGTGTCCCCACCAGTTAAAATGCAGGCGGATGCGGATCTTCTCGCCAGGGAAGGAGGCGCCATCCTACACCACGACCTGGGATCGCTGAACCTGCAGGCCTGGCTACTGCAGAACTAGAGTTCGGAGACTACGATATCCCGGCGGACTGCAAGGAGGTACTTACAAAGGCTAGGGCGTCCTCGATTCTTAAGTTCTATGGACATAAGTGGAAGAGGTTCTCTGTCTGGTGCCGTGCACAGAAGATCAGCCCTCTACGGATTACAGCCCCTCAAGTGCTACCGCTGGCCAAGGCGGGGCTGACGCATGCCTCCATCAAGATCCACCTGGCGGCTATCTCCCGCTACACCAGAGGGGCAGTCGTGGTCTCAGGAAGGAGTTCATGAAAGGACTGTTCCGCTCGTTCCCGCCGGTGAAGGCCCCGGCCCCGGCATGGGAGCTCAACGTGGTGCTGACCAGGCTCATGGGTCCCCCATTCGAGCCTTTGCACTCGGCACCGCTGAACTTTCTACTGTGTAAGACAGCGTTTTTTGTGGCCATCACCTCCGCACCACGAGTGGGAGAGATCCAGGCCCTTTCCTGTAAACCTCCATACCTGACATTCCACAAGACGAGGGTAGTGCTGAGGACGCGCCCCTCCTTCATGCCCAAGGTGCCGTCAGACTTCCATCACAACGAGCCCTTGGTGTCACCTATTTTCTTCCCGTCGCCTTCGTCCCCAGCTGAGAGGACTTTGCACTCACTGGATGTGGCTAGAGCGCTGAAGTTCTACGTGGACCGCACAAAGAGTCTTTGGAAGACATCACAGCTGTTTGTGAACTTTGGACCTGTGAACCAAGGGAAGCCCCTCTCGAAGGCTTCCATTTCGAGATGGCTCTCCGGCTGCATCATGCACTGTCACCGGTTGGCAAACCGACTGTTGCCCGCCCATCCGAGAGCCCATTCAACCAGAGCGATCGCTGCTACCACGGTGTTCCTGTTTGGTGTGCCCCTGCTGGACATCTGCAGGGCTGCAACATTGAGATAGACACACCTTCACGAGATTCTACTGCGTCGACTGGGATTCCAGGGAGGAGTCTAGAGTCAGACAGTGCTGCGCAACCTGTTCGCTTGAATGTGAGCCTGGTGAGGAGGTAAGAGATGCTTAATGTTGAGTTGTTGAAATGCTTAATGTAGAGCTGTGCCACCTCCCGTGGTTGTGCATGAGTGTACTGCTACGTATTCTTGTATTCATGAGCATGTGAATCCATGCCAGACCCCATGCTGGAGAAGGAACAAGTCACTTACCTGTAACTGTTATTCTCCAGCATGGGTCTGGCATGGATTCACCTGCAAACCCTCCCTCCAACCCCTCTGCGGCTCTTCACTTGGTCCTACTGCCACTTTACGTGCTACCAAATCTGAAGATGGCTGCCAGAGGAGGGGCTTAGATAGAGGGCAGTCATTGGCTGGTGGCAGTATGACCCAGAGACCAGTGATTGCTTATTAGTAGAAAGACAGTTCAGAAACAAAACTGAAACTGATTTTTTCTTTACCGAGGATTCCCAGCCTGACGACGTGGAATATTCATGAGCATGTGAATCCATGCCAAACCCATGCTGGAGAACAACAGTTACGTAACTTGTTCCTTCATACCCCTTTCCTCCATACTGTATGGGCGTCCCTCGCTAGCGACGGCAAACTCTTTTTCACCAGAAGAAATGGTCTTCCCTTTTAAATTTCGATGTGCTGCGGCGTGGCCCTGGGAGCATGCACTCCCCTGACTCCATCCCCCGGTGCCACTACTCAGTCCTCTTTTCCGTATTGACGGGAGCGGACCGCTTTCACCAGCGCTCCTGGGTTAGGCCTCCGGCCTTGTAATTCCATGCGCTCTTCCCCGGGATTGTTTCTTTTCCCCTTTCTCCATAGCAATTGTCAGAGCAATACTCTGTCCTCTGGTGCCACACTCCTCCCTGGCGCATGTCAACGCTCATTGAGGAACCGTTTAGCCAGGTGGACGGAGCTGTTTGAAAGATCACCATGCGCGCATTGTGTGAGTGCTTTGCGAGTGCTGTTCTGCTCTGCCTTACTGGAGATACCGCTTTGCCCTTCCCTCGTCTCACACTGCTGCTCACCTTAATTACTATGTAGTGCTGAATACTGCTAAGCAGCCTCCTCTGCGACTTCACTTCATTGGATCCTGGTATGCTGAATATTGACTTGATAAATTGCTATCGTTCATTTGGAAGGAATGCTTTAAAATTAATATACTGGTCTCTCTTGTTTCTAGTGGCAAGCCCCGCCCCCATCCCAGTGGCCCTACAAAAACCAGGTACGCGCGCATTTTTCAACTGCTTTGCGAG
Organism: Ambystoma mexicanum; assembly: GCF_040938575.1. Taxonomy (NCBI): domain Eukaryota; kingdom Metazoa; phylum Chordata; class Amphibia; order Caudata; family Ambystomatidae; genus Ambystoma; species Ambystoma mexicanum. Next base: position 552,467,628 of record NC_090941.1, on the reverse strand, counting down.
TGCTGTTCTGCTGCTCAGCTGAGCAGTGGACAGCCCTCGCAAACACTCACCCATACACGCAACTATCCACACTTTCCACTACATTGCACTCTTGCTTTTGGCTCTTATTCTCATGTCGCTATATACGCTGAAAACAACTATGCCCATGAACGCTGATGAACACACAGAGAAGATGTGCAATGATAAGTTAAACCACATGAAAACCACAGAAATAAGATTTACAAACGCAAATAAGATAAATAAGGGCACACGATCCAAATCGGTGGGATCTGACATTTCTGCCTCACACCGTGAAGGATCAGACAGTACAATGCCTTCCGGCTCAACCTTCACAAGCATCCATCTGCGACACCAACGAACGGGCTAAAGAACCATGTTTAACCATGCTTCTATCACTTTTGCCACCATCTTCCATCCTTGATGTCGGTCTCTCCCCGCAGATATCGAATGAGATATATTAGCGTGTCAGACACAATGCTCTATTTCCTGTAATCAAACATCCGAAGTCTTATGCCAGCGAGTGGATGAGCCAATAATATCGACATCACCAATTAAGACTGATGCCTTAGTTCATGCCGCGGACAACATCAGCATACCGTTATTATACTCACAAATGGTGAAAAACAGTCTGGACTTGTCTGTTTTAGAAGCTCCGATAGAACCGATTACAAATGCGAGTGAAGTTTATACCTTCCTTTTCCAATGATCCCTTGGCTGAAAATGTCAATCAAAAACCATTACAAACTAGTATGGTAACAGAAACTCAATTTTCCTCAGGCAACATGCGTGAAGCCGATCTATCACCTTCTCCCATCATGTATCCGATATCTCCTAATCCTGCTCCAACTCCACTGTATCATCTGCCATGTTTAATGTAAGACCTACCCCAAAGCCATCATTTGGGTTTAAACATATTCCCATACCGGCATAGGAGATTACATTGGCCGCAATGAATAATGGAATTTGCAGCTTAACTAAAATATATGAGCATCTTTAAATAAAAATCGACCGACACCTTGCTATTAAATAATATAACCTCACAATTCGTTCATGTATTTTCTGAATTGAATCAGCAAAATTTGAGATGGCAAGAAATTTGCAGTATTATTATTTCGAGGGGATTGGGTCCTCCGACGTATTCCATATCTATGACATGTAATCACCACAGCTGTGCTGCTTCGGAAACTTTTTTCGGCGTCTGCGTCCTGCGTCGATGACGTCGATGCGCCGTCGTCGAGGGCCTCCTCCGACGTCCGACGTCATCCGATGTGATAAGTAGGACGCACGACGCCCGTAGCCTCAGTTCCGTTTTTTCCGCGAACGTGTTGCTTCGTGATTCTCGGTTCACGCCTCGACTCTTTGGAGTTCTGTTCTTCTCGGTGTTCGTTTTGTGTAAATCCTTTGAAGATGTCTTCTACTTCGTCTTCGACCCCGCGTCCGGGTTTCAAGAAGTGCGGGGAGTGTGGGTCCAAGATGTCGGTGACGGACTCGCACGACGCCTGCCTCTGGTGCCTCGGGGAGGCCCACGACACGGATGACTGTATCGACTGCCAGTCGCTCACGTCCAAAGCCTTACGAGAACGTAAGAAGAAATTGTCGGTAGGTCGGGTGTCCAAGCCCAGGAAGTCGAAGTCTGCGGGGCTTTCGACGGATGATTCGAGGGGTGACTCTCCGCGTCATCGTCGGAAGTCTCGTGGGTCTCCTTCTACGAGTAGGTTTCGCCACTCCTCAGCCTCTTCGAGGCGTTCTCGGAAGCGCCGACACCGGTCGTCTTCCAGGTCCTCCTCGGAGGACTCTGCCCGGCACGTCGCTTACCCCACCAGCCGTGCGACGCCGGAGGAATGGGCTTCCTTCGGGAAGAAAATGCTGGCGATTCTTGAGTCGCAGGGTACTACGCCGTCCGCGCCCCCGAGTGGGGTCGGTCGTGTGTGGTCGAGAGACACCGCTCGCATGAGTGGTCGGCACGAGTCACGCGAGAGGTCCCGTCCGGACAAGGAGACTCGTTCTCGCCGTACCCGTTCCAGGTCCCGGTCCTCGACGCGTTCGAGACCGTGTGCACCTGTGAAGTCTTCGAGGAAGACATCGACGTCTGAGGCGTCGAGGGCGTCGACAGGCTTTCTCGAGGTTCCGGCCTCGAGGAAGTCGTCGAGGCCGTCGACGCTCGGGTCGTCGAGGGACAAGCTCGGGGCTCCGGCCTCGAAGGCTGTGTCGACGCCGCCGATGCTGGAGGCGCTGCGTCTGACGTCGACGCCGATTTCCTCGGCGCCAATCCTCTCGGCGCCGATGCCGGTTCTCTCGACGCCGGCGCCGATTCGCTCGACGCCATCGACGCCTTTCGTGTCGGAGGTACCCCGTGGCACGGGAGAACCCCCTAGGAAGGCTCTGGTTAAGAGCAAGCACTCTCGGGTGCCTTCTTTTCGCCACCTGGACTATATTTCAGAGGCGGATGAGGATTCTGATGGCTTGGTTCCTAGTCTGGTTCCAGATGAAATTGTCTCGGGCCATAGTCAGTTTGACGATTTGAGACAGTCCCTGCATGATGCCAGTGGACTGGACACCTCTCCGGAGGTGGAGTTTTGTAGGCCTGAGCCTGGCTCTCATGCCGATTCTTCGTACCGGCGCCTTATGGCTACGGTTGCTGAGTACTTGGGATGGTCTGCTCCCCCAGGGGAGTTTGTGCAGGATGATCTGACGGACATCCTTGATGTTGGTCCCCCAACTGACCCGGTACTGCCGTTCCATATGGCTTTACAGAGAAGGGTGGCGGCGGCTTGGACTGCTCCGGAGAGTCTCCCGGCGGTGGGCAGATCCTTGTCGCGAAAATACCGTCCAGCCAGTAGCGACCCCTGCTACTTGACTAGGCACCCCACTCCGGAGAGTCTGGTGGTGCAGGCGGCCACGGCCCCGGCAAAGCAGGCGTCGTACCCTACCATCCCTCCTGATAGGGACGACAAACGTTTTGATGGCTGGGCGAAGAAAGTGTTTTCTTCTGGTGGTATGGCGCTTCAGGCGGCCAACTCCATTTGTGCCTTGTCTCGTTTCACACACATTCTGTGGAACTGTGTTACGTTGGCGGCTGAACATATTCCCGAAGGGGACGAACGGGATGGTTTCCTTGCTATGGTCCAGGATGGTAAGGATGCCATGTGTGAGTCCGTTCAGTCGGGTTTGGATTTAGCTGAATGCGTCAGTAGGTCCATGGCGGCGAGCACCGTGATACGCAGGTTTGCGTGGTTGCAGAAGTCGGGGTTTGCTCCTGATGTGCAGTCCCGGCTCCTCAACATGTCCTTTGACGGTGAACACCTTTTTGGCAGCAAGGCTGACGAGAGCCTTGAGAGGTTGCAGACCTCAAAAGCTGCAGCGAAGTCGTTGGGCGCTGCAGTTCGCCAACCTCCGCCTTTTCGTCCTAGGGGACAGCAGTGGAGGGGTGGTTCCTTTCGCTATTACTCATCCTTCAGTAAAGCGAGAGGAGCTGGCAGTCAAAGAGGCCATCGCAGGGGTACCAGAGGTGGACGACAGGGTACCCGTGGTGCCAAGGCCGCTCGGGCAGTTGCCTCTTTGCCCTCAGGTAACGCCGCAGCCGCTCCCACTCAGTCGTGAGGCCATGTCCCATGGTTCGCCGGTTGGGGGAAGGCTGGCGCAGCATCTTGTAGAGTGGCAAGCCATTACTTCAGATGTGTGGGTTCTGGAGATGATAACCCACGGCTACTGTCTTCCCTTTCGGCACAGGCCTCGCGACAATCCACCGGGGAACCTCTCTTTGCAGAGTCCGGATCCGCTCCTTGCGCAGGAAATTCAAGCCCTGCTGGAGAAAGGCGCCATAGAACTGGTGCCTGTAGCGGAGAGGAACAAGGGATGGTATTCCCCTTATTTTTTGATTTCGAAGAAAGACGGGGGATTGAGACCCATCATGGACTTGCGCGGTTTGAACAAACTCCTCAGGAAGGACAAGTTCAAGATGGTTACTCTCTCACAAGTCCTCCAGGCCCTTCAGCTTCAGGACTGGTTGGTGTCACTCGACCTCAAGGATGCTTACTTCCATGTGCCGATCCATCCCAAGCACAGGAAGTACCTGAGGTTCGCGGTTGGCGACTCGCACTTTCAGTTTCGGGTCCTGCCGTTCGGATTGACCTCCGCCCCGAGGGTTTTCACCAAGCTCATGGTGGTGGTGGCAGCGCATCTCAGGCAAAGGGGGATTCACGTCTACCCATACCTGGACGATTGGTTGATCAGGGGGTGCTCTCCCGCGCAGGTCCTGGATCATCTGTCCGTCACCTGCCGCTCCCTTCACAGGCTGGGCTTCTCCCTCAATTTAAAGAAGTCCCATTTGACGCCAACACTGCGGCTCCAGTACATTGGAGCAGTGCTCGACACTTCCCTGGGGCAGTGTTTTCCTCCCCAGGTGAGGGCTCTTCACATTCAGCAGATGGTGCACAAGTTTCAGCATGCCCAGACGCTCCCTGCGTTCGAGTTCTTGAGGTTGCTCGGCCTCATGGCATCCTGCATTCTTCTGGTGCCAGAGGCTCGCCTGCGGATGAGATCTTTGCAGTGGGCACTCAAGACGCAATGGTCGCAGTCCTCCGGCAGGATGTCGGACCCGGTTCAGGTGCCGCCCTCGGTCGCCCGGGATCTTCTGTGGTGGGCCGTCGAAGGCAACTTGATGAAGGGGGCTCCATTTTGGCTTCCCTGGCCGGAGGTGACGATCGTGACGGATGCATCCCTCACGGGATGGGGAGCTCATGCCAACGGGCTGACAGTCAGCGGTCGTTGGTCTCCGTCGGAGTCCAGACTCCATATCAATCTTTTGGAGCTGAGGGCCATCAGGCTAGCCCTGAAGGCTTTTCTGCCGACTGTGCGAGGAAAGTGTGTCCTGATCCTGACGGACAATACAGTGGCCATGCACTACCTCAACAAAAAGGGGGGGGCAGGGTCACTTCCTCTGTGCAGGGAGGCGATGCAGCTCGAGTTCTGGGCCATCCAGCAGGAAGTTTCGATCTCGGCAGTTCATCTGGCCGGAGACGAGAACGTGACGGCGGACGCTCTGAGCAGGCAGAGCGCAATCTCTCACGAGTGGGAGCTGGCTCAGGAGATTCTCCTGGAGATCTTCGCCCTTTGGGGGACCCCTCAAGTGGATCTCTTCGCCTCCAGTGTCAACCGGAAGTGCGAAAGGTTTTGCTCGCGGGAATTTCCTCCGAAAGGAGCCTTAGGAGACGCGTTCGTGGTGGAGTGGTCATTCCCGCTGCTGTACGCGTTTCCTCCAGTCCCCGTCATCCCGCAAGTGCTGCGGAGGTTACGGAAGTTCGGTTCCCGGATGATCCTCATTGCCCCGGCGTGGGCTCGGAGGACGTGGTACCCGGACCTTCTCGACTTATCAATCTGCCCTCCACGTCGTCTTCCCTACCGAGACGATCTGCTCTCACGGGAGGGGGGTCAGGTTCTCCATCCAGAGGTCAGATCCCTCAACCTTCATGCTTGGCTTCTGAAAGGTTGAGGTATAAGGATTGGGACCTCCCTGAGGACGTGCTGGAGGTGTTGCTTTCGGCCCGAAGGCCAGCAACAAAGTCTCTGTACCGTTGCCGTTGGCGTAAGTTCTGCGACTGGTGCAGAGTCCAGAATGTGGATCCTTTTGCATGTGACATCCCCATGGTTCTGTCCTTTTTGCTTTCTTTGGCCCACAGGGGCTTGCAAGTGGGTACTGTTAAAGGTTACCTGGCGGCGCTGTCCATCTTTAAGCGCTCGTCTGAAGAGTGTTCTTACTTTAAAATCCCTTTGATTTCACAGTTTCTGAAAGGGCTCACTAATGTGTTCCCTCCGTCACCTTTCCTGGTGCCCGGTTGGGATTTGAACCTTGTTCTTAGGTTTCTTATGGGTGCTCCGTTTGAGCCTTTACATTCTTGCCCTTTGAGACTGTTAACTCTGAAAACTGTGTTTTTAGTTGCGGTTACTTCCGCTCGCAGAGTGAGTGAGTTACAGGCACTTTCAGTTAAGCCTCCCTTCACTGTATTTCACAAGGACAGGGTTGTCCTTAGAGTTCGTCCTTCTTTTCTTCCGAAGGTAGTGACGGAATTTCATTTGGCCCAGAAGGTTGTTCTTCCGGCATTCTATCCTCCTCCGCATCCTGGTAAGGAAGAGGAGAGGCTCCATAGGCTTGATCCTAGGAGAGCTTTAAGCTTTTATGTTTCACGCATGTCCCGGGTCAGAGTGGACGATCAACTCTTTATTGGTTACGCTGGAAAGCGTTTGGGGCAAGCTGTGACGAAACAGACTTTGTCTTGCTGGATTATTTTGGCCATCTCGGAGTGCTACCGCTTGGCGGGTAAGGACCCACCGGCTGGCTTGCGGGCCCATTCTACCAGGGGTATGGCTGCGTCTACTGCCCTGCAGAGGGGTGTTCCTATTCGCAACATCTGTGATGCAGCCACCTGGGCTTCTGTACATACATTTGTGCGTCACTATTCCCTCGATTCCATCCGAGCACAGGATCTGGCCTTTGGCAAGGCGGTCCTTTGCTCTGCTATTTGATTGGCTATTCTAAATCTTGGTTCTAAATTCTTTCCCTCCTCCTTGCTCTGGTACTGCTTTGGGAGTCTGTCATAGATATGGAATACGTCGGAGGACCCAATCCCCTCGAAGAACAAGTTACTTTCTTACCTGGTAACGTTCTTTCGATGGGATGGTCCGACGACGTATTCCATATCGCTCCCGCCCTGCCTTCCCCGCTGCAGAATTTCTTTTGCGATTGCAGCTTACGTTCCGCAAGGCTTTGTGTCTGACTGGCAGTTGACTAGTGTCACACGTTCTGGGGGAAAAAACTACAACTGAGGCTACGGGCGTCGTGCGTCCTACTTATCACATCGGATGACGTCGGACGTCGGAGGAGGCCCTCGACGACGGCGCATCGACGTCATCGACGCAGACGCCGAAAAAAGTTTCCGAAGCAGCACAGCTGTGGTGATTACATGTCATAGATATGGAATACGTCGTCGGACCATCCCATCGAAAGAACGTTACCAGTTAAGAAAGTAACTTGTTCTTTACCAAGAGCTACGGAAATTCCATACGCAAATACCCATTATGACCCTCTGGTTAGATCAGTCCTGGGCTTTGAGCTCCGATGTTGTTGCATGTGACAAAGCCATTAAGTTGGATTCCACAGGGGCCACATCCCTTGTTGAATGTGGTCAAAACCTACAACATGGAATTGAACCCAATGGGGAAATAATTATCGTAGAGACCGAAATATCTGCTGCAAAACTGCAAGACGCACTGATGTTCGAAGTTTTTCTAAACTCAAAATGTAAAAGAAAAGCTAAGCAGGCAAAAGTGGTAAATGGACAAAAAAAATATATAATGGCAAATAAAAAATCTAACATCACAGGAGCCAATAAATTCATAAATGGTCTAACCAAGCCTCCCGCGCCAAGGGTTTGTAACATTGGCAATAAAATGCCCCATATTTCAACATCTGAACGGGGGAATAAGGACCTAGCAACAAAATCCTTTTCGAGCGATAATGCTGTACCTTTTACTGAGATTCCATAGGTTGAGGAAAGGGAGACAAGCGATCTAATGAATTATTTAACGTATTCAATTACATCACTACCTATAATCGCGCACACACAAACATATAAACGTGAAATCGCCACTGATATAACAACATCGCTCATACATAACAAAAGCATGGAAGATGCTACCTTTTTAACATTAGAACAAAAAAGATTGATGAGCCTTAAAAACTCGAAAATACAGATAAAACACAGATAAAAATATTAAATTCTCTGAATGAATAAAACACAGAACACACAAAGATTTCCCTTGCAGACTCCAACAATACTACTTTTCCCCACCATCCCAAAACAAAAAATGACAATGTCACTCTCAAAGGATCTGCTATCCTAACTTCAACAATGAGAGATAGAAGCTCTAGAGACCACTATCCTAATCAAACAACGATATTGGCCTTATATGGCCTTCTGTCCCAGACACGGTACTGAGACAGCCATAATTGATTTGAAAACCCAAATCAAGGAGCTGAAAGACAAGGGTAAACTGGCACTCCTGCTCCTCCTTGATCTCTCAGCAACCTTCGATTTGGTCGATCATCAAATCCTCTGCCACCACCTCAATATTGCAGCCCACTTTTCTGACGCATCCACATCTTGGATCAGCTCTTTCTTGGCTAACGGAACCATGAGTTTCTTCTTGCCGCAGCTGATCCAGCCCACGTCCCTTGCGGTGATCCACAAGGATCTTGTGTATCTCCCACACTTTACAACATCTTTACTAAACCGCTCTTTGATATACTTGACTATCTGGGTGTCTCATACACGAATTATGCAGCTGACACTCAGATACTCATCCCTATCACTGGCGATTATGTAACAGATGCTAAAGCACTCAATGAAGTCTACACTGTCATCCAGGCCTGGATGGCTCATCATGGGCTTTGCCTCAATGATGAAAAGACTGAGTTCATAATTCTTGGCTCTCAATACAAACTCACCACGCTCGACCCCAAATTCAATTCCTTCATTATTGATGGGAATGTTATCAAAGTCTCTCACATCACAAAAACCCCTAGGAATATACCTAGACTCTACTCTGTCCCTCAATCGACAAACTAACTCAGTTGTCTCAGCGTTATCCTATACGTGCAAATTAATCACAGCATGTCACCCCTTTCTGACTATGGGGAGCTGTCTGATTCTCGCCAGAACCCTAATAATGTCCAAAATCGATTATTGCAACGCCCTCTCCCTAGGGACTAGTCAAAGAAACATCGATAAACTACAGGTCATGCAGAACAACGCCATAAGGGCAGCTCTCAACATCCCCAGGCGTTCCCACATATCCACCACAAGACGCAACCTGCACTGGCTACCCATCACCCACCGCATTTCCCTCAAAGCACTCGCTCTAACACACAAGGCCCAGAACAACGCAGCCCGGCTTACCTCGCTACGCAATTCACACAACATACAGCTTCCAGACCAATAAGATCCTCATAGGCTCACACCTTGACTGTTCCCCGCTTCAAGCTACAGACAGCCGGAGGCTCGAGCTTCCCAGGCCTCGCGGCTAAGCTTTGGAACATCCTCCCTAATGCTCTCGGAAACATTCCTGACTTCCTTTCCTTCAAAACTAAAGTTAAACTGTGGTTGCATGAACAAGATGCCCTTACTCTCTACAATTGATACTTCTGTTTACCCCACACCATTTGCTCTCTGTACATAGACTGCTTTCTACTGTATCTTCCGATTCGCTTAGCCCTCGCCTCTTCAATGTTCTAACTTTATGTATATATGTGTAAATTGTAACTTGAATATTTCATCCTGCGTGTTGTAACTCGTAACTGCCTCTTAAACTTGTAAATGCCTTAAACATGCGCCCAGTTGCCCTCGGGCAAGGTGCACACTACAAATAAATAAAATAAAAATAAATAAATACAGAAGCATTTCTAGATTAAAATCAATACAAACACATGACATTGAATCTCTGTACACCAGTAAGAGCAGAAGGATGGACACACAATATTGACAGTTCCTTCCTTAATAGTGAGACAAATACTAGGAATGAGAAAGGCAACCTACTAACACAAGGCTTCCATGTATCAGTTAAAAAAGCACAAGAAATGGCAACAAAAAGCCATGTGAGAGAGCAAACCTTTGAAACCCCATCCTTACAACCTCAACAAGATCATAAATCCTTGTTAGTAAATTGCCAAGGTGCTACTGGACAGCTCAAAATAGAAGTTTATTTTGAATATTTTGAATGTGAAACGAAATGCCCTAAAGAAACTAAATGGTCTTGGCTTCAAAATGCCATCAAAGAAACCAATCGTAGACGAATCGAATAGTGCTCAACCAAATCTAAGTCCCATACAGTGAGAATTGCAGCATGGAATGCGAGAGGTTTTTCACATCTCATGAAGCCCAACAATGTTCACCCTTTGGATACATATGATATCATACTTCTGCGCAAAACCTGGATAACCACTCAGCCAATTTGGCCTAATTATGCAGTATGTCGGGTACCCGCAATAAAACAACTCAAAGAGAGACCCATGGCAGGCCTCCTTGCAGCATTAAGGATGGATACTGATGGTAAACTCTCTTCCTGGCTCCCCCCCACCCTTGCATACAGTTATTCAAACTAGAAATCAGTACTAACTTACTTCCTCTGGCTCCATTAACCACGATACTCAATGTATATTGGAACCCGGCCATCGTAACTGACGATATCTTTTTTGCTCGTATAACTACCATGCTTGACGTGATTGCAAATGAATCAAACATCCAAACGATGTTAATTTTAGACTTAAATATAAGATGCTTCCCCTCAAATGATACACCACTTGTACCTAAAGCTGTTAGATGGATGAACGTGATGACTGATACAAACATAACATTACTAAACAGAAGCATAGAGGGTGACATCCCTCCTTGCTCAACTTCCAAGAGAAAACAATCCCAGGCAATACTTGATTATGCATTCATGTCAACTAATTCTATAAACTCTGTTGTAAAATTCACCATCATTCCCACTGAAGAAAGTCATCACAATATATTAGAAATCACATGCGCTTCTCATTTATGCCCTCCAAGACATTACTACAAACCTGTTGTACAACTGTCCGACGGTAGGATTTGCATTAAATGGACAGCTCCCAAATTAAACGGCCTACTAAACAAATTGAGCAACCCTACGTTTTCTGCAGAGCTCTGAAGCAACTCACAAGCTGAGTATACTAACACTCTATCCCTCTTTATCCAAAAAGTAGATTCTAGCAATCGCCCGGTACACCACTAAGTACGCATCTACGACTCTGTTATTATGAACAGGAAAATAAAGAAAAGACATGATTTAAAAAATATCAAAGTTGAGGATCCTCTAGAATACATGAAAAAAGCTGCAAATATCTTGACACAATATAAGAATTTTATAACAACACCAAATTCTAAAGATACAAAGAGAACATTAAAAGATGAGGCAAGCACTAACCACCAAATCAAGTGCTCAAATTTGAAATCTCCTTAAAAAAGGAGCAAAAACAGGAACACCTTCTCTTCCATTTAATGCTATAGGCGAGCAGGAGTGGACAAATCATTTCACAGCTATATTTTCAGACCCCCTAGGCCTTTTTTGGCCTTACAACAGAGTAAAAACCATGCTGCCAATTTATTAATTGACACCTCAGAGATTTGCACACAAATCAAAAAATTAAGCTCATCAAGAACGCCTGGTCCTGATGGAATATTCAATGCGACCATAAAGGCTCATTCAGTTCAATGGTCCCAAATTGTGCATCTCATCTTTCAAAATATAGCACGTACAGGTATCATTCTATCATCTTGGAAACAGTCAATATTAATACCGATTTTCAAAAAGGCGATTGAAATAAACCAACAAACTACAGACCGTTAGGACTATTAGATACAGAGGGCAGAGGAGGAGAAGAGGGAAATTGCTCACCATCCCATACAATCTAGCCTATGTATCCCTGGCAACTCAGGGCCACCAAATAGTGTGGAATTGGGAGAAATGAAAGATGTAGATTGGGCAATGATAATCTCCTCCCTGTGTCAAAAATTGGGACTGTGATAAGACTCTTGGTGCGACAGCTGCCCGGGAGGAGACCCAATTTACGGTAAAATCTTGGCACACCCGTGGTAACTTGCATCTTTTGCCTAATCAGGAATGTGTGGACAATATAAGATTGGCTAACTGCGTCTGTTTACAGGAGACGTGGCTTTCCTCTGCCCCTATTTTAGATGGCTTTACGGTATTTGTGTAACTAGGGAAAGAAAGTACTGGTGGTAGACCCTCTGGGGGATTGCTTACTGCAATTGACAATTCATCAGGCTTAAGTGGGGATAAAGGTGAAAACCTCCAATTTGGGGCACTGGGAATCGAACTCTGCTCCCGTGTTGACAGGGTTAAGCTTCTGATCATCAATATATACTGGCATACGGGGATTGCATCTTTAGATTACTTCCTAAATACCATTGGTGATAACATAGACATCTGGAGTGAGAGAAATCTGAATGGGAGAATTATGGTGCTCGGTGATCTCAATGCTGACTGTGACCTAAAGGGTCCTCTACGGAACTTGGAAGATCTAATTGGTGGGGACTCGGCTAAGAGATCCCGGGTCAGCAAGTGGGAGATAGGGTATGAGGTTCGTGGTCTCCAATCACTTGTGGGAAGAGCATCTAACCAAATAATCCCATCAGACTGGAATATGTGGCATAGAGGTCTAAGCTCCTTTCTGATCAACTACCGCTCTATTTTGACAGCCTTATTTGATTTGCTGCAAAACATCAGGGAATCTGTGACTCAACCACGAGTAATTGCCAGTGCGGCTGGGAACGCTGTCAAATGGAATAATCGGAACATACTTTTGTTGAATTAAAGGGTAAGGAATGCACTTGACCAGTCCTCCTATGACTGGAAGATTAGATGTTTTAATACTAATGAGTTCCAAAAATTTGTTGGGGGAATAGTGACAGGCATTAGGGCAGGCCAGGGGAGCAGTTGTAAACCACTATCTAGACATACCCATGGCTTCAGCACTGAATCAGCTGAACCAAAAGGTCTATGAGAAGGGAAATCTGCAAGGTAAGGTCCAATAACCCTCAGCAGGCTACCTGTACCAAATTAATTAGAAAGGTAATGCAGGCCTATAGGAATCTCTGTAAATCCCATAAATATATCACCCTACTGCTAGATGCAGAATTGATGCTTGGCATCTTAATTAAAGCTGATGTTAGCGTGTTTTGGTATATTATAAATGGTAAATACCCTAACTATGCCATATCTCAGCTTAATTCTATCTCAGAACAAGACTGGGTGAAATACTATGAAGATAGATTTGGGCTCCCAATGAACAATAGCCCGATGGAAACCCCAATGAAGGGCAATGATATTTGGGAACCCCATCTAGACCTGGCTACTATCTATGCCCTAATAACAAGATGTAAGTCCTCTGGTGCACCCGGCCCTAACGGCCTCACAAATTATACCTTTAAGGGAGATCGTAATCTGTGGACAAATTTGCTGTACCTGGAATATAAAAATTTTATTTCAACCAGGAACACCCCAAGCTCCTGGAATACGGGACATGTGATTGCCATCTTCAAGTGTGGGGGCAAGACTGACCCTAGTAATTATCGACCAATCTCACTTATCGATGCCGACTGTAACATCTTTTCGGCACTCCTGCTCTCACACTTGGAAGAGTGGGCATCTATTTACCACCAGCTGAATCAATTCCATACCGGTTTCAGAAAGGGACATTCCACTAACATCAATGGTCTGGCACTTAAGTGTTTACAAGAGGAGGCCTGGCTGCAGTCTAGGGGCTGTACGTATATGGCCTCGATTGATTTAACCACCACGTTTGATTCTATCGACCGCAGCAGATTGTGGGCCAAATTAACTAAGTGGGGCCTGCCCGATGGGTTGTTAACTTAACTCTGGGTTGTATGAAAACTGTGGCATTCAGCTTCGACTAAATCAAAAAGGGGACTTGTCTAGGAGAATACGATTTTACAGGGGGGTGAGACAAGGGTGTGCCCTGGCCCCATGGCTATTTAACCAGAATTTTTCTGATGTGACAACATGGTTGGCTAAAGTGGGGTTGGTTGCCCCAAGGATTGGTATTGAGAAAATTGTATGCCTAATATATGCTGACAATGTATTGATTTTTGATTGTACTAAAGTTGGGCTACAAAGATCGTTAAAGAATTTTGAGACCTTCGCCAATGACAATGGGCTAGTCATTAACCAAATTAAAACTAAGATTCTTGCATTAAAAACAAGGGGAAAATTAAAGGTCCTGTATGTACTGTCGGAGCCATGCCACTGAAGTTGGCGGATTCGGTACGGTACGTGAGCTTCCATTTTTCTGCTTCTAAATGCCTTAAAACAGCAAATGAGATCCTACTACATAAGGCAAAACGCTTAGAAGCCCAGGTTGTCCGAATCGACCGTAAGTTCGGCAGATTCTCCCTCAAACCCTCAATGATGTTCTACGAAGGAAAAATGGTGCCTAAATTGATCTATGGCCTAGAATTAAGATCAGACAATCTTTGTAATGTCCTGAACAGAATTGAGCAGAAAATTTGGAGGCGTATATTGGGCGTGCCTAATGCGATACCGATCTCAGCTATTCGTTTTGAGCTGGGAGCGGTGTCGCTGTGGGCTCGGGTCCAATGGGCTTCGCTTGTCCTGTATTCAAAAATCATTACTCCCATCCCTAACCCACTTTATCAACTAATGCGTCGAAACTTGGAGAATTCGCCTGTACTAAAGGACTTTAGGGTCCGGGCAAACCTGATCTTAAATGTGATTGGGATGACAGTGGAAACTGTGATCCTGAACCCTGTGAGGACAAGGCAGGCCCTATTTGATTATGACTGGGCGCAGAATATGATGGATTCCATTCCTACTCCTCGATGAGTCATCTGACCCATGAGCACAGACGAAGAGGAACTCTGACTAAGAACTTGCTATAATTTCCTAACCGGTACTATAGAGTTGTACTTCTGAGGGCGAGGTGGAACCTGCTCCCTACTAGAGAAATCCAACTCAGGAGATCCCTTATTACGGTGGACCAAGCGTCTTGTAGGTTCTCTATGATAAAATTGGAAATTCTAAGGCATTTGTTTCTTGAATGCCCCTCTCTACAGGGCCTTAGAGCTAAGTTCTTGAAACCATCAGCATTGAGTCCCTACCTCTATGATGACGATCTAATATGGAAACACTGCCTCGAGAATTTCAATATGCGGGAAGGGCTGGCTCTGGCTGGTTTTATTTATTCTCTGCATCTGTAGGCTGGATTAATTTGATTGCAGATGTTGGATATGCCATATTTTGTTACACTACATTCCTCTTTTCTTTTTCATTAATATCTAACCAGATAGCCCTTGGGGTGTCTCGCTGTTTGATTCTAGAAAGTATTTTACCTGATATTATCACCAAATCTATTTTTACTTCTATATTTTTTCTCTTTCTTCTCCTTTCTTTTATTATTACTGGGGGTATTTTTTTTATTTGATGTGAAGTATTTGTTGATTTTTCTATGCATCTTGATAATGTGGAACTGCATTTTGTAAAGGTTTAAAGTAACCAAATACAATTAAAAAAAGAAATGGATACAGCAGGTAAAATCTATGCAAGGCTGCTACTTGGAGACCTAACCAAATGGCTAAAGCAAAAGAACTTGCTAGATTTGCTAGATATTCATCAATTTGGCTTTGTCCATGGCCTGAGCATGGCACCAAACTTGCTCATTGTATCAGTCCTAAAAAAAACAAGCAATGGCGAATAAACAACCATTATACATTGCATTTATAGACTTCAGACAAGTGTTTGATTCCATTTCTCGCACTTTGCTAGAGCGGAAACTAGCCAGTTGCCCCCCCCCCTATATATTGAATGTATTGCAACAATGTTAATGTGGAACCACCATTCGAGTGAAGCTAAATAGCGAAGGCCTGTTATCTCGATCCATTAACACGCATCGTGGACTCAAGCAAGGAAGCATTCTTGCATCCACGCTGTTCAATTTCTTTATTAAAGCCATTGGAAAACATTTTGCTTCAGTCAGAGCTTTTCCACCTAGAATAAGCACACCTCCAATAGCATGGCTCCTTTACGCTGATGACCTCATTTTAGTAGATCAAACACTGATCAGCCTCCAAAGATTACTTGGTGCACTTGAAGCTTATGCCCTAGAGGATAAATTAAGAATAAATATATCCAAGTCTAACATCTTAAAAATTCAGGCAGGCAGAGCGAAAAGTAAAACATCTAGGCTCAACTGGACCATTAAAAAAACTCTTTCAATTGTACATGAATACAAGTATCTGGGTGTAAATATAAATGATAACAATTCTGATTCACCGTATAAAACCGAAATGAAACAGAAAATGATGTCACAGCAAAATTGATCCATCATAAATACGGTAAATATTCTTGCATACATGCCCTGACATTTTACAAACAGAAAATCGTCCGTTTTAATATATGCTGCTCAGTCCAAACTCTCAGAAAGTCCGCCAAACTGGAACTATCTATAAGGCCTATTTTGGAAAACTTTACTGCCTTTGCCCAAGAGTTTGCCAATTACAGTCCACCAATATGAGTTGGGGCTGATCTCCTTAAAGGCTGTTGTAGACTGGAACGCTCTATTACTCTACAAGAAATGCCTGATGAAAGATTTGTTTAATCAACCATTATATTGCTCATATCACATGCCTCTGAGACCAATCCGACTGATACGATAAATACTTGTAAAGATCATTGTAAAAGAAATATGGAGAGTGCTGATATAGACAATACTACATTAACAAACCCTGATCGTGCCAAACGAAAATATTGGTACAATGACTGGGCTAACACAAGGTCAAAATGTGAGCAGTATAAAATTCACAAAACTGGGATATTCATTCTGAAAATGATTAACCAAATCCCCGCAAAAATGTCCTGATGCTGCTTTCCGTTTACAAATAATGAGGCTACATTTCAATCTTTGGCCAACCAGAGCTGTAATAGCAATAAGATTTAAAGAGTGCAATATTACAAATGTCTGTAAATTTTGCAAGTTAAAAAAGACGATAGAAAACTTGGAACACATTGGTCCATTGTCATACGCTATCGAGCTTTAGGAAAGAGTACTTTTACAAATTCTTTCTCAACTATCGCACTTTTACACCTAGTGCTATGTGGTCTTTAATTCTAAATGCTCAGCATGTTTCTCGAATTATTGCCACGATAAAATGTTTGTTCAAATTTAAATTGTGACATTAATGAGGAGCATGAGGCCTGAACTTGAAAGTGTGCATCTTGATGTAAGTAAATCGAATGATCTGACAATGAAATCTCATAACTAAGCCTGCATGAGACAATGTGATCAACCAAAAGAGAATGTAATTAATTATTTTATGTTATATGACATATTAATTGTCTACAAAATTTGTTTTATCCTTGTACAAGTGCAAAATCTTGAAAATGTTTATATTTGATAAGTTGTAATTGCAACTAAAATAAATAATGAAAAAATAAGCACAAAGATCACCGCCAGAAGACATCATGACATATGTAAGGAGGAAGACATGGCCTAAGGTAGGTGCCCTGTTCTCCTCTGCACCACGCAAGGGCGAGTCCTTCCCTGGGAAACGTCCAAGCCGGAGAGGCCTTAGAGGTCCTAAAACAAGTAAAGTGACTGCGGCTCCGAGAGCTACTGGCCAACAGGCTGAGGGGTCCCAGGATCCTCCCAAGCCCACCACTGAGGGGCCGCAAGGCTCTACTACCGGTGGCTCTGCTCTAACACCGAGCTTGCTCCCGAGGGGGGCCTATACGCAGCATTAGCACTACTGGTGTCATGTCTGAGGGCACACCGCCTCCCAGGTCCTGAGGTGGGGGTAAGGTCCAAGCTTTCGCTCTTAAGCGTGCAGGCGAAGACTGGGCCGAGCTCATCAGGCATCACGCAACAGGCACCTGGCACTGGGCAGGACGAAATGGCCACCCGGTCAGAGAAAATGGCTGCGCACCCTGAGCCACTCCACTCTGGCATGCAGGGATTGGACAGCACCTGTTACCTGGTCCACATCATACCCAACAACATCCGCACAGGGGCAGTACACAGACACCGGCTTAGTGCGAAAAAGTGGTGGCAAGAACACAGCAGGCACAGCTTCAGGGACCGGTTCCCACGCAGCCAAGCCCTGGACCAGCATGCAAGGATAGGTTCTTTGAAAAGTTCCTCGCCCTCATGAAGTCACCTCAGATGGGCACCACCCTCAGGGGGGGGTCATCAAATGCATGCTCCCTCCAATGTCACCTCACGGCCCGACCGTGGTCCAGACCCCGGTTCCTATGCAGGTCCAGGTTCCTATGCTTCCACCTGTGCAGATACTCACGTCGGCTCTGCACCAGCCCCCTCGGCAGACTCCAGCACTTCCATGTCGACACGCCACAGCTGTCCTCACAGAGCACACCAACACCAGCTCCCGCCTTGCAGGACACATCGGGTGACACAGATGAAGAGGAGGATCAGGATACTCACTCCTCAGCTAAAGCCTTCCACGAGAGGCTGGCGAGGTGGCCTAGTACTTCGGAATCCCACAACCCCAAACTGAACAACCTGAGGTGGGGGTCTTGGCAGAAGTGCTGGCCATCCACCCCTCCACAAGAACTGGCATCCCTCTACAAAAAGATGTAGAATCCTTGGCCAAGAAGGGCTGGGTACAGCTGCATTCCATGCAACCTACTTATAAGCGCATGATGCCAAGTATAGGCAAGCGGAAGGGGACTCACTCATGTTATCTATGCACCCCCAACCTCATTCATCTGTTATAGCTGCAGCATCCATTTTCTTTAAGCCGCATACTTCATCATCTGCCATAACATCAGCCCTCCTAGGGAAGGAGGAAAAGTGGCTGGAGTCTTATGGCAAAATGATATACTCTATTGCTACGCTCCACCTGCGGCAGGCCAATGCGGACACCATGTTGGCAGCTGTGAATCAAAAACCTTGACGGGAGATTGCGGACTGCCTCTGGAGCTCCCCATTCATAGTCAGGCGAGGTTCAGGGCAGGGCTGGCAGAGGCTAAGATAATGGCCCAGGATGATATGGAGTCCACAGTGGCACACATTGACACCGCTGGCAGAGCTACCTGTGTCGCACCGACATGAGGAGGACAGCATGGCTCAAGACGACCAAGGTTAACCCCAATTTGCAGGAGTGCATTCGCGAGCTGCCATTTGAAGGGGAAACTTGTTTCACTCGACTGCTGACGAGGAGCTTCATAAGAAGAAAAATAGTTCCCAAACAGCTAAGTGCTTGTCAATCTTTACTGAATCTGCTCTCAAGGCCTATAGCCAAAGATACCAACACTCTGACAGAGGTCGTATCTTTTGTGGCTTCAGGGGTTTTCAGGAGCGTTGCTCTAGAGAGCCCGACAGGTCACCCAGCCAGCACAGGCGCAAGAAGCACAAATCTTCTCACGAGAGCTTTTTCCAGTTCCCTTCCCAGGCACCAGCCTCAGAAGGAAAGAAACTGTGACAGTGCCATCCAGATCCACAAGTCTCCGGTTGGGGGCAGGCTTGCCCTTCACATCCTTTCCTGGTGGGAAAGGTTCGCTGACCCTTGGATTCTCTCTGTAGTTTCCACGGGCTTCCGTCTGCCGTTACCTTCATTTCCTCTTTGCTCCCCTCCACTCCCACAGATGGGGACGACAACTCTTCTGGCGGAAATCCACTCGCTCATTGCGAGTCAGGCGGTGGAGGAGGTTCCAGCTTCACATCGAGGCATGGGCTTCTATTCTCGCATTTCGAATGGATGGTGTCCTCCAACGTATTCCTCATCTTTGACATGTAATGTCCAGCTTTGGCAGAGGGCGCCCTGCATCAATGGCATCGAGTCGATGTCCCTTGAAGGCCTCTGTCGAGGGTGACGTCATCCGATGTTATAAGTAGAACGCACAGCGCCCCTCTGCCTCAGTTCAGTTATTCAGCAAACGTGTTTGCTTCGTGAAACTTGGCGCGCCTCGTACTTCTGAAGTACTGTTACTTCGAATTTCTTTTTTTTTTTTTTTTTTAAATGATTTGTTTGATTTTACAAACTTTTCATTTTACACTTAATTGACATTTCATGGAGAATAAAACTTTGTCATTACATTTCAATCATACAGTTTACTGTCGTTGATAATCGCTATCCAAAATTTGATTACTGTGAAGATTAGGCATCTGTCCTGTCCTCTTAATAATTTTGCCGATCTTTCTTGAGTGGTCATTTGTTTTTTGGGATATTCCAAAGAAGTCTTTGTCTAATGACTTTTGTAGGCCTGGCACAGTTTTATCTAGGATGATTATATCATCAGCATATATTAGGGTTTGCAGCGGTTCATTGTTGATCTTCGGAGGATTCACAGATGTGTCTTTGATCATTTCCCCAAAATCGGAGGTATACAAATTATATAGGCCGGCAGCCAGTAGGCAACGTTGTTCCAGGTCAGGATTTGATTTGTCGTTGCACCATCCTTCTTCGACGATGTCTTCATCTTCCACCCCCGACGACTCCTCGTTCCGGGTTCAAAAAGTGTAAGGAGTTTGGCTCCAAGATGTCGATCATGGATCTGCATTGCGTCGGTCTGTGGTGCCTGGGTGAGTGCCACAAGATGGATACTTGTTCCAAATGTCAAGCTATGACGGGGAAGGCCTTGCGGGAATTAAAGGGGAAATTGCAAGTAGGCAAGGTAGCTAAGCCCCGTAAATCCCGATCCGCTGGGGCTTCGACCGACGAGTCGAGGGGCGACTATTCTCGTTGGAAGAAGTCCAAGCGCTCATGGTCCCGTAGTGGTTTCTGCCACTCTTTGTCCTCGTTGAAGCGAAGGCACCACTGGTCGCCTTCCTCGTCTTCAGGTACCCCTGAAGATAGTGACATGCTCGTCGACACCGGCGTAGTGGGAAGCTTACCAGATGGAGATGCTTAAGATCTTTGAGAGACAGGGCAAGACTCCGTCCGCGCCTACTGTGGAAGCCGGCAAGGAGTGGTCTCGACCCGATACTCGTGTGCTCTCGAGCCCGGTTACTCGGCGCGATCCCCATCAAGAGCCCTCAATGCCTCGGGACAAGGGATCGAAGGAGCACTCGAAGCGGAGAGAGAGGTCACAGTCCCCAACTTCGTTGAGGCCTTCGGAGCCCTCAAGGCCATTGACGCAGTTGTTGGTGCCAGTTGCATCTTCAACGCCTGTCAGGTCATTGGCACCGTTGTCGGCGCCAAAGCCGTCGATGCCAAAGCCGTCGACGCCTGTGGTGCCTGCTTTACTGGACCCTCTTGAGGAAGGTTTTGGCTAAATCCAATTTGACGTCTTGGACACTTTCAAAGCCTACAGGCTCTATGCCAGAGAGAACCTTTGTCCCTCTGCCTAAAAAAGATTTTTTTAAGAACCTCACTTGTATTTTTGAGGAAGAGGAAGGTTCGGAGGAGGAGGAAGAGGTGCCCTTTGGGCTCCAGTATGGGACACCTAAAGTGCCTGAGTGCCCAATTTCGGAGGAGAGCAAGATGTAAGACCTGTGCGACACTTTGCATAACACAAGTGGCATCGATACATCTCCTGAGCCTGGAGTTTGGCAGGCCTGAACCTTGGGAACATGCCGACTCTTCATATAGGCACCTTATGTCTGAGGTGGTGGAGCACATGGGCTGGTCCAGACCTCCAGCCCCTTATGATCAGGATGATCTTACTGATATTTTGGACCAGGGTCCGCCTACAGATCATATGATAACGTTCCATGTGGCTCTTCAGAAAAGGGTGGCCAGGAATTGGGAGACCCCGGAGACTAATCCGGCTGTGGACAAATCTTTGACAAGAAAATACCGGCCCTCCATTAGCGACCCTGGCTATCTGTCACAACACCCCACTCCCGAGAGTCTAGTGGTCCAGGCAGCTATGGCTACCTCCAAGCAGGCCGCGTACCCTACCATCCCTCCTGATAGGGACGATAAGCGTGTAGATGGATGGGTACGGAAGGTATTTTCGCCTGGGAGTATGGTGTTAAAATCAGCCAACTCCACCTGTGCACTTGCTAAATTTTCGTACATTCTGTGAGAGTACATCTCCATGGTGGCAGAGCATATTCCAGAAGGGGAAGAGGGGGATGGCTTTCTGGCTATTGTTAAGGACGTCAAGGAGGCCATGTGTGAATGCCTCTAGTCTGGATTGGATTCTGCGGATAGTATCAGCAGATCCATGGCCACAAGCACCCTGCGTGGTTGCAGAAGTCGGGTTTTGCACCTGATGTGCAAGCTCGTCTTCTAAACATGCCATTTGACGGGTCTCACCTTTTTGGCAGCAAGGCTGCGAGAGCCCTGAGAAGCTTAGTTGCCGCCATTAGGCAGCCTCAGCCTTTTCATGCTAGTGGACAATCATGGAAGAGTAGATCCCTTCGTTATTATTCCTCGTTTGGAAAGGCGAAAGGAATGGCCAGTCAAAGGGGCAAACATAAGTTCCCTCGTGGTGGACGAGGTAGAGGTGCCAAGTCAGCTCCAGCAACAGCCTCTGTACCATCGGCCTTTGCAACATCAGCTTCAAAACCACTCTGAAGGCTTCAGTCACAAGCCGCCAGAGGGGGGCAGGCTGTCTCAGCATCTCGAAGAATGGGGAGCCATTACTTCAGATGGGTGGGCTCTGGAAACAATAGCGCATGGCTACTACCTTCCCTTTATCAAGAAGCCTCGGGTGAATCCACCAGGGAAACACACTTTGAGAATTCCGGATCCGCTCCTTGTGCAGGAAATTTTAACTCTGCCAAAGAAAGGTGCTATAGAACCAGTACCTGTGGCGGAGAGGAACAGAGGTTGGTATTCCCCATATTTTTTGATCCACAAAAACGACGGGGGACTGAGACCCATCCTGGACTTGAGATACTTGAACAAGTTCCTCAGGAAAGACAAATTCAAGATGGTCACTCTTTCTCAGATCCTTCAGGCCCTCCAACTTCAGGATTGGTTGGTGTCATTCAACCTTCAGGATGCTTATTTTCATGTGCCGATCCATCTCCAGCACAGAAAATACCTGAGGTTTGCTGTTGGTGGCTCGCACCATCCCATCAGTTTCGAGTCCTGCCATTCGGGTTGACCTACGCCCTGCGGTTTTTCACCAAGCTGATGTTGGTGGTGGCATCAGGAGAGGGGGGATTCATGTCTACCCCTACCTGGACAATTGGCTGATCAGGGCACGTTCTCCTGAACAAGCCTTAGACCATATCAACGTTACCTGCCACTCTCTTCACATACTGGGCTTCTCCCTCAATTTCAAGAAGTCCCATATGCAACCTCCCCAACAGCTCCTGTATATCGGGGCTGTTCTAGACACAGCCTTGGGAAAGTCATCGCCATCCAAGGGGAGGGCTCAAGACATTCTCCAAATGGTGACGAAATTCCAAAATGCCTGGGATCTTCCGGCCTTCAAATTCTTGAGGTTGCTCTGCCTCATGGCATCCAGCATGTTCCTGGTGCCAGAGGCTCGCTTACGGATGAGATCCCTTCAATGGGCTCTCCGGTCACAATGGTCCCAGTTCTCGGGATGGATGTCGGACCGCCTCCAGATTCTGATCAATGTCTCCCAGGATCTGCTGTGGTGGACCTGCAAGGGCAATGTTCTGAGGGGCGAACACTTTTGGCAACCATGAACGGAGATTACTTTAGTGACGGACGTCTATCTCACGGGGTGGGGAGCTCACGCCAACGATATGACTGTCAGCGGTCGTTATTCTCCATTGGAGTCCAAACTGCAAACTGAAGGCCTTTCTGCCCTCTGTGCAAGGAAACAATGTCCTCATATTGACAGACAATACAGTGGCCATGCACTACCTCAACAAGGGGGGAGGTGTAGGGTCACGAGCACTGTGCAGAGAGGCAATGCAGCTCTGGTATTGGGCTATTCAAGAAGGAATCTCCCTATCAGCAGTTCACCTAGCCGGGGAGGAGAACACGGCGGAGGATGCTCTGAGCAGGCAGAGCACAGTCCTCCCACAAGTGGGAACTAGCTCAGGAAGTCCTTCAAGAGATCTTCTCCCTGTGGGGAACCCCTCCAGTGGATCTGTTTGTGACCGGTCTCAAACTGTACTGCTCAAGGGAATTTCCTCCGAGAAGAGCTCTAGGAGATGCGTTCGTGGTGGATTGGGAATTCCCGCTACTGTATGTGTTTCCTCCAGTCCCATCATTCCTCAAGTAATCAGGAAGTTGAGGAGGTTTGGGAAATGCATGATCCTCATTGCCCCCTATTGGGCCAGGAGAATGTGGTACTCGGACCTTCTGGAATTGTCCATCTCTCCTCCAATACGTCTTCCGCTAAGGGAGAATCTTCTCTCGCGAGAGGGTCAGGTTCTCCATCCAGAGGTCAATACTCTCATCCTTCACGCTTGGTTTCTGAAAGGTTGAGGTACAAGGGTTGGGACCTTCCGGATGACGTGGTGGAGGTGTTGCTTACGGCTAGAAGGCCAGCAACAAAGTTTCTGTACCGTTGCCGTTGGAATACTTTTTGGGACTAGTGCAGAAACTGCAATGTTCATCCTTTTCAGTGTACAACACCGGATGTTCTAGCCTTTCTGCTTTCTTTAGCTCATAAAGGGCTACAGGTTGGTACAATTAAGAGGTACCTGGCAGCGCTGTCCATCTTTAAGCCCTCTTCAGAGGAGTGTTGCTATTAAGATCCCTCTGGTCACTCAATTTCTAAAGGGGCCCTTGAATGTTTTCCCACCTTCTATATTTCAGGTTCCGGTATGGGACCTAAACCTGGTTTTAAAATTTCTGATAGGTTCTCCTTTTGAACCATTGCACTCATGTCCTTTGTGGTTGTTGACCTTGAAGACCACCCTGTTGGTTGCTCTTACATCTGCAAGAAGAGTGAGCAAATTGTAAGCGCTTTCTTCCAAGCCACCCATTTCTATATTCCACAAGGACAGGGTTGTATTGAAGATGAAGATTGTTTGTGAGTTTCAGCTAAGGCAGAAAATTGTGCTACCAGCATTCTATCCTCCTCCGCATCCTGGTAACATCGGTTGGACCCTATGTTTCCAGAATGTCCAAATTGAGATTGGATGACCAACTCTTTGTAGAGTATACAGGACACAGGCTAGGCCAGGCTGTTAGTTTCTAAACAGACCTTGTCTAGGTGGATCATCCTAGCTATTTCAGAATGCTATGAACTGGCAGGAAAGGACCCTCCCGAGGGTTTACATGCTCATTCCACCTGAGGCATGGCCACATCGTCTGCCCTGCAGAGAGATGTCCCTATTATGAACAACTGTGATGCTGCAAGGTGATTATCCGTACACACGTTTACCAGGCATTATTCTCTGGATACTTCCCATGCTCAGGATGTCGCTTTTGACAAGGCAGTACTTTATTCTGCCCTTTGAAAATTCTGCATGTCTAAATTCTGCACCCTCCTCCTATAAGGGATAATGATGTGGGAGTCTGTCACAGATGAGGAATACGTTTCAGGATACAATCCATTCGAAGAACAAGTTACTTACCAACTGGTAACATTCTTTGGACTGGATGTTCCTCCAACGTATTCCTCATCGCCCTCCCAACATACCCCTCTTTTGAATTTCCCATGCTGTTACAGCTTTCGTTCCAACAAGGCCAAGTACCGTCCTGCCCGTGCTTATGGGCACTTCTGAAATACAAAGAGAGGGGAAAAACATAACTGATGTTAATGTGCGCTGTGCATGCTACTTATAACATTGTAAGACGTCACCCTCGTCTGAGGCCTTTGAGGGACATCGACTGGAGCAGGGCGCCCTCTGCCGAAATTACTTTCCCAGCAGCCGAAGCTGGACATTACATGTCAAAGATGAGTAATACGTTGGAGGAACATCCAGTCGGAAGAACGTTACCAGTTGGTAAGTAATTTGTTCATTCGCCATACACAAAAAGAAGCAGGCTGGCCTGAGAATTGTTCTAGACCTTTCTTCCATGAACCTTTCACTACCCCTTCAAAGGTTCAAGATGGTTACTCCAGCTCTCATTGCGGACACACTGTGTGGGGGAGACTGGATGTGCTCCCTGGATCTGAAGGATGCTTACCTACATGTCCCGATTTGGGAGCCCCATCATTCCTTCCTACGGTTCAGGATCATGTGCTTTCACTTCCAATACAAGGTCCTCCCTTTCGAAGGGATTGTGTCCTCCGACGTATTCCTTATCTTAGATATCTCTTTCCGTCCGCCGAATCGATGTCCCTCGACAGCCGCCGTGTCGACGTCATCCTCCCTATAAAGGCCGCGCGCAGCGTCCGTTGCTCAGTTCTGTTTTTCCGCGCTTACTCGGTGCCTCGGAATATCGTTGCTCAGTTTCGTAGAGAATTAATCCAATTTCCTCAAGATATTCGATCCATACTCAATGGCTTCCTCGTCTGAACCGACGACCCCTCGGTCCGGCTTTAAAAAATGCCGAGACTGTGGAAAAAAATGTCGCTGACTGACCCTCACAGAGTCTGTCTGTGGTGTTTGGGAGCTGAACACCATTGTTCGGAGTGTGAGGACTGTATGTCCATGACAGCTAAGGCCCTGAAGGAGCGTAGGGGGAAGCTGGAAAAAGGTAAGACTTCTAAAGCTTCTTCTTCCTCGACAAAGTCGAGACATTTGTCTCCTCGTCACCATTCGCGCTCCAGGTCTCGAAGCGGGTCCCGTCACTCCTCCAGATCGAAGCACTCGAAAGCACTCGAAAAGGAGACGCCGAAGATCCCCTTCTTCGTCCTCCTCTTCCTCTGTTTCACCTAAGAGAATCCCTTGTCCCACGAAACATAGTTCCCGGGCTGAATGGGAGGAATTCCGAACAAATATGATGAGCGTCTTCGAGAAAGCGGCCTCGACCCCCTCGAAGACTGCCGAGAGCGATGCTCTGGTCGAAAGACCCGAAGGTCCAAAACGCTGCCAGTCGCAGTACCCGGCGAAGGAAGCTTCTCGAGCGCGTCACGAACCCTCGAGTAAAGCAAAGACCTCGAATCCTTCTTCGAAGGTTCCGTCGATGCCGAGGTCGGTGTCTTCAACGCCGTTGTCGAAGGGACCTTCGACACAGGGGTCTGTCGACTCGACGCCATCCTCAACACCGGCGTCGACGCCAAGGAAAGTCACGGTTGCGGCGCACCCAGTGGCTATTCCCAGGTCTTCGATGACGATGTCGTCGAGATTGTCGACATCCTCAAGCAGAATTCCAATTCTATCGAGGACCTCGAGGCCTCCGCCTTTGTTTTCGACGCCACGTTCGAAGCCTTCGGCGTCGACGACATCGACTTTTTCGAGGCCGATTACAACAAGTTTGGCACCCTCTGCCTTGGAGATGGGTTTCACACCCTTTGTGAGTTCAGACCAATTGAGAACAATGTCCTCAATTATGGAAGAGGGAGAACTATCTGACCAAGAAGAGACATTTGAGTTGCAGGGATCTGCAACCCCAGTTCAAGAGGAGTTATCCTCAGAGGAACGCAGATTAAAGGAACTCCATGATTCATGAGGCAAGTGGTTTAGACACTTCCCCAGAGGTGGAGTTCGCTAGGCCAGACCCCCGGGGGAGCATGCTGAAACCCCTTATAGAGCCTTAATGGCCAGGATCACAGAATTTATGGGGTGGTCAACACCTTCACAGGCTTTCCAACAGCATGACCTCACGGATATTCTTGATAAAGGTCCACAGGAGGATCCTGTAGTACCTTTTCATAAAGCTCTTCAAAGGAAAATCATGACGAACTGGGAAACCCCAGATGTCGTCCCGGCAGTAAATAAAAAACTGTCTACTAAATACAGGGTATCTTCTGCAGACCCAGAGTTTTTGTCCAAACACCCATCCCCAGAAAGTCTGGTGGTACAGGCAGCATCTTCTACTGACATCAAGACTGCTTACCCTACCGTCCCACAGGACAGGGACGATAAAAAATATGATGCTATGGCTAAGAAAGTGTTTTCGGCATGTAGCATGGCGTTAAAATCTATTAATGCTACTTGCACCCTTGCTAAATTTAGCCATACACTTTGGGAGTGTGCTTCTACAGCGGCTGACTGTATCCCAGAGGGAGAAGAAAGGGAGGCGTTCCTAAATATCATACAGGACGGTAAAGCCGATATGTGCGAATCCCTCCAGACGGGCATTGATTCGGCTGACAGTATCAGCAGAGCAATGGCGGCAAGTACAACAACCAGGAGATTTGCTTGGTTGAGAAAGTCTGGTTTTGCCACAGATGTGCAAGCCAGGCTCTTGAACATGCCATTTGATGGCTCTTCTTTGTTTGGGAAAAAGGCGGATGACAGTTTAGAAAAACTGCAAACATCAAAGGCAGCAGCAAAATCCCTAGGCGCTGCAATCCGTCAGACACCTTTTCGTCCCACAGGAACCTCTGCGAGAGGCGCAAGTCATTTCACTTCTACTCCGCATTCGGAAGAGGTAGAGGACGACCGGCTCAAAGGGGACAAAGAAGAACTACCCGAGGTGGACGAGGTAGATATTCAAAAGCCACAGCAACAGCAGGTGCCTCTTTACCATCGGCATCTGCATCAGCCGCCCCAAAACCACTCTGAGGACTTCGCTCACAAGACACCTGTAGGAGGTAGGTTAACTCAACATCTGGCGAAATGTCAGGCTATCACGAACAGATGCTTGGGCATTGGAGACAGTTGAACAAGGTTACTGCCTGACTCTCCTACGCATACCTCAGAGTCATCCACCGGGGGTCAGCTCTCAAAAAGCTCCAGATCCGCTCCTCTTGCAGGAAATTTTAGACCTGCTAGAGAAAGGTGCCATAGAACCGGTACCTGTAGCGCAGAGGAACAAGGGCTGGTACTCCCCTTAATTTCTCTTTCCAAAGAAAGACGGAGGACTGAGACCCATCTTGGACTTGTGAGAATTGAACAAATTCCTCAGGAAAGACAAATTCAAGATGGTAACTCTTTCTCAGATCCTTCAGGCCCTTCAGTTCCAGGACTGGTTGGTATCTCTGGACCTTCAGGACACTTATTTCCATGTGCCAATCCATCTCAAACACAGGAAATACCTGAGGTTCGCAATTGGCAACTCTCATTATCAATTTCGAGTGCTGCCATTTGGGCTGACCTCCGCCCCGAGGGTCTTCACCAAGTTAATGTCAGTAGTGGCTGCAAGTCTAAGGAGGGAAGGGATTCACGTCTACCCCTACCTGGACGATTGGTTGATCAGAGCTGTATCTTCGGAACAAGCTCAGATCCAGCTAGATCATGTTTGCCACTCCCTTCACAGACTGGGCTTCTCCCTCAATTTAAAAAAGTCACAAATGATACCATCGCAGAGACTCCAGTTCATCGGAGCGATCCTGGACACTTCCCTGGGAAAAGCCTCGCCACCAGAGGTGAGGGCTCAAGGTATTCTACAGTTGGTTACCAAGTTTCAAAATGCCCAACGTCTCCCAGCCTTCGACTTTTTGAGGTTGCTAGGCCTCATGGCATCCTGCATTTTCCTAGTGCCAGAGGCTCGCCTGAGAATGAGATCCCTCCAGTGGGCACTGAGAACTCAGTGGTCACAATTCTCAGGGAGAATGACAGATCTTCTTCAGGTTCCCGACAGGGTGGCTCGAGACCTTCAGTGGTGGGCCTGTCAGGAGAACATTCTGAAAGGAGAGCAGTTTTGGCAACCCTGGCCGGATATAACAGTAGTCACGGATGCCTCACTCACGGGGTTGGGAGCCCACGCCAACGACTTGACCATCAGCGGTCGTTGGTCTCCATCGGAGTCCAGACTACATATCAACCTGTTAGAGCTGAGGGCCATCAGACTTGCGCTGAAGGCTTTTCTGCCATCTGTACAAGGAAAGAATGTCCTGATAATGAGGGACAACACAGTGGCCATGCATTACCTCAACAAAAGAGGAGGCGTAGGATCACTACCTCTGTGCAGAGAGGCGATGCAGCTCTGGTTTTGGGCAATCCAAGAAGGAATCTCTCTATCGGCAGTTCACCTAGCCGGAGAGAAGAACTTGACAGCGGACGCTCTGAGCAGGCAGAGCACAGTCTCCCACGAGTGGGAACTAGCTCAGGAAGTCCTTCAAGAGATCTTTGCCCTTTGGGGAACCCCTCAGGTGGATCTGTTTGCCACCAGTGTCAACAGGAAGTGCGATCTGTTCTGTTCAAGGGAATTTCCCCCGAGAGGAGCTCTGGGAGACGCATTCATAGTGGACTGGGAGTTTCCGCTCCTGTACGCGTTTCCACCGGTCCCTGTCATTCCTCAAATGATCAGGAGGTTGAGAAGATTCTGGAAAACCATAAACCTAATTGCCCCGGATTGGGCCAGGAGAACGTGGTACCCGGACCTTCTAGACTTGTCCATCTGCCCTCCAATTCGACTGCCACTCAGAGAGAATCTGCTCTCACAGAAGGGAGGTCAGGTTCTCCATCCAGACATCAAAACCCTCAACCTTCACGCTTGGCTTCTGAAAGGCTGAGGTACAAGGATTGGGACCTCCCTGATGATGTTATGGAGGTGTTGCTTTCGGCAAGAAGGCCAGCAACGAAATCTTTATACCGCTGCCGTTGGAACAGATTTTGCAGCTGGTGTAGGGAAAAGAATATCAATCCCTTTTCATGTGGTACACCAATGGTTTTGTCCTTCGTACTTTATTTAGCGAATTCATGCCTTCAAGTTGGCACCATCAAGGGCTATCTCGCAGCGCTATCCATCTTTAAGCGCACTGCGGAAGAACCATGCTATTTCAAGTTACCCTTGGTAATACAGTTTCTAAAGGGGTTAACTAATGTTTATCCCCCAAGACCATTCCAGGTTCCCCTATGGGATTTAAATTTAGTCCTAACTTTCCTGATGGGCACACCTTTCGAACCACTCCACTCTTGTTCGTTAAGATTTCTTACCCTTAAGACTGTTTTATTAGTAGCACTTACATCTGCTAGAAGGGTGAGCGAGTTACAAGCTCTTTCTTGTAAACCCCCTCATACAATCTTTCACAAAGACAAAGTTGTTCTGCAAGTGAAGCCTAATTTCCTCCCAAAGGTGGTTTCTGAATTTCTTATCACACAGAAGATTACCCTTTCATCTTTCTATCCTCCTCCCCATCCGGGGAAAGAGGAAGAGAGGTTACACAGGCTGGACCCAAGAAGGGCTTTAAGTTTTTACATTAGTAGACTGGCTAGGATAAGACAAGCAGACCAGCTGTTTGTAGGCTACGCAGGTCACAAGCTGGGGTTACCAATAACTAAGCAGACCATTTCCAGATGGATCATTTTAGCCATTTTGGAATGTTATAAACTGGCAGGAAAAGAGCCCCCTCAAAATCTTAGGGCTCATTCGACCAGAGGTATCGCAGCTTCATCCGCCCTCAAAAGAGGAGTGCCGGTTAGAGACATATGTGCGGCTGCCACATGGTCGTCCGCCCATACCTTGACACGGTTTTACAACTTGGATTCCTCCTCCAGTCAAGAGAATAGGTTTGGAAGGGTAGTATTGCACTCTATTCATCAATAAGAGGAAGCATGAAGTCAGTACTCCCACCTCCAATACCAGAATACTGCTATGGGAGCCTATCTAAGATAAGGAAAACGTCGGAGGACACAATCCCTTCGAAGAACAAGTTACTTCTTACCTTGTAACGTTCTTTCGATGGGATGTTCCTCCGACGTATTCCTTATCGAACCTCCCATCCATCCCCGCAGTACTACTTCCCTTGTTGTTGCAGCTTACGCTCCTTCAGGGTGATTAGTCTAGTCCAGAAAGAATTATTGTGGGCTACAAAACGGAACTGAGCAACGGACGCTGCGCGCGGCCTTTATAGGCAGGATGACGTCGACGTCGATACGGCGGCTGTCGAGGGACATCGACTCGGCGGACGTCGACGCGCAGCGCCCTCTAGAGAGAGAAAATTTCCGAGGCCAGCAAAGCTGGAAAGAGATATCTAAGATAAGGAATACGTCGGAGGAACATCCCATCGAAAGAAAGTTACAAGGTAAGAAGTAACTTGTTCTTTGCCCTCAATTCGGCCCGAGGGTCTTTACTAGGTTGAAAAATGCAGTAGCAGCCCTGCTCAGGAGAGAGGGCCACCACCTTTATCCATACCTCGACGACCGTCTCGTCCGAGCAGCTTCAGCACTTATGCACATATTATACGATTTGGGGTTCTCTAGCAACCTCAAGAAGTCGCAGTTACTTCCCAGGCAGGCCTTAACTTTCCAGGGGCTAATTTGGGATACAAGGGTGGAGTGGAACTTCCCCTCAGAGGACAAGACCACAGCAATCGGGAAGGCCACGGGCATCTTCTCAGCAGACCAGTAACCTTAGCATGGTGGTACCAGCACCTGCTCGGAATAATGTCAGCATGTTTCCTGGCTGGGCCACACACAAGACTAAAAACGAGGAGACTGCATCTACATTTCTCAGCCTCTTGGAATCAGGAGACTGGCTGCCAAGAAGCTCTAGTCAGCATACCACAACACCTTCACCAGGACCTTTTGTGGTGGAGTGCAGAGACCAACCTGTTAGTAGGTAGGCCATTCAGGCAGCCTCTATCGGAGATAACGATTACTACAGACTCGTCGGTAGAGGGATGGGCGTGGGGCTACACTGGAGGACCACGGTGTCCATGGAGTCTGATCACGTCTGGAACAACTGGAACACATCAACTGGATCGAGATGATGGCTATCTGGCTTGCTCCCAAATGTTACTCCCCATTGTCATCAGCAAGTCGGTTTCCATCCAAACAGACAGCTCCAATTGCACGTATTACATCAACAAGCAGGGAGGTAACAGATCCCCCTCCGCTCTGCAGGCTGTCGATCGACATATGGGACTGGGCTCTGTTGAACAACATTTACTTAACAGCAGTCCACCTTCTGGGGGAATCCAACTTGGAGGCAGACTGACTCAGCAGGCTGGGGGAGGATAACCACGAAGTGCAGTTCAACGAGGAGGTACTGAGGGGGGATCTTTGACACGTGAGGCCATCCTCAGGTAGACCTATTGGCCACCAGGAGGAACAGCAGATGCCACCAGTTTGCTTCCTGGATGGGAAAAGGCAGGGTTTCTCTGAGGACGCGTTGCAGATCACGTGGAATGGCCTGAATACATATGCTTTTCCCCCCACTCCGCTGATTCACAGAACTCTTGATAGTACCATGGTGGCCAGCCAGGCCTTGGTACTCGTAACTCCTCCGACTGCCGGATCAACCTCTGGTGCACCTCCAGTTGGGTCCAGCCCACCTACTCTCCCAGCATGGGCGTACAGTGGTTCATCCCATTCCGCAGAAGTTAGCCCTGGCAGCCTGGTTCCTGATCAGGTCACCCTGAAGCATCTACACTTGTCACAGGACAACAATGCTATCATCCAGGGGGCAAGAAGTGACTCCACCAGGGGTCCGTACAAGAGCAAGTGGATGAGGTTCTGTCACTGGGCCCAGACAAATGAGATAGATCCACTGACATGCTCGTTGCACGATGTGTTATCCTTCTCTGCGCATCTGGCTCACTCCGGTGTGCATGTAGACATCTGCTGTACGTATCTAGCGGCTGTAGGGGCCTACAAGAACTCTGGAGACGACATCTTCTCCTCCTCCAATACAGTGGTTAAAAGGCACTTGGCGGGCCTGACCAAAATATATCTGCCGGTCAAGCGTCCACATCCGGTCTGGGACCATTAAGTGGTGCTGGGCGCCCTGGCCCACAAACTCTTCGAACCCATGGCATCAGCAGACATTAGGCTGGTTACTATAAAGATTGCCCTACTGGTTGGCCTTCCCTCAGCACGCCGGATCAATGAAATTCAGGCGCTGGTGGCTTCAGAGCCCTACACCACATTTCACTGGGACAAGATGGTGCTTAGGACACACCCTGCTTTTCTCCCTAAGGTTGTGTCATCCTTTCACCATAACAGGGATACTACTTGCAACATTCTTCGTGGATCCAAAGGATGAGGCTCAGAAAGTATTGCACTGTCTGGATGTCAGGTGTGCTCTAAGATTTTACCTGGACAGGACAAAGAGCTTCCGTAAATCAGCATTTTGTTCATCACATTTGGCGGGTCAAAACCGGGATATTGGCCTCCAAGGCTTCAATAGCAAGGTGGATGCTGATGGCCATCAAGGAGGCGTATGAGGGGCAGCACAGGTCTTTGCCAGCAAACATGCACGGCCTCACCATCAGAGCCAAGGCCACAGCAGTGGCCTTCCAGAGGCACGTTCCAAGCAGCTACTTGGGCTTCCCCATCAGTCTTTTGCAAACACTACTGCTTGGATGCCAGCGCCAGATCAGACGCAGCATTTGGCCAGGCAGTTTTGAAGAACTTATTTTCTTAGAGGGACAATTCTCTTCCCCAGGGCTATATTCAGTTATAATCACCCATACAGTATGGAGGAAAGGGGATGCGACGTAGGAGTAATTCTAAGTTACTCACCTTAGTGACCAACATACTCCTAGTCCGCTTTCCTCCATATGTCTCCCCATCCTCCCCCGTAACAACTCGGGTGTCATTAGGCAATTGTAATATTGTCGAAGCGTCAAAGGGGACTGAGGAGTGGCGCCGAGTCAGGGAAGCGCATGCTCCCAGGGCCGCGCCTCCGCACATCTAAATTTAAAGGGGAAGAAAATGTTTTCTGGTGAGAAAGGTTCCGTTTCCCATCCCTAGCGAGGGACGCTACTGTATGGAGGAAAGGGGACTATGAACTAGGAATATGTTAGTCACTACGGTGAGTAACTTAACATTTCTCCAGCATTGGATCTTTCACATATTCTCTGTCCTCAGGCTGGGAATCCCCTGTATATAAATAGCAGTGCACATTGTCGAAACAATGTACTGTATTTGCTTTAATGATCTCTCAGAGTAATTTTTGGTTAACTTACCCTGCAGCAAATAGGCACCTTTTCCCTTAACTCCTTCCCTGGAGGCCGTCTTTGGGTTTCGGAGTTGTTAATCCTTGTTAGAGTTCCAACTCCTTTCGAGAAACTCTCGAACATCTTTTCACCCACATCTTCATGCTACATCTCGTCTTGAAGACGAAGATAACTGCTTTCATATTTAAGGGGTTTGGCAGCCGTGGCACTCAGGAGAAGCTCCCTGAGAAGTGGTTAATATCCTAATCACTTTGGGTTGAGCCCTCTGAAGTGTCTCCCTTACCATGGCTGATTCAAAAGCAAATAAAAGGCTTCTCAGGAATTGCTCCACTTACAATCTAAAAAAACATCTATGTGGAGAATAAAATAATTTGATGGATTCATCAATTAGTGAAATTGGTCTGCAGGAAACAGGTGCACATGTATCACCCTTTTTATAATAAATGTATACTATGATGGTTCTCTTCCTAAAGGGGGGAATGGATTTTGGCTTGGCTCTATGGCATTCATTACTAAAGTGATCAGAGGGCTCCAGAAATCAGATTGATCCTGGATGAGATCTACTGGAATGCCATCCACCACAGGACTACATTTTGAAGATTGTGAATTCATTACAGACAGTACTTCTTGTAGTAAGAATAAGTCATCCCGTGCAGCTTGTCTTGAGGCTGTTAGGGAGCATTCTCTCTTTAGGCTGAATTTCCTAACCTAGTGAGTCCCCGAGCAGCTTTGCTGGATTTCTGGAGTTTGTTTTGTTCTCCTGCCAAGAGTGAGACTCTTTTTCTCCCACTCTTGGACATGATTTATGGTGTTCCTTTGACTGTTAGTGTTTTATGGGCTATGGGGTCCTTTACTCCATAGGGTCTCATGTGTTTTTTACGATGTGTGTTACACAGCACCCTCCGTGCAGTAACACAGGGGTGTCATAGTGACACCCCACCATAGACCCCATACCCTGGGACTGACTACTGTCTCCGTGGGCATGTAAAGTCACCATTGGCTTTACTAGTCCCAAATTATTAACAGAAACCAGTACAAACCATCATATTGTGGACATACTGGTCGAGGCAATTCGATTACCCTGAGGTCTGTTAGTCGAGGGGGCACGTCTCCGTCCCCCCTGATCGAGTTTTGGCTGGTGGCAGTGGAAACTACTTTTTATATTCAACCGCGAATATATTCCTACGGGATTTTCCCATTGTTCGAGGCTACCAACTTTAATTATTTAATTCTCATAGCCTATAACAATACCGCCTGTTTATTTAATTAATATTAATTCGCCGGTTGGTATTTTTTGCCAGGACTTGATTCTAAAATGGTGTTTGTGTTCTCTTCTGTGACTCCAACCCAAGTCGAGCCCTTTGTTCCACTTTTTGGCGGGCTTCTCCACAGAAGCGTCCAAAAGTGGTGCCACTCTGTCTGGGTACCACAGGGGGTGTGGGAGGGGGTTTAGGCACCCTGGACTGAGTTACCTTGGTAATTCAAGTTGCACTCTTGTGTGATAGCATGTTTGATTGACAGCTAGGCTGAGTAAATGGGGGTATGCTGCATAAAAGCAGGGCTTTGGGGACTGGAACTTCAGAAGTTGCCACAGGACATGAGAATCCGACGAGGGAGAAGCTGAGCCGACCTACCACGACGACACCACCGGTGGAGCCCTGCGGAACCGACTCACCACTTCCCGACGACAGAGAAGATCTCCCGGCTGGAGAGGCTTCTTCCCCTGACTGGTGGGCACAATCAGTTTACCTTCTTTATTCGCACCCCAGACCGGTTTGTGGTCGAACTGCCCGTGCCAAGCACCCCTGCAGCCGGATAGCCACTCACCACTGAACCGCAAATCAACGGACCGCTCCTTGTACCCGAGAAACTCTGTGGCTGGTTTCTTCCCTGGCAGTGAAACGGACTCCTGTCTTCCACCCCGACGAGATCCTCTCTTCCCCCGGACAAAGCACCGACTTGCATCCGCTGCCAGGAACAACTGCCCCCGCTGGAGTGTTCTCACCACTTTAAGGAACCGTGTCCGCCAGGCCTCCCTTTCTAAAGATTACTACAAGGTAATAATAACCCCTTAACCTTCTGGACTGGGCTGGCCGCCTTGACCCTCTAACGGTCCCTTTCTTTGCTCCAACTCGTTTTTGAACCGTTACAAGACTTTCGTGCACTGCAACCGTGTGACCTTGGACACATTTCGTTTGGATCCTCTTAAGCGGATCCGGCTTACTGACTCTGAATTCCTAGTGTTACTTTGCCTTCCTCCCTTGTTGTGTTCGTGAAAACGTGTTGGGATCTGTTTCAATTTATTCTGTCTTTCTCTCCCTTTTAAAGCAAATTATTAGAGTGCCACCTGCGTTAAGAGCTCACCGCTGTCTGAAAATAAGTGGGGCTTTACTTAACACTTCTCTAATATTCTTTTAAGGGAGTGTATATCTTTTAGTGACCGTGTTTTTGAATTGCTTACTATTAGTGCCTGTGTGTTTTTCTAGATGTGGTTTTAAATAAATAATTATATCTCTTCTACACCAAGCCCTGGTCAGTGTTTACTTGTTCTATTGTGTTCTCTTGACCTATTGTGAATACTCTGTATACTGCCTAACTCTTCTTGAGGGAAGTCTGACTGCTCAGCCACAGCTACCAAGTGAATCTGTGTGGTACAGAATGCTACCAAGTGGGTTTACTGCCAAACACCTGTAGTCCTAAATCTTTTGCAGTGGTCCCAGAGGGAACTGCACAGGTTTCTGCCTAACAGAGGCACACTGTTTTATGATTTTAGATGGCATTCAGAACTGCATGTGTATGTAGAAAAGAAATGTGCGTCCCACTATGAAGTTTCAACATTGTTCCCTTGAGGGGCATTTTCCCTTTCTGCTGTACATGGTTAAGCAACCAACTGTCAAAATGTTTTACCATCTTTCTCTAACAATTCCTTTGCATGTTCCTCCTATGTTGTCTCAAATTCCTTTCTTTTCTTTCTGCATAGGTCCTTCTAAGATTTTCTATGGCAAGCTATAGTAACTGGGCACAAAGGTGTGGTGTTCAGAGCGTCTATTAATATTCTTCTCTTTCCTATAAATGTCATACCAGCCCTGTTTGATAGGGCCTCTTACCATGTTGGGTCATAAGTGGGGTTTATTTTGGTTATCTAAAGAAATCAAATTTGACACTACCGTCAATGCTTCTTTTTTGTCTCTCAAACATATTTCTATTTTATTGCAATATTTGTTCAAAAATGCGACTTTTATCTGGACAGTGTCACTTCAAATTGTTTGTGTTACTTGACAGTGCCATTACATAAAGCTATTTAGGGGTTTATTGTTTTACCATACTTTATCTAGCCTGCAGTTTAAAATGAGCGGGAGTGGTAACGCCGGTCATGTAAACTACCTTTCCCCCATTGCTATCTCATTATCATAAAATAATCATTTGTGAAGACACCTCGGTTATGTCCAAAAGTCGGATGGACAAGAGTGTCCCTTTTAATTCTACTATTAAGAGAACAATTATCTCATTCAAGCATAAACATCAGATATTTCATCCTGTCGGCGCTCAGATATTTGGATCTATCTTTGAAATCTAGGGAATGCCCCTCGCTATGATCTGTTTTATCGGTCTATCTGTCTATCTATCTGGGTTTTTCTATAGCGCTTCTAACCCGTAGGCCTCAGGGCACTTACAAAGAGAGACAAATAGACAAAAGAGAAGAAAACGAAAGCAGGACACACACCCCAGAAACAAGCCGAGAAACTAGAAAGATAGAAGAGGGATCATAAAAGAAGACTTGTTTGGGGTGTTGAGGTGAGATTATTAGGATCAATAAACCCTCCCTGAAATACCTTGAATCTAGAGGAATACCATTGCCTAACTTTAAATTAACCTGCCACCAATAAGAATATAGTATGGGATTTCATGGCTTATTTATTATTTAGCTGATTCCATTATTACTTTACATATTAAACCCAAGAGCCTGTGATGGGCTTTTGGATTCTGAGAATGAAAAAAAATAATTATATAGTTTGAGCTCATTATTATCATCTGTCTTGAGAACTTTGATGAATATAGCAACATCGTCACTGATTCTCTGGAGGAAAGCTTCTCTTATGGTGCCGTCATGGAAAGGTAGACGCTACCTGCGTCTGACCCTGGGGGTGGCTATCTACGGAGGGACCATGTAAGGCAGGACAAACTCCAGAGAGGAAGGAAAACACTGAATTAAAATAAAGCTTCAGATAATGGCACCCATGTGCCTTTGCAACATGCCTGTATGGCTTATTGTAACGCAGATAAAGAATTCACAAGTTTCCTTGACCAACAACCTCATTAACCCCCTCCCCCTTTTTTTAGTACTGAGACAAGCATGAGGGATGAATGACCAGAAGCGGTAAGCAAACGCTGCGTTCTAGACTTTGGAAAGTGTTAACTAATGCCGGGAAGTTCATAACACACACAGCTGGACAAAATACGAGTAAGAAGCAGAGACTGCAGTGGAACACAGCTTGTGAGGATGCTGGTTGGAACACCGTAGGCGAGCACACTGTGGGAAGGCAGCACAAAGGCTGACGAGAATGCGTGCAGAGACCGGGCCAAGAGAAGCTCACTGCTTTATTGCTATAGGCAGTTGGAGCCACCAGAAGCAAAGGAAGATAAGAGGGAGCCAAATGGCTAACAGGACGCACCCCCAGTCAGTGAACCGAAGGAGAAGAATACGGAAGGACGAGAGGAACGCCAGAGACATTTTGGGTGGCAAAAAGACTGATAATATCCTATGAAGGCAGGGGGGACAAGGGAAACAGGGATACCATGTCTCACCCAAAGACATCCTCTCCCCACTCCACAAGGTCCCTCCGCCCAGGTGATCCTCCCTTGCCTCTCCACCCCCAGGGTCGTGATCCAAGAACGATGGCCTTTCCCTGGCCACCAGTAGAGGACATTCAGAGTTTGGCCACTCTGTAGTAGGTTTTCAAGTCCAGAAATCCAAACCCCTCTCCTCTGCTCTCAGGAAGGTCAGGAATCTATATGCAATCCTATGTTTAGCCCTTGCCCAGAGGTAAACAAATAATGTGAGCACACAAGATTCCTCAATTTTTTGTAAAGGGGGCTGTGGTATATGAGGAAGGATACATCAAACAAGCGAGTACATTAACCACTAGCTACCCACCTCTAACACACCCAAGGGGAAGGCTACTTATCAGAAATTATCCTCACAGTGGAATTTTCATACAATTCTGTCTACCACCATTGTCAAAAAGTTATCTTAAACATATTTTTATCAATATATACTCCAAACATAACAGTAAAAACAACATAAAAAGCCATATACAGTGTTCATCATTTACGAAAGCCGTAATGGACAAGATTGAGAGAAAACAACATTTCACACTTATGGCTGTAGTTCACATCACAATGTTTATAATCTATCAACCTTGGTTATTTAGCGTGATGTTAGTAATAGTGTGACTGAATCACATAACTATTATACACACATATGGTATAATGGCGTCTACAATCTGATGTGTTTCTGGGGCAAAGGGCAGCACTGTTGCAGTCAAAGGCTTGTCAGTAGTGTCCCAGGACCCGTCTTCAGGACGCAGTGAGTTAAGAGGGCGGTTACACTGTCACCATGACGCATATGTAGCAGTGTAGTCACCTATACAGTGAATAAAAAATTGAAGCAAATATAAGATTTACTCAATACCAGTAAAAACCTTTGTATTCGTGGTGTGAGTGTAATACAGAGAAGTAGCCAATTCGCTAACCTTATGGTGATTTCTTTTGGTGTGATGAGTGAGGCGATTGCACTCGTCAATCTTATAATGGCGGCCGACAAGTCCGTCCAAATAGTAACAGCTGTAGATCAATACATGTTTTTAGTCAATCAATAATACGATTTTCAAGGAATACTAATCACGATACGGTATGTCAAAGTTAAATATTTACCGTTTGGCGTGGACCTGGATTGGGCTGTTTTTAGATTGTAAATCCATTTTTGTTCCAGTTTTTTGAGGGACAAATCCCTATTGCCACCACGTGGGTGGGCTTTAGTAGTTTGAATGACAAACTAGAACATATCTTCACATGTGTGTTTAGCCTCTGCATAGTGGGCCACAAGCAGTTTGTCAGGGGTACCGTTTCGGATAGCTGAACGATGTTCGCAAATTTGCACTTTTTACGGGCCTAATGGTTTTATCCACGTATATTAGCCCACAAGGGCATCTGATCCCGTAAATCACCCATTTGGTCAAGCAGTTTGAAAAGGATCGATATTTCCACATCCGGCCATTAAGGTCGATTTGTTTAAGGTTTTTGGTTAAGTGGCAGACTGAGCATTGTCCGCGTGCATAATGTCCACTTACTGGCGGTAGGCCCCATAGTGTGGGCTGAGTTGGTGTCTCATTATTGTTAGTCGGATAGGTGTGCACTAGTTTATCTCGAAGATTTGGCATTCGTTTGAAGGCAAATCTTGGGTAATTCCATCGGATATCTTCAGCCCAGATACATTTCAGCAGGGCCCCTTTCTCCTCACCCAGGAAGACCGATGGTACCACCACTGGGAGCAATTGAAAAAGAAACAAAAACTTGGACTAGACCACCATCAATTCAGGTGTGCCATCCAAGAAAGTGTTAGATGGGACCATCTGCACAAGTCTGTTTGCACCGCTGACTAAAGCGGTAAATAATTAGCTACAACAAGATCACCC
This sequence comes from Ambystoma mexicanum, assembly GCF_040938575.1. NCBI lineage: Eukaryota > Metazoa > Chordata > Amphibia > Caudata > Ambystomatidae > Ambystoma > Ambystoma mexicanum. The sequence continues at coordinate 552,426,562 of NC_090941.1, read as the reverse complement.
TATTCGCTTGAGACCTCTATCCCCCCAAGTATTTGAATCCCTCCTTCTGCTCCTGGAACTGCAATGTTCCTATGTAATCCCTGTCGGGGTTCAGTACTCCTCCTCCGGCTATAAAGGCTACTGATTCATCTAAGCTAATTTTGAAAACGGATAGCTCACGGTAACGAGCTAGGCTCTCCACAATGTGCGGCACTGATTTTCTAGGATTAGTTATATAAAGTAGGGCATCATTGGCAAAAAGGCTTACATTTGTTTTCCACCCCCTTATTCTGATGCTTGAGATTCATGCATCAGTTCTCAACCCTATGGCCCAAGGTTCCATGACCAGCGCTTATAGAAACAGAGAAAGCGTACAACTGCGACCCCGGCGAAGGCACACGGAAAAGGCAGAAGCCTGTCTCTGCACAGACGTGCAGGAACGTTTAGATCTTGAACCACATGACCACTGCAATATTCCACGAAATACTGATAAAACTCAGACTACCACTGGCAATCCACAGAACTGTATGCATGTTAAGAAGAGCTCCATGTCTTAGATTGTCTCTAAGGTGACCCAGTCATCTCTCCTCTCACCCACTTTCTGCCCCCTCTATTGCTCAGCAACGCATGTAATGCCCCGTTTATCCCCCCCTATGCACCTAGCTGCACATGCAACTTGGCCCGTCCCGCTGCTGCAGCGCACGCCCTCCTCACATCTACTCTCTCTCTTTTCTTGAATCCCCAGTCCCATCCAGCTGAGATAAGCCATCTACTATACGTGAATGGGAATCATGTACTGAGTAGTAGAAGGAGAACATTCGGGAGTCGGGGTGAATCGGCCGCCACGCATCAGTGATTTCGGATTGGGCCTGCAAGTCTATGATGGTTCTAGCTGCCTTGGAAAGTTGACAGGGTTTGGAGCCTGATCTGTCGTCGTCAATGTCCAGAATAGTGTTGAAATCCCTGCCATAGAGTATAGGGATAAGAGGGAAACCAGATAGCAGAGAGGAGAGATGTATATAGAAGTCAGGGTCATCAATGTTGGGGCCATATATGTTCAGTAATACGACTTCCCTGCCCTGCAGGGCCTCAAAGAGCCAAAGGGTGGAGTGGGCAGTGTAATAGCGTTGGGAGCCCCAGGACCCTGCAAACCTCTCACACCCACCGGAAAGAGCATGTGTTTCTTGCAAAAAGAGCAGTTTAACCTTGTGCCATTCTATATAAAATTGCATTTTACGCATTTTAGCTCATTTACCCAGTCCTCTGACATTCCAGCTCGTACATTTTTTTTTTAAACAATTTCTTTTTTTTAACAGCACACCAAACTTGACCAACACATCAGACATTTTCGTTTACTAGCTTCTTAGCGTACATTTACATGTTACACATTGCAGTCTTCCCCACTCCCTCCCCATTAACTCGAGCTCCTACTTCAGTGCCTCGGATTTCATTTCTCTTGGGTTAATCCCCTTCACCGTTCTCAGACGTATCATATTCACTGGATTCGGCATGGGAGAATCCCAACATCGTAGCCACCATTTGTCTCCATGCTATCAGGGGTCCCGCTTACTCCTCCCCTGCCCTCCCCTCCTAACTGCTTCGTACCATGCTGCCGTCTCAGCATCTGTCCATTTCAGGAGATCATTCCACCACACCTCTAATCTAGGTCTTTGAGCTGCTTTCCAGGCCATAGCAATTCTCCTTTAGGTTGCGTGGTCTGGTAAATCCCCCCAACATGCATGCCCACCTCTAACTTAATCCCCTTTTCGGACAGGCGTTGTTTGACTTCATCCCAGAATATTCCCACCTCCGGGCACGCCCAGAACATGTGAACCATCGCGGCGCCCACCTCGCCGCACTTGGGGCATTTCTGTACTACAGTGCTTCCAAACCTAGCGATTTTACTGGGGGTCATGTATGCCCTGTGGATGACATATAACTGTATTTGCTGCAGCCTCGCATTCCTGGACACCTTCTTATATCATCTCTGGGCTCTTTCCCATTGTGCATCCTGCATAGGTTCTCCTGCCTCCTCCTCCCAATCCCGCCTCAGTTGGAGCAACTCCTTACCCACTCTAGACATCAATAGTTCGTAAATTCAGGATATTTCGTGCCCACCCTCCGAGATATCATACATCGTTTCAATGACGGTATCGGGTTGTTCTGCTAATACTGCCTCGGGCCACGTTTCTCCCACTCGTTTAATGATCCTAGTATGCGTAATGTATTGTCCCTTGTGTACTCCGGTTTCTTCCATTATCTTTTGGAAGTCTAGTGCCTCCCCCTCTTGCCATATGTCTCCTAGGGTCGCGAGGCCCACCAGTTCCCAGAATTTATGGATCCCTTTCATCAATTGCTCATTCTCTCCGCATAGCGCCACGAGTGGCACCTGCGGGGAGCATGGGGTCGGTTTTCCCACTACTTGGCACGCTTTGCGCCATGTTTTCCAGCCTAGTTCCAGCAATCTCGCTCGCCCCTGCAGCTCTAGTTTAGATAGCCATATCAGTTCTTTTAAGAAGAATGGGTCACAGTCACTCCTCAGCAGTCTAGCTTCTGCTGTCTCATCTTTGGACAACCATCTGGCTACGTATTGTAGCTGCCCCGCCAGGTGGTATAATCTCGAAATTCGGCAGGTTTATGCCCCCTCTATCATACGTGTTCTGCAATTTCCATAGAGCCATCCTGTTTTTAGTGTTATGCCATATGAAGCCCCTGCATAAGTTCTGGAGTTTCCTGAAGAAGCGTTTGGGGAGCATATATGGGATATTCGTGAAGAAGTGTAATAGCCTGGCCAGGACCACCGTCTTGAGCAAGGCCGCCCTACCCACCATGGCCAGGGGGAGTTTCGCCCAGAACCCCATGCTGTCCTTGATGCCTTCCACTGCCCTCTCCGTGTTGTATTTATATTCGTCTGCAATCGGGTGGTATATATTGATCCCCAGGTATCTGAATGTTCTGGTCTGCCAGGGTATCTGCAGGATAGGTAGGTTCCCCTGTGGGACTCCCCTATATCTCCCCAGGGGGAACATGCATGACTTCTTAGGGTTTACTGCTATGCCCGAAAGGGTCGCACAGCTCTCCATCACTTCCAGGACATACTGCAGGTTTTCCTCTGGGAAGCGCAGGTATAGCAGCATATCATCCGCGTACAATGATATCAAGTGCGGTCTCTCTGTACTGCTGTCTGAGACAGATCGCTAGTGGTTCTAATGCAAGGATATACAGCATGGGGGACCAAGGGCACCCCTGTCACGTGCCCCTGCTAAGTTGCCATTTATCTGAAATTATCACTCCCGTTTTGACCCTAGCTGTTGGAGAGCTATACAACATTTTGACCCACCGCAGGTACCCTGGTCCCATCCCGTATTCTTTCAAGGCCGCCATCATCCAAGGCCACCTCACAGAGTCAAAGGCTTTTACTGCATCTAGCGAGACTATTGCCATTTCGCTTGGTACGACCCGCATTCCGTGCTTGGCTTATCGGGCTTGAGAAGCGGAATAATTACTGCCTCCATCAGGGATTCCGGCAATCTTCCCCTCTCGAATGCCTCATTTAGCATTGCCAGCAGCGGGGGGAGCACTTCTTGTCTATACGTTTTATAGAATTCACTGGGGAGCCCATCTGACCCCGGGGCTTTGCTCATGGGTAGATGCAGTACCATGGTCTCTAAATCCTCTATTGTGATTAGGACCTCCAGGTTCTCCCTTTCTTCCTCGTTTAATTTAGATAATCCTATGTCTTCCAGTGTCTCCTGAGTCTCCCGTTCTGCAGTCTTCCCTGCGTCCTCATAGAGACGTTTGTAGAATCTGAGGAACTCCTCGTTCACCCTCTCCTGGGTGTTCCAGATCTGGCCTTCTTCTCCCGTTATTTCCCTGATTACTGGTCTTGGTGACTCATTTTTATATAGCCATGCTAGCAGCCTCCCCGGTTTACCCCCCTCTGCATGTCGCCTTTCAATATATTTTTTGTAGTTCAGATTGCATAACCTCTCCCAAAGCCCCCCGCTAGCTTGTTGTAGTTGGCGCACTTGTTCGGCGTCCTCCTGTGAGGTACCTCCCCTTTTCATAATTTCTTCTAGTTTCTTCTCTGTCTCTTGTAGCTCACACTCTATGCCCCCTTTGAGCCCTCTGGATTTGGATATGGCCGCTCCCCTCACAACCACCTTAAAAGCCTCCCATAGGGTTCCTTCCGACTCCATGCTCCCTTCGTTAGTATCAAAATACCCAATGATCTCCTCCCTTAGGTCCTCTCGGAATGCCGAATCCTGCAGGGTCTCGGCTCTAAGCCTCCATGTCGGAATTCTTGCTCTGAGGGGCTGATGTCTCCACTCCAGGACAAGAGGGGAGTGGTCCGATAATATTCTTGCCTTATATTCTGAGCCTGTCATTTCCCCTACAAGTTCTGAAGTGACTAACATATAGTCCAGTCTTGGATACAGGTTGTGCAGGGCGGCGTAGTGTGAGTAATGCCCATCATTCGGGTGTTGCTGCCTCCAGATATCCTCTAGCCTGAAGTCTCTCAGTAGGGCCTGTAGCGCTTTCGCGGCGGGGGTGGGTTTATCTAGTTTCGTGTCTGACCTGTCCATTTTAGGGTATAGCGTGCAGTTAAAGTCCCCGCTCTATATGATCGCGCCTCCTATATGGGGGCTGATTTTGCTATATAGGGTCCTGAAGTAGGCCGCTGTATCTTGGTTGGGAGCGTATGTATTTATGATACTCAGTTTTCTATTCTCCAGCAGACCCCGCATCACTATCATCCTCCCGTCTGGCTCTGCCGCGGCCTGAAGCGGCTGGAATGGCACGTGAGGTGCCACCCAGGTAACTACCCCCATGGCGTAAGCTGAGTATGTTGCTCCCATGGTGGTCCCTCTCCACTTTTTCTTGACCACCTCTAGTTTCTCTTTGGTAAGGTGGGTTTCTTGCAGTAATGCTATGTCCACTTTTTGCCTTCTCAAATACATCATTACTTTGTTCCTCTTCAGGTAACTGTTGAGGCCTCTCACATTCCAAGTTACTATTCTAAGACCTCCCATCGTCATCCATATTTTATCCCTTCTCCCTCCCTCCTCGTTCTTCTCTCCGATTTCGCTTGGCATGAATGTGGGCTTGTTCCCTGTACATTTTCAACATTAACTCCCCAACTAACCCTCCACCTCCCCTACTCCCCAACTATGTTCACTACACACATTCCCTCCCCCTCCCTACCCGTCCCCAACTGTTGACCAGCTCCATCCCTGGATCTCAGGCTCCCCCGCATTTGGTCCTATCTCGGTGTACCGATATCAGGAACCCACCAGGGTGTTACCGATCTATCGGTAACCTAGCTAATCTATCCTTGGGGTGTGAAAGCGAGTCCCTTGAGACTCCTGCGATTTTGTACTATATCGCTGTGCTTGAGCATTCGTATTTATGCAGCCTGTGTTGCATTTATCCCAGCTGGCTTCGCCCTGTCTTATATTCTAGTCCCAGTGTCTGATTCTGCAGCACCAAAGGTACCGCAGTCTCTTTTTTACTTATCTGCTCCGTCTTTTTTCTGGTTGTCTGATTCCGATGGGCAGTTCTGGGTGTCCAGCCACTCTGACGCATCCTCTGGGGTGTCGAAGAACAGTGCTCTATTTTTGTGGTACACCTTAAGTCTGGCCGTGTACATTAACATGCATTTGTAGCCTGCTTCTCACAATCTTCATCTTCACTGACCCATAGTTCATTCGACTTCTCTGCACCAACAGTGTGTAGTCCGGGTGCATTGTGATATTCGCCGATGCCCTTTGTATCGTGCCTCCCTTCCGGAAGTGTTCTAGAATGTTTTCCCTGTCTCGATAGTTCAGGATTTTGGCAATTATTGGTCTCGGGTAAGGGGGGGCTCCTGGTGGTGGCCTCCTTGTTAGGGCCCTATGCGCTCGTTCCACTGCGAATCCTTGAGTGAGCGCCCCTCCTCCTATTTCTTGCAGCAGCATTGTCTCAACGTAGTCCGTTGGGTTTGATCCCTCTGCTCCTTCCGGTAGTCCCACGATGCATATGTTGTTTCTCCGGGCGCGTCCCTCCGCTTCTTCTGCCCTATTTTCCAGATTGCTCATGCGTTGTTCCAGGGTGTGAATCTCCGATGGTTGAGACGCACATGCAGCTGTGTTCGGGGACACTTATTTTTCCAGTTCACATGTGTGATCTGCTAGTGCTCTAACATCTTGTCTGAGGAGATTCACCTCCTCCTGTACTGCGCCAACTTTAAGTTCCAGTGCCGCCTTCAGTTCGACCATGGTCGATTCCAGTTTAGTTTCCCACGCTAGTTTCAGGTCTGCAATTGCTTCCAGAATCTGCTGGTCTTTGCTCGCTGTGGCGGTATCTGTGGCTGGGGTCTTGTCCTTGCACCTAGCCCCTTCTGCCGACTGTGGTGTTCTTGCTTATTCTTCCAGCATGGGTTGTTTGCCCTTTACCTTGGTCTGTTTGTTCGCCATCTTGGTGTAGTCGTATGCTTCAATGTGGGCTTTCGGGAGTGTGGTCTCGAGCCCTTCGGGGCTTGTCTCTAACCAACTATGGTGCCTGAGGGAGGCTGTGGTAGAAGTCCTTGTGTTCTATTCGTGTTGTTTCACGAGTGGGTTGTCCTCCCCCGTTCCTGGACGCTACTACTTCTGTGGTCTTTGTGTCCTGGCCCTTGTTGGGTTGTGTCGCTATCTGCACTCCCGAGGGCTTATGGACCTGCCCAGGTGCTATTGTTGGACCCAGCAGTTCCCGATAGTGGTCCCAGTCTTCCACTCCGGGCAGGCGCCTTGTACTTATTCTCCCCCTTGCCGGGCCCTTCCGGGGTCCCTTCTCTGCTGTTCTATTCTCCCGGGTATCAGTTGTGTTTCGCTCTCAGTTGTGCGCTATACTTTGGATCGCCACTCGGGTGCTTTCATGCGTGGCGCTTATGTTGCATCTCTGTCCTGCACAATAGTTTCAGTGGCTCTCCGTGGGGCAGGCTCGCTTGCCCAGCTTCCAGTTTGGTTGCTAGCGCCTCTGTTTCTGTGGTGAAGTGCTGTACACATCTGCTCGCCACACCATAGCCCAAATTAGGTTCACCATCTTGGAAGTAAAGCGTCCCACCAGGGGAGGGGACTTCATGAGAATACTCGCCCAAAGAGAGATGTATTGGATCGACTTGCTTGACACTATTTCACCTAGAGGATTAAATGAGGAGTTCTCGCTTAACTGCTTTGTTTGAATCTGATCTTTTTCTGGCAGGTTGAACTACCTATATGTGACTTCCATTAGTAGCGTTTATCTCTCTATTTCTTTCTTATTCTGTTAACTTGTGTTGAGCATCTTTTTTCACTTTATTAGTTATTTCTGTTTTGTTATTTTATTTGTTTTATTGTGCACACGGGGTTACATTTGTTTCATTGTTCACGCAGTACGTTTATTCGCTTGCTTAGTTTTAGTAATTGGTTAGGAATTCATTGCTCATTTATCTTTTTATTTATCCGCTGCCTTTTTCACCTATTTCCCTTCATCATCTGTTTTGCCCAGGTGTTGTGGATTCACTTCCATTAACTTGGTGCTAGTTCACGCTTTAGATTTATTTTTTTGCTCTCTAGACTTAGTTCTTCATATATGGCGCCGCATTTCAGTTTATATTTGTTTCCTCCTCTAAATGCAAGTGTTCCTTTTTATTTTTACTATTGCTCTTTACTAACGGTACACTGTGCATTCAGTGGTGCACAGCTGCCGTTTGTTCCGCCTATGCCTCCGCGATTAGAACGTTCCGTCTACAACCTTTGGGTCACGTGACATCTTTGTCATATGACTCATTATGAGTCATTACTACTTAACACACGTCCGGCATCAGCGTGCAGAGCTACTGGAGCGGTGACGTGCACGGATGTTCTTTGCGTTTTTCCACGGTGAGTTTGGAAGTTCTATTTAGGATTTGTTATTTATGTGGGGCACTTTCATCCGTGCGCCGAGTTAAAGGCTTCCTTTTTACTTTTTGTCACTTGGTGCTTTGAATGAATGTACCTTGGACTACGTTTTCCTTGCTCAGTTTTGGTAATTATCTTGGTTGTGCACTCCATGTGCATTACCTGTCTCACGCATTTTCTTTGGTTTGCTCTTTGTTTGTTTACCTGTATGGTACATTTTTAGAGTTATAGCCCAAGAGTTCTTGCCACAGTTGGATGCTTAATTTAGCTAAGTGGTAATTCTTGTTTCTTTTTCTTTTTGGTACACGTAGTACAGTACTTGTATTTTTCCGCACAAGATTGACATTACTTGGGTACTCCCTCGATTGACCCTCGAAGTGTCTAGGATTGAAGCTGGACCTTCCCTGATTGCTTCGGCTGGAACCCCGAATATCTTAGTATAGTTAAGCGACTGCGGCTCAATTTTGTGGTAAGCAGCTCGATTGTTAACTGTCTCTCCAGCAGGTTATAATTTTCTTTGACCTAAAATGTTTTTGTCTCACACAAGTGGCTATACATATTCATTTATTTTTTACACCAGGTTTATGACCTCGAAAAAAGTTTATTTGCACCTCAGCAGTTTGTGGATTTTTCTCCACACAGTACCGCTGTACATCAGATTCAGCACGCCCGTGTTTATTTCAGGTATTCGCTTTTATTGAGCCTACTCATTTTCCCATCTCTTTTTGGAGTCACACCCTTGGTTAAATCGATCTCTATATCTTGATCACCTATGTGTACCTAAAAGTGGATTTTCATGTACTTTCGTGAATCAGTTAAAATCTTTGTACTCTTGCACTTAGCGGTGTTGGATTGCTGAATTTTTGTGTACATCCTTGTTTTAACATTGTGAAACAATATACTGATGTTGTACTTTTGATGCATACATTTTCAGATTACTTTGCTCCTGAAGAAGGGGTTATTCCCCGAAACGCGTAGAGCATCTGATCATCTGAGTTCACTACTATGAAATTCATCATTTGAAAATTCGGATTGTATATCATTATTTCAGTTGCTAATTTGTATATATTCTTCTCATGATCAATGGCTTATCTCTATGTATTGAATGCCTTTATTCCTGTATGTTGATTTGAAGTGATTTCTATAGTACTTAGAACTGTTTGCTTCGATAAAGTTTGACTTATTAGAAGAATACACTCTATTTTCATTATTATTGACTGATAGTGTATCAGTATCAATGGTGTGCAGGGGATGGGAGTGTCTCTAGATGTAGACACTTTTCCTTGTTTCAGTTTTTGCACAAACCCCGTGTCAGAGTTTGTATTCCTCCCCAGCACCCGTACTTTCTGAAGTTGTTTAATCTCTAATGTACATCTGTGAATTTGGTGTGCACCTATCCAAACCCTTCGTTGCGTGAAGTGCTGTATGCACTGTCTAGTAGCTGTACAGGGTATGCACCTGTGCCGTGCATGTGTGAGGCTCGATTGGTGTGCGTCTGCCCACTTGTCTGTGCTTCGTCGCCCACTGTGGGTCACTGTTCGCCCCTGGCCTTCTTCTGGGCCAGCTTGAGGTTAGCTGCAGGGCTTCCTGGTTCCCCTTAGCTTCACCTGAAGCCACAGCAGGGCTCCAGACTTCCTCTCCTTGGTCTGGGTCTTTCAGATCTCCACTCTGTATATTATAGTGGCGGGCAGATCCTTTATTCTGCTGGCAGGGGTCCAGTTTCCCGCAGCACAGTGTCTTTTCCTGCCACTTCTTGCCACTCTTCCTTGCCCGCCTCGTCAGCTCACTCTGTTATATAATTCAGGCTCCCTTCTGGGGCAGGCAGAGCGCCAACCTCCTTCTGTTTACAGTTTCCCGGGCATTCGTTTATTCCACCGTCTCGACCCCACCTTCGTTGTTTCCTGGTTCACTGGTTGATTGGTATGGGGTCCCACAGCATCCTCTCAGTTGAGCCTGATGTCTCTGGTGATCACGTTGTCCGGTGCCCACGTTCACATCCTGCCCTTTCTCTCCAGGTGTGGTCTGCAGGCGAGCCGAGTCCTTTGTTTAAATTACTGTGTCCACTGCAGGCGACCGTGAGATGCTGCGACTAGCCTCTGCCAATCCGTGTGTCCTGGGTGGCTGGGCATGCGTTTGAGTTCAATGTAGCCATGGCCTTATATTTGTTGTGTTATTGCGCATCAGCGTTCGCAGGATGAAGTGTTGGGGCTCGATACAGTTTTGCATGCCAGGGTGTTTCTCGCGCTTCCTTGGCCTCTGTTGTTACACTGCAACTAGTATATCTTGGATGTGCCGATATGCTGCCGGTTGTACCTTCCGTCTTCGATTCGCGTGTCTCTCCCTCCGACGTCTCGCTAGGAGGAGCAAGTTCCCATAGTGTTATTTCCTCATTTTGGGCAGTCTGCTCGGTGCACGGGACAGCTTCTCACGTCTCTCTGTACACACTTCCCAGCTTTACCTTTCGTTAGCTTGGCCGTTCGTTCACCCTGGGCGCGCAATGCAATTCGTGTGGCAACGGGGAGTCCTTGTTTCACTTTTCTGGATCAGATCGCTCATGTGCATCTCAGCACGCTCTCCGTTCGCCTGCAAGTAGCTGTCTGCACACGGTTGTTGCACTTAATGTCTGTCTCTTTGTCCTCAACGGGCCGCAGCAATCCCTTTCGGACTGGATGTACACGGATCACTGTACCGATCCAGTCAAGATAGCGCTCCAGTCGTGCCTTGGGTATTCATCAGCCTGCACGCTTAATTTTTGCTGTCGTGAACAGTTTTTAGCATGACTTATATCCAGATCAGTACAGTATCAGCAGGAGCTCCTCGCTAAGCACGTCCTCTTACATGGCCCCGAAGCCACGTCCCCCAGCTCATACATATAACGCTATCATCGGCCATTGTATCGGAAGTCCAACTTCAATAGTAAATTATCCCAACCAAAGATTACGTCATAGGGCCCCGACCCAGAACAGCGGGGCCTCAGTCCCACAGTTCCCACCAGGGAGGATGCAGGGACTGGGATTCGCGGCTGCGTGTCAAGCATTTTCGAACTATAGCCCATTCCCCACCCTCCACTTCCCCCACGACTCCCCCAATCAGAGAGGTGATAGACCCAAACAACTTTAAACCAATCACAACCAGCGGAGGCATCACCTGGTGGGCCTTGCACCAGTCCTGAGTGGCAGTGCATCCGAAGTGGGGTATTGACTAGGCATTATGTGGTGTATAGTGTGATGACAATATAGAAACAGCAAAAAGGGAAATGAAATTGCGGGCCTGAGCCAGCTGTCAGCTGGTCTCATCAGTCCAATGGTCTTTCGTCCAATTGTTCATTCGAGCACCGACCCGCACTAGGAGTTTTAACATTCAACAATGAACAAAAGCTGAGGTTTCTGCAGGGACAACCTTCAAAACCGATCAACCAGGGAAGTGGTGCTCAATAAATTTGGAGGCCTCTTCAGGAATGATAAAGAAAAAGACTCAGTTCGAGTGCTCGATCCTGAGATTAGCTGGTTATAGCATAGAATATTTAACCCCTAGGTCTCACAGTTTCTTCTTGATGGCCAAGAAAGATTCCTGCTGAATGGCCACAGAGAAATCTGGATAAAGGTGGAACCCAAGAAAAGGTTGCCTATGGCCCTCGCTGCATGAACTAGAGTATCCCTGTCTCGATAGTTCAGTACTCTAGCTATGATGGGGTAGGGAGGGGCCCCTGGTCTGGGCTTCGCCATTAAGGATCGATGGGCTCTCTCGATGGTTAACTGCAGGGAGAGTTTCGGAGAGTCTAACAGAGAGAGCAGCGTGTGCTCGACATAGTCTGCCATGGAGCCTTCAAAGTTATCCTCCGGAGCACCAATGATGCGTATATTATTGCTCCTGGAACGTGCTTCAAGGTCCTCATTCTTCTTGCTGACATCTTGGACTCATCTGGACAGGGCATTCCCTTCAGCCCAGAGGGCCACAATGTCGTCCTCAGCCGTCCCAACCCTAGTCTCCACCTCAGTCACCTGAGTGTCTGTTTTCTCCATGAGGGCTTTGATCGAGCATATGGTCCCACTCATATCATCCAACTTTGATTGAAGAGCAAAGAACCCCTCGTGGGTGTATTCCATCATTTTCTGTGACTTAGAGGCTCCAGGGGATGTTCACATGGATGCCTCTTGCGGGGTTTGTTCGGTTTTTCTGTGCTGCCTTAGTGTACATATTATTATTATTATTATATTATTATTATTATTATTATTATTATTATTATTATTATGCTCAGCGATAGTCTGGTGCTGGGTAACAAGGGCGGAGGGTGTGTAATGGGAGGACTTCAGCCAGAGATGGTGTTTAAAGTTTGCCCAGTATTTGTAGATGAACGGTGTGCCGCTCATTCGCTAGGCCCTCAGTCAAGTGCATTCAAAATAGTGACTCTGTGACCCAATGTGCAGGACCCTGCTAGCGAGGGGTCGTAGTGAGCAAAGGGGTGGCTCCATGGCAATGACCTGGCAGTTATAGGTAGTGTGTGGCGCATTAGAGCCCATTCAGCGCCTTGTGTGTTCTCAGGGGGGGCGTCGCTTGGCAGAAGGGCGAGAGGGATGATCGTGCACACATACCGCACCGTGTTGAATGCCGACGGCCAGTACCTGCAATCTTGTAGGAGGGTTGGTACCGCAACTCCCTGTGTTGACCAATTGAGGAGCGCTAGGGTCGCAGTTTCAGGCACGGCCAGCAGCACCATTGACCGAAGAAGGGTCTCGCCAGATCCATGAGGCATCCAGAGTGCCGCCAATGTAGTGCCGACAGGGCAGGAGCAGCAGGGCTGAGGTGTCCGCTGGTCCCAGCCCCAGAGTAGCGCCTTGCCAGTAGTGGAGCTGTGAAGGTTGGTAACTTGAAGGAGAGCGTCGCAGGACGTTTATGCGGATGTCCACTCCGTAAGAGAAGGGCAATGGATCCGCCTCATCAGCTGCCGCCACCCAGAGCAAAGCCGGCGAGGTGTAATGTTCAGAGTGGCAGGCGCCCTTCCCCCATCAGGCACACACAGCCTCGCCGCTCGAGTCTGTGCCAGTCCGTTCCCTGTGGAGGCGCAGTGCGGGTTGCTACGAGGGAGCCCAATCGCACCCTCAAAAAGGTGATTTCTCTTCAGTGGTCCCTCCCGATGGGCCACCAGTCAAACGATACCTGCAGGCAGGTTATGGGAAGCAGCCGGTGGATTCTCTGAAAAACGAAAAAACGCGGCACTAATATTTTGAAGATTAGGATCTTCCCCCGTGCGGAGCTCACGCTCAGACAGCCATACTGCTGGAGCGCAACAGCATCCCCCGAAGGAAGGGAATTTAAAAATGCTGCCTTAAATAAACAATCTTCCCCCTTAGTGATAAAATCTAATGGTTCATCCCTAACTTACTTTAAGGGGAATAAATCTACCCTTAAAAACAAGAAGCTGCTTAAAAGAGCTACTTTTATTGTTGAACACAAGTCCCATGAGTACTGGGACAAGGAAGAAGGCTGAAGATGTATGCTGTAGTAGTGGTCAGGCAATTAAGTCCCTTCCCTGCAGGAAATAGAGAGGAGAGGGAACTGTGGCTGAGTGCATGCAGTAGTAGCAGAAGGAGGAAACAGTGTTGTCAATCCAGGCAGAAGTGGGAGAACAAAAGGGACGCTGGGACTCTGATGTAGCAGATTTCACCGGCTTGTCCTGTGATGCTCCTGTTCTGCCAAACTCTGAAGTGTAGAGGCTGCGCAGCCAAAGGTATGCAGGAAGACTGCTTTACCACATGTGAGTCCAATTGCAGAGGTTGCAAAGCGGGAAACGTGTCCAAGACCGTGGCAAGAAGTTACAGTGAAGCTGAGAGTCTCCGGAGGAGCGAGAGGGGCTCATTAATTAAGTGGCCAGACCGGAGACGCCTTCAGTGAGGAAGGGTTTGGGTCCAGAGAAAGCCAGACCCCGTAGAAGTTGTGCAGCACGCTGTGAAAAACCAGAGGGTGTTTCACTGCCTAGACCCTGGGATCCCTTACTCGGGTGGCCAGGGCACAGCCATCGCCTTTGGATTGAGTCCCTGGGGATGGACTAGTGCATAAGGAGGATCACCTGGGTGAGGGGCCCTTTGGGTGGGGGAGGAACGCCCAATGGCAAGACAAGGTATCTCCCCTTTCCAAACACCCCTATCCCATCCTATTTTATAGGATATTGTAACCTCCCAGATCCCACCCCCTTTCCTACACAAACACTGAGCTGAGGAAGACGAGGTCTGAGGCTAAAAGGAGTACCACCCATGCAATACATTGGACATGTCCCACTAATAAGATCAGGCAGGATCAGGCACTTGATCTTACTTGCATACACCTGGTACTTATTAGCTCTCCCCACATGGTTAAAAGATGGAACACTGAGACATACTCTGAGCAAGGGCGATACACGAGAAGGAGCAGTTCTTCCAGGGCGACAGTGAGCCAGGTGTGGCAAAGCGGCAGGCCATGGGAAGGAACCGAGGTACGGAGAAACCTTAGACACCCCAGCGAGAGATTGTTACCTCCGAAGGGCCTTGAAGGTTGTGCAAGGAAGCCCAGCCAGAGAGAAGAGACAAACCTCTTTTCTGTTTCAGGGATACCAGTCACCCTCCTGGTTGAACGGCAGAGTTGAGGAGGTACAGCAGCAGTTGTGGTATCAGCCTTGACTTCAGGATCAACACTGCGAAAGACGAAAATTAATTAACACAGCCATTGATTTGATGAAAGCAATAAAAGTCTGGTCTCTGTTAAATGAAACTTGACGGCAACAGTATCCGACGAATGAAAATGTGTGAGTGCCGCTAAGACACGAGAGAAATCAAAGCATTGTAAAGAACTGTAAATTAAAGATACAAAGTAACCGAGTTGTCCGGCGAAAAAAGATTGCCCAATCGAAAGTCACTGTGAAATGTCTGATGCCATAGAAGAAGAGAAAGAAACTGAGATGCCAGATTTGAACTGTTGCTAGGTTTGATCAAGGCAGAGGGAACCCTGGATTTGAGCGATAGCTTTGAACTTTGAAATAAGTACTGTGTTCGAAACTACATGTACCAAGAGAGAAAGTGATGTTTGCGGAAATAAGGTTGAAGTGGTCATGCAGAGGTAAGAGCAAAAGCCTCACAGTTTTGAAGTCTTCGACAGCGGAAGGAAAGTGAAAGGAGACTTGAGCCCGACAGAGTGAAGCCTATGGAGGTGTGATTGAAGTTTGGGGCAGAGGGATACCTATACTGAATTGTGGTAGCCAGAAGGAAACAAACTTTTGTGGAACTGTATTACAAGCTAAAAGTTGACCTGGGCTGGAGTAAGAGAAAGCTGAGAGGTCCAGCGGATAAACTAGTGACTTCTCGTGGAAGGCCAAGTGGGCCCTGGTCCACGAAATTAACCTCATCCTTGTGTCCGAAGCCAGAGTGTGTTGCAAGGTCCCAGTGTGCCACCTTACCCTGTGCTACAAAAAGTGAGGAAGGGAGTTTACTGACCTTTCTTTTGACCAGTGATATTCCTTTTTTGCATTACACATTCCCTTTACACATTTATTGTATTAGAAAGAGGGCAGGCGTAGGTTAATTATTATTGGTCATTTTGACTAAGGACTGACTACGATTGCATTTTCTTTTTGTTGATGGTCGAGAATGCTCACATCTTAGTTATAGGGCAAGGTGGGAGTTTTCCAACCCCTTTTAAACCATCAATAAAGGTTTTGAAACTTGCAGCTCTTTTGTCAGTGTCTACTTGAGATACCATGCCTCCCTCACAACGCAGAGAAAGGAACAAAGAAGCCAGTGAGTTCAACCAGGCGTTATAAATCCTTCCGCAAATCCTTCTGCAAACACTGTCGGCAACAGTATCCATCTTGATATTCGCTTGCATAAGAGTAGAAACGAAGTAAAGCGGAATATTGAGTCTTTAACAATGGGAACACTTGAAATGTATCACTCGCGTGTGATCAGGTATTTCTTCTCTTCATTCGTGTAAAGAGAAAACGCTGTGAAACAGACATTTTTTAACTTAAAGTTCAGCAGAGTACCCACAGCATCTCTCTTTTCATCGTATTTGTGCCTGGTGTGTATCTTTTTTTTTCATCTTTTACCGCTTCCCCTATCAAAACTGAGTGTAGCTCTTGCCTCTTGTCTCTCGTCTCTACTGGAAGCTCCTCCCTACTGGAACACTTCTTTGTGAGCTGAGATCTCAGACCCCAATTCTCTCCTTAGTCTGCCTTCTACCAACCCCCATTCTATCTATCTATTCTCGCCCCCTCTGCTAAAAGTAGTCCTCTAATCGTGGCTTTGGCTGCTTCCCACACCCTTGCCGAAGTCACTTCCTCGTTGTCATTTACACCAAAGTAGGCTGCTATCTCCTTTCCCAGGAAGTCCCTCAAAACCCAATCCCTCAGTATGGTATCATTACATCTCCATATAGGTATTCGCCTGTGGGGTCTCGCAACTTTGCAATCCGCTATAACTAGCTTGTGATCTGATAATGCAATCACCTCCACCTTGGTTGCCTCTACGTCAGCAGCTTGTTCCTGTTGTACCAATATGAGGTCTATCCTTGTGTAAGTCTGGTGCGGAGGCAAGAAAAACATACATCACCCCGGGCCCCAGAAATAACACAGCCAGACATCAATCCAAAAGTGATCAGTTAAAAGATTTCCAAAATCGCTGTTGTCATTACTAACCCCTTTCATTGACCATCAATCTAACACTGGGTTGGCTGACGTGGAAATCGCCCCACAGGAGAGTGCCACCTTCAGCGCAGTCATCTAAGAGTTCAACAAGACCTTCCGAATACTCAATGAATCACTGTGGACTCAGAACGCTACGTGTGCCCCAAATGCAGTGCTCATTGATGAAATGACTTTAAACTGTGCCCATATACCATTTCACAACCCTACAAATGTATACCTATTTTGATCCTGCTAGAATAACAGCTTGATGTATATTTAGCAGTTGTACTCAACTGTGCGTTTACCTCGTCATCTGAAAGACTTAGGACCGTTCCGTTTCACATAAATGTACCCACCTGATGCTTACCGCAGACAATGTTGATTCCGCCTAATGTGTGCGCCCTAGCCAAGGTTGACCCCATTCATTGTGTGCACACTAGCCAATTTTTCTTAATTATGCTCAATGTGTGTATTTTAGCCACTGTTGACTGTTAAATGGGTGCACCCTAGCTACTGCTGATCCGTTCATTGTGTGCATCTTAGCCAATGTTGATCCCGTTTATCCTGTGCACCTGCAGTCACACTGCACTTAGTAGCTACCTGCTTTGCCAATTGATTACTCGCCAATTGCTATTTGACTACAACATTCTGTACCTAGCTGCCCTGCCCTTTGTGTACCACCTAGTTATCTATGCGGTATCTAGTAGCCACCCACCCTCCTTTTTATTGTCGCATACTCAACCCAGATCGGCCTTGCCATTTGATTTCCACACCCCACTTACGGCCAACAAAATGCACCTACCAGGCATCTACTCAGTACTGGTGAGAGTAATTTTCCACTTCATCAATTCTTCCAGCTCTCCCAGCTTTACCTCTAGCTCGGCCTCCATAGGCACCACTCCTTCACCCTCCATTATGCCCTACATCACAACCACTCTGCCCCACTCCTCCTTACCATGTAGCCTCTCTGCGAGAAATACCAGACTACGTGCCAGACTACCTAAACTATACGAGCCTCGAGCCAGGGACGCCATCCAGTCTAAGCTGACTAACCGCTCCCCAACTATGCATATGATCACTCACACCAATCCTCCTTTGGAAAGACCCAAGCATAGCCCAACCAATATGACGACCAAGCACAAGGCTCACAACACAGATTCCATTCCTACCCACACCAAAATTACCGCCCCGCCCATAAGAGGCGCCCTAATCAATGCACGCTCTATAGTAGCCCATGCCACAGACATAGCAGAAGATCTAGATTTCATAGCCATTACCGAGTCCTGGCTCCATGCAGCCGGAGGCCCAGCCCTCTCGCTAGCCATCCCCGACGACTACATCATCCTCCGAGCGGATAGAACAGAATCTAGAGGTGGTGGCCTGGCCATAATTGCCAAAACACACCTCAACATTAGACTTGACTCCTCTAACCGCCTCCCATCATGTGAATCACTCACAGCTAAGCTGCCTACTGCCAATTCCCAAACTATATCCATTCACTTATTCTACAGACCTCCTGGACCTTTAGGAAGACCTCCCCACCATCCTCACAAATAACCTAAAAAATACCTCCCAGAGCCTCCTCCTAGGGGACTTCAATTTAGGCCTTAAAGACCCCAAAGACCCCCAGGCCACCCTCATCAACAATACACTGTCAAAACTAGGCTTCGAGTGTCCACCCCCACCCATAACAAAGGGAGAACGCTCGACTGGGTAGCAGACCATAACTGTGCGGCCTCCATCACCGCAAACTCCCCTCAACCATGGTCTGACCACCATCTCCTTTCCTTTGCCCTCAAAGCCTCAAGCCCCATCACCAATAACGTGCTAGCCTCAGCCATCTCTACGAGAAGCAAGAAAAATATCACAGTGGAAAAACTGATCCCCCTCATCCTCCCGCCTCTAAACCAACTCCCAGCTACCTCCAACCCCCACGACCTCGTAGAAGGTTACAACAAAATCATGCGCTCAGCCTTAGACTCTATTGCACTGCTAAAACTAAGAAAATGCAAGCCAAAAAAACACCTGAACTCCTGGTTCTCTACTCACCATAAAGCTCTTAGATTAGAGAAACGCAAAAAGGAACAAGCCTGGAGACAATCACCCACAGACAATAACAAGCTGATTCTCAAAAAAATAACTTCCACTTATAAAAAAGAAATTATAGCCGCTAAACAAGACTCTTACAACCAGAGAATAACACAAGCCTATTCTAGTACCAAAGAATTGTTCACTATCATTAAAGAGCTGGAAACACCGGTCTTACTCCCAGACACATGCGTGAAAGACAAACAATGGTGCACCAGTGTCCAAAATGCCCTGTCCAACAAAGTTGCAGGCCTACAAATTAAAATTAACAAGAAGAAAGAATCCATAACTAATTTGACTAACTCCACTAACACTGCCCCGCAGCCCACACCCCAACACCCTATACCCAACCCACTTCAGCTTTTTCAAAGTCTCCATTCTAGAAGTGGAAAAAATCATTCTCAGCCTTAAACCATCAAACTGCCAGGGCGACCCTTGCCCTTCACAAATCATTAAAGATGCGGCAAGAGACCTCTCACCATTCATTACCAAACTCATTAACGCCTCCTTCTCTTCAAGTACCATCCCCAGCAACCTTAAAGAGTCCTGGGTCCTCCCTCTTCTCAAAAAACCCTCTCTTGACCCTTCTATACCCACCAATTACAGACCCATTACCACCATCCCATTCTTGCTCAAAATACTAGACAAGACAGCCTACCAACAAATACAAAAATACCTCAAACTAAACCATCTCCTGGGTATCCGGCAATCAGGCTTTAGACCCCAACATGGGACAGAAACGGCCCTTATCAATCTGAAGGCTCAAATTGACACCCTGAGACACAATGGGAAAACTGCTTTACTGCTCCTCCTAGACCTCTCGGCAACATTCGATCTAGTAGATCACAAAATTCTATGCAACCACTTGGACTCAGCTGCCCGGTTCTCCTAAGAAGCCATCGCCTGGATCGAGTCATTCCTAAGCAACAGATCTATGCGTGTCTTCTCCACCTGAGCCGCTGCCGGCCCCATCCCCATCACATGTGGAGTCCTTCAGGGATCATGCGTCTCCCCCACACTGTACAACGTGTTCACAAAGCCCTTGTTTGATGATCTTGATGGTCTTGGTATCACCTACACTAATTATGTCGATGATGCCCAGATCCTCTTCGCGTTGACGGGAGATTACAACCAGGATTTGGCCTTGGTGAAAAGGGTGTACCAAATCATCCAGGCATGGAATGCCTCTCGCAGTCTATGCCTGAACGATGACCAGACTGAACGCATCATCCTCGGTTCCACCCCCAACTTAACCAAATTGGATCACAACTACACCAGCTTCATTATAGATGGGAACTCGATCAAGGTAGCCAAAGAAGTGAAAACATTAGGAATATACATTGACTCCTCCCTCTCCTTCCACAAACAGGTTAGCTCCATGGCATCCTCCACGGCCTACACATGTAAGCTAATAAGAGCAGCCAAACCCTTCCTATCCACCCAGAGTTGCATCACTCTAGCCGGAGCCCTTGTACTATCAAAACTGGACTACTGCAACACCCTTTACGTAGGAGCCAACAAATAGGTTACTAACAAAATCCAGACACTGCAAAACAATGCTCTCAGAGCAGCGCTCAGCATCCCCAAGAGAGAACATATTTCCAACATCAGGAGAACCCATAATTGGCTCACCACTACAGACAAAATCCTGCTCAAAGTAGCCTCCCTAACACACAAATGCCTCAACAATGCTGCCCCCCGCTACTTAGTCGACAGAATAAGAAGATACACCCCTAACAGACCCACCAGAACTACCAATGCAAATCTGCTCACAGTTCCCAGGTTCAAACGAACCAAAATGGGCGGCAACAGCTTTCAGGTGAAAGCAGCCCAACACTGGAACTCTCTACTGCCTTCCTTAAGGACACCTCAAACCTACACCCACTTTAGACGTAACTACATCCAGTGGATAAAGAACAATGACCGTTAATTGACAGTTTAACTTACCTTGCCATTGTAAACTATGTAAATATGTATACCTGTAAATTGTATATCACTGCTTCTATCGCAACTGTTTCAACCAATGTACTCACTGTAATTACTGTACAGCATTGTAACTAAGCTGAGAATAACATTGTTGCTCCTGCGCCCTCTTACCTTCGGGTCTGGCGCGCAATTTAAATGAATAAACATGAACATAAAGAGTATGAAAATCTGTCGCACAAATCATATCTGGCCTGCATTGGACACATACAAAGTAGCTAACGTGACCCTAGCCTCGTCGTAGATCCCCTTAACCGCCAAGAACGTCTCCCAAACCCACTCCTGACCTTAATCTTCATCATATGGACGGATTTCCCCATCAGAATACCCAATCCCCCGCTTCTTGTGCTCCCGCTTTGAAGCCCAAAAGACACTCCCAATATCTCTCCCCTTTATCATGGATTCCTTTCCATGCTTGTAATGGGTCTCCTGCAAAAAGAGGACCGCCAAGTGTAGCTTGCGAAACATATTGCTCATCAAAGAGCTCTTGTTCTGAGAATTGAGCCCCTTTATAATTAGGGTGACAACCTTACCTCAGCCATACTCCTGTGAGGGGTCAGAAATGCGAGACGGACACTTAGGTAGAGTTTTCTCACAAGTTGCCATTTTATTGAATGATAAGGGGTGAGATGAATGCCTATTTTTCCCTAACCAAACAAGGATTTCCATACCTAACAAACTAAGGCTAAAGGAAAATGATGTAATGTCCAAAGGTATCTGTCCATCACACTAATACATACAAGAAAATCATACAGCAATCATTTGGCGGTTTAAACTTCACAAAATACATGTAAATTCAAACACAAAAGTTATAAACATGAATCCTTGAGACCAAGGTTGGATACCCTTCCCCTGGATCAGTTCAGGGTGGTTCAAACCAAAGTTCAATTTCAGGAAAGTTCTTTTCACTTGCCAAGTTCCACTCCGGGTACAATACAAAAGTTATTTTTCTCTGAAGACTAGTCACTTTTTATCACATTGCATTCCTCCTTCAGAAACAACACCTTAGTCAGGATGGTTATATAAGTTTATCAAAACACAGTAGTATAATTGCCACTTCTTTTCCACCACAACCGTATGCCACATTCACAGTGCTTCAAGTTAAATTCTTCCTGTTCCACTCGCCTGCCAGGACTAACTGCTATTTGTCTTTTTCCTTGTTTACTCTCCTGCCGGGATAAAACTTCTACTACTGCAACTTGTACTCTGTGGTAAGGCTTATTCCAAACTTTCCACACGTAAATCCTCAATAGAGAAAGTAGAAACAACAACTGCTTCTTGATTTAGTTTCTTGACTTTTAACGCAATTGGCTTACATCTTCTTTCACAACCATACTGTACAAAAGGACAATAATTCTCACATTGATCTGTTTGCCATGGGCAATGCAGGTTATACTTCTCTCCCCCTTGATCCTTTCTACAAAGAGGGCTTTTCTCCTGCAATCTTTGATTTCTACTTGCATAACCTTTTGGCTGTTGGCAATGTGATATACAACTTACTCCCTCGAGATATTTTGTTCTGTGACTATCAAGCTCACATTGCCTTGGTGTGACTTCCAGCTTTCTTTGGATTTGGCAATGCATGTTATAATGTCCCATTTTTGGATATCCCTCTTTAAGAAAGTTGTCCTTGGGTTTTACTGTTGCCCCTCTCTGGCTTGTGCAATGCGGGTTACAATATTCCTTTATTGGATATTCCCCTTTAGGCAAGCTGTATTTACTTTGCTTTGTATTGCCCCCTTTTGGCTTCGGCAATGCGAGTTACAATTTTCCCCTATTCAACCTCTCAATAGGAAAGTGGTGCCCAGTTTGCGTAACTTCAAATGTTCAGTATCCAAAATATTTGTTCTTACATGGCGGTTTCCTTCAGAGCACCTCAAGGTCACCTGCAGCATGCCAATTCACCAGTGTCTTCTGGCATCTCCTTCTGACGGTTCTAGTCAGCTTGCCACTAATCGCGCTGACCGTCGGTGGAGTTTTCACGGGTCTAAACGCTCACCGGTGAAGATCTCCCACCGAAGCGTATTACAGGATGTAGAGAGCTTCTCTCTCCTATGGGGTGTCAACGTTATAGAGACTCACCTGTGTCTCCCCGTCACTGTCTCTGGTGGAAACCTCTGATCCTGAGAAAGCGGTTGTGAGTTCCTCAGGAGTCCCCTCCTTCGTGAAGAGATAGGGTTTGTTCCGGGAGCTCGCCACTTTTGTTGGGCTGTGGAACAGCACCAACTCAAAGGGCGTACTCCTTGCGCAGCCCTGAAAGGGAAAAAATCTGGATTGCACATAAAAACCCTGTTTGATGTTTCTAAGCAAATTCAGTTCGGTCCAATAATCCAGTAATGAGTTCCACAAAGCAAACCGTGTTGAGGGATGGTTTGGGTTTGTAATCCACAGGAAGCTCAGATGTTTGTAGTGTACTCCAGTATGACGTCTTGAGCTGATGGCACTAGGTCCAGGACTGCAGGCGGGATGCCAAGAAAGATGGTTTTACCATTAAACCAAAAAAGGTACACCACCTGGCCCATGAGGTAGCAAAAAGTATCATCACGATGGATTTGAGAGCCTACAATGGAAGGACTGTAATAGACATTACTGCAAAAATGACTTTTGGAGTTGCCGAGCGCTGCTTCGTTATTTACTATATTTTAGTATGGCTTTATGTCGAAAGCTTTGAGGTAGAGGGGAGCGTGACTGTAATCCAGCGGTTCTGTGTTTAGCTATCCCAAGACAAAATTAACTAGTTACAGATTTGCTTTCAAATCTTCTAAATAATGAGATAGGAATCTTGTGGGAAAAGCTGAAAGAGCAGAACATTATTCTCAAGTTGCACAGAAGGGTCACCATTGATCCAAATGGTGACACTGTTCTTTTTTCGCCAATTCAAGATGGCTTGTCCCTTCTTGGTCCTTCTTCTGCCATGCAGGGTGGGGGAGGACTTTTGTCTTTGGCGGGATCCCTTTGAGAAGCCAGCCAAGGTACCAGTGTGTCTGTGAGGACAGGGAACAGGAGAGGACTCAGAATGGCCACTGTTCTTAGTCTTCTGCTGTGCCTGCCTGGAACCAGTTCCAACTGGGAGGAGAGTTTGAATGGTCCATCGGTGCTGATTGGCTGGGTTCCTGCATAAAAGCCATGGATCCTGAGGCTGAAGACAAGCAGACCCCTGGAATAGAAGAATCGAAGAGGAAGAATAGAAGAGATGTCCGCAGCCACTTCCAGATGACCTGAGATGCCTTCTGAGTAATCGCTGCTGTCTGACCCCTTCTTCCAAGCATCAGGAGAACTCTGATGAGGACGACACTGCCCTTTAGACTGGTAGGACCAATCAGTCTTGAGACGACCTGCATTCCAAGCCATCCCACGACGAGCTGTGACCTTCATGGCCTGTAAACTGCCAATACCCTGGCACCTGTGGCCGCTGTGCAGTCATCATCTTCTGAAGACTAAAAGCTCCCAAAACTTTGGTGGACTCCTTCTGGAACTCCAGAGGCAAGATTCCACTCCTTGAAGTACGCTCACTATAGTGCTCGACCGGAAAAGTGAGACGAATCGTCCAGGCAGTAATCGTTCTTCACTGGTGCTTCCTAAAAGGCGCCAAAATCACAGAACCGCAAAGAATATGGAAGCCTCTTCACTCGACTGCTGCTGCGAGATCCATTCCACTGTCCCTTCTTTCGTCTGCCTGAGCAAGAAACCAGTGAGCATGTCTGCTGCTACTGCATCACTGGGGCATCATGCTGCCTCCTCTTCTTTATGCCTACGGTGCTGTGAGACTCTTGGTAGAACTTACCTAGAGCTGAATTGCTGTTCCTGTGTTGTTGGAGTGCTGATTCGCATGTTTGGGAGTTTGCCCATACACATTTGCCCAGGCCTAATGCCTGTGTACCTACAGGGAGATTTCTCCGAAATCCCTGACCCTTTTTCCAACCAAAAGTGTTACTTGCTACAGAAGAATTCTTCTGGGACTTTTGAACTTTCTACAGCGTTTGCCTTACCTGTTTTGCCCTCCAGTCTGACTCAGACACTCATAACTAGATAGGGATGGACTTCTAAAATAGTAGGCCTCTGTGAAATAATTACAAGTATTTATCTGCTTTCTGTTGGTTTTGTTGCATCCACTATTACCTAAAACATATATTACAAAAGGGTTTTACTTACCTTTGAATTTCATACTACAGTTCTTAAAAGTATTAACAAAGAGATTTACTTACTATGAATATTGTATTCGTTTTTCTAAGTTACTTATTGTGTGTTCTAGTACTTACCTTTCTGAAGAATCTTACCTTAGTGTATGTATAAAAGAAACCATTATTTTGATATAACTGTTAGTGTGCCAGTGTTTCTTTGGCCTATGTGTATACACTAAGCTCTGTGTACCTCCCACAGCCCTTTCTCCACCCTAAGATAAGTCTGGCTGCTCAGCCATTGCTATCATCAAATCTTGTGTGGTTCAGGCCTATACTAAGTTGGAGCCCTGTGCCCCAAGTGTGAGTCTTCTAAAGTCCTACATAAGGTGGACTTTTGCAAAACTGCCTAAGACCAATAATAGATGGTTTGACAAAGAATGTAGAAGAACTAAAGGTAATCTCAAAACTGTAGTTAAAAGTAAATGGGGGAGGCGCAATGAGCTGGTCAGAAATGTGGGAAAGGATTACAAAGGCACCATTGAACAAAAAAAGATAGTTTGAGGCGCTAGCAATCAATAATAAATAATCTATGACCTTTCGGAAATTGGTTAACGGCACACCCCCAGAGACTAGGATTAGCCCTGAAGGTGGTGTGGCTAAGAATATGTGGTATATTACCTTCTATCAAGATACCACGATAAGCATAGGTTTGCCGTTAATGAAATCTGGGAATATGATACTCCAAAATGGGAGCTCTTTTCGTTCGAAGAAATATGCAAGGCTATTCATTCGCAAAATAATAACTTGCTCCTGTGCCGGAAAGGATCCCTGTTGAACTTTATAAAGATAGTCCTTCCCTCTGGGCTCCACATATTAGCCTAGTATTTAACACATTGAGGCTTAGTAGGTATGTACCCCAGTCATGGAGAAGTGCAGAGATTATTCAAGTTTTTAAAAAAAGAGACAAAACTAACCCTGCAAACTATTGTGCGATCTCTTAATAGATTCTATGGGCAAAATGTATGGAAAAATGTTGCAAAGCAGATTACAAGACTGGGTGAGGGAAAACGAAATTCTCAGCCTATGGCTGGCTGGATTCCAAAAAGGGATTTTTTTTTTGTACCGACCAGGTTTTCACGATAATGCTCATAACTCATGAATATGATGATTAAAGTAAGTGTTATGTAATTTTCCTAGAGCTACATGCAACTTTTGATAGTGTCCATAAAATGGATTTGTGGCATTGTTTTTCAATCTCTTGGTGTTCCCCATGGATTACAAGAGTGCGTTAAACCCTATATGGTAGCAGTAGGGCGTGTGACTGGTATGGCCCAAAGGGGAGACGGCTGAAGATTTCCCTGAAACTAAAGGTGGGCATCAGGGCTCTGCAATGATATGATATGATATGGCATTTGTAACGCGCCTATACACAAGTGTTTCAAGGCGCGACGAGGCAGATAGGGGGGAACAAGGGGAAGACAGACAACGATCCTACTAGGCCAGGTGTCATTCAGACCGCGCAAGTGCAGGGGTAGGGGGAAGGGAAAAAGTGCAAGGGGAAGGGGAGGGGGGAAGTGCAGTACAAAGTAAGTAGAATAAAAATAAATAAATAGGGCCAGCTGGTGGCAAGTGCAAGGTAAGTGCAGACAAGTGCTGGGAAGGGGGGGCTGTAGGGATACAGAGACAGTCCCGCAGTGCAAGTGGAGAGTGGCTGGGCCCAGGACCGAGGTCGGTGAGAGTGGCCCAGTTGCAGATTCAGTGCAGTTTCAGTGCAGAATTTAGCATGGGAGAGGGAGAGAGAAAGCAGAAGCAAAGAGTAAGGTTTTGAGGTGCTTCCGGAACCCGAGATGGTTCTCCTCAAGTTTCAGGGAGGCAGGAAAGCTGTTCCAGAGGGAGGTCTCTGCCGCAGAGAGAGATCTACCCCAAGCTCGTTACTTCGAGAAGAGGCTGACCCTGAGGGAGTTGGAGACGGATGAGCGAAGGGCTCGGGAAGGAAGATATTTAGGAAGAGAGAGTTGAAGGTATTTAGGCCCCAATGACACCTATATTACCATTTTGTTTATATATTAACGAATTTGCAAATGAAACTAGTACATTTGAGGCTAGTGTCCTGACTCTAATGGGGGAAAAGTTGGAATAGTGCTGTACGCGGACAATGCTGTACTAATTTCTAAAACGCCATTGGGTATCCGGAAACAAGTATCGCAGTTTCATGATCTTTTTGTTAAGAAAGGTCTGAAAGTAAATGTGGCAAAAACAAAAGTAATGCTTTGAAGTCCAAAAAATAAAATTGTTAAAGTGTATTTTGAACTAGCAGGTTTAAAAGAAATTGAGGTGGTGAAATATTTGGATCATCTGGGTTTCAGATTGAAGAATTTGAGGGTTATGGGGTGCAAGCAACCCTCCTCAATATGCCAATTGTGCCTAATGTCCTCTAGGGGTAGAGGATGCATTAAAGAGTGCAAAGGAAGAGTATGATACTCTTAAGTCTCTAGGCCAACTCACTAATAAACCATCTGGCCAAAGAGGCGGTAATAATCTTCGTCGCTTCAGGGGACAAAATTCAAATAGGCGTTCCGGATACAGCCAATCAGGGAAAAGCTTCTCAAGGTTTCCAAAGGGGCCAGCAAGATCTCGCGGCTGGGGGAGATCTTCCTCTTCCATTATGCAAATTTGATTACGCTTTTCCCCCAACTCCACTAATGAAAAGGGTGGTGAACAAGATTCACAGGGAACAAATGACGCTTATCCTAGTTGCTCCCATGTGGGCAAGACAACCCTGGTATCCACATCTGTGCAAACTGGTGATGTGCGATCCCATCAAACTCCGTGCCAGACCAATTTGCTATCCCAGCACGTGGGAACAGCATTACACCCTCAACCTCACTCAATGAACTTGGTAGCGTGGCTCCTGAGGTCATAGAGGTGTATGGATATCCTCAAGGAGGCACGTAAACCAAACACCAGACACTGTTATTTCGACAAGTGGAGGAGAATTGTTATTTGGTGCCAGTCTAAAGAAATAAACCCCATAGAATACACTCCATCCCACATTCTTCATTACATGCTCTACTTGCTAGACTCAGGGTTAGTCTTTAACTTTCTAAAGGTTCACCTGGCAGCTTTATCAGCATATACCACCTCCCACAGTAAAGTATCATCGTGGAAGGTTCCCGTCATTAAAACATTTATGGAGGAAGTAAAAAGACTCCACCCTCCTATTTCAAACCCACCGCCAGGCTGTGACCTCAATGTATTACTTGCAAAGCTCATGGGACCCCCCTTTGAGCCTATGCATAAGTCAAACCTTAAATACCTCACGTACAAAACAGCTTTCTTAGTGGCTATAACCTCCATAGGAAGAGTCAGTGAACTTCAAGCATTGTCAGTGCAAGACCCATTCTTTGTCATCCACTAAGACAAATTGGTATTAAGAACACACCCTAGGTTTTCACCTAAATTAATTTCCAAATTTCATGTAAACCAATCCATTGAGCTACCGGCCTTCTTTTAGAACCCCACAAGCTCAGCTGAGAAGAAACTCCATACTCTAGATGTAAGGAGGGCAGTCCTTTACTATGTAAACAAGACCAGATTGCTCAGTGTGGTCTGTTTGTCTCTGTAGCACCAGGCAGAATAGGAGACCGTATTTCAAAGAATGCCATCTCCAGATGGCTAGTCAGATGCATACAGCTCTCTTTCTCTTTATCAAGTAAGACACTGCCTTTCACACCAAGAGCTCACTCCACAAGTGGGACAGGAGGTACTTTGGCCTTTATCACAAATCTCTCGGTGGACACCATTTGCAAAGCAGCTACATGGAGCTCAGTACACACTTTCACTCAGCACTACTGCATTGAGACACACTCTAAAGCAGATACCCAAGTGGGACAAGTGTTTCTAAAACATCTATTTGCATCTGGACCTTCTCACAACCCACCACTTTCTCCTAACACTGCTCGCTAATCTATGCATAGCATGTGATCCAAGCAGATTCCACAAGCCTCAGAAGGGACACATTACTCACTGTAATCGTATTTCTGATGCTTGTATCTGTTTAGATTCACATGCGCCCACCCTTCCTCCCCTTGGAGTAGAAGGTGCATAGATGTTTTTTCTAAGCTTTATCTGATACATACCTGCTTTAGAACACCTGTACTCACGCTACACTTCATGCAACCTCATGTCAGAAACAAAACAATCTGAGGGACCTCGACACATGAAGGACAATGGGTACAGTGGATGTCACACTAGGGATAGTATTACTGGCACGCCCTGTCGATGTCCCTTTTCGAGTTTCAAAAACAACAGTAATACTCAGCAGCTTCCACTAGATGTCGGCCTATGCATAGCATGTGAATCTAGAATCAACAGATATATTCACCATGCACTCCTATTTTGAAAAGATAATACATTTCCAAAGGTTCTTTATTAGCACAACAATGCTTTTGATGATCTTAAGGTGCAGGGGAGATAACATTCAACCCTTCATAAGGAACTTATCTTGTTCTAGCATGTGAATCTAAGCAGATACAAGCATCAGAAATACGATTACGGTGAGTAATGTATCATATATATATATATCTCCCTAAAATCTTCAAGTATGTTCGAGTCCTATTTAGATAAGATCTACCCTGTAGATTCATGATCAATTTATTTGAACTTTAGGTTTGGAATATTAGCCACAAATAGATGGAATCCCAGTAATTTCCCATGCTGCCCTTTCTGTGAAGAGAGGGCACATGCAAACATTTTGTTCCAATGCTCAGACACGTAATTGGAATTTAACTCCTATACTTCTTACAGTGGAAGTAAGAAGTATAATTGTGGCAGGGAGAGATTGTGCAGGTCAACTGGGAAGGGCCTGGGCTCCAAGAATGAAAAAGCTAACGCAGGGTTGAAAAGTCAGCATTCCTAAGCTTGTAACTTTGGTTTTTCCCAAATAAAAGGACAGCATCGACATGTTATGATGAAATCATAACATGCTGCTGATTAGGGAGGATAGCAGCAGCTTTCCTTTTGCAGATGTTTTCTCAATGTAAAGTAGGTACAAGATAAAAATGAAATGCATGTGCACTTTAATATGCAGGACACTATATATGTTACCCATCGGGTTGTGTAGTATATGGGAAGGACTTGGGCTCTAAGAAAGGAAAAGCTAGTATAGGGGATAAAATCAGGAGTTGAAAAGCCAAGATCTGTAAGGTTGTATCGAAGGCTATGTAAGGTTGTAACTAAGGCGTCTTATCGTAAGGCCTACCCCAGATATAAGGAATGCATTAGCGCTTTACTATAAAAGTATAACCTGCTGTTCATCCTGGACTTTAGGGACAATAGCTAAAGTGTTTGTTACAGCTGTTCTTAATGTAAAGTAATTGCAAATTAAAAATGAAAAGCACATGCACTTTAATATACAAAACATTGTATAGATTGTATACACTTTGATACTACAATTGGGACATCAGATAGTGGTTATTAATATGCCCCCTTACTGTTTACATTGAAAATAAATGTCTTCATTTGAAGTTTTTATTCTATATTCATCATGAATTGCATTTGTTTGGGTGGGTGGTTTTACTTAGTTTTTATAATGTATGTTTTAACTTGTTTAATTTTTGTTGGAAATAATTGCTGTCTTTTATGGCGACTGCCGAAATAGTTTTATGATGAAAATCCATGTGATTCCTATTATTATACTGATGTGTAAATCATTTCTTTGTAGGCTTTTGAGAACACACTGAAGTCTTGGGAGGACAAGCAGAAGTATGATTTGGGAAAACCAGTCCTTCGCACTCACTTGTACCCACTGCAGGCTGTTGACCTAGCCTCAGAAGATGAGGTTTTACAGATACAGCTTTGTTCCCAAGCTGCTGAGGAACTCATAACCAGGTAAGTGGAGATACAGAAAGCCTTACAACTGCAGCATACAGTGTTGCTATATGTTTGAGATTTCTTACAGCAGGATTCAGTGTATATTTTGGATTATACTTGAATGTTTCAAAATGTTGACCCTAAACAGCGCTCTTGCTTGACCTTGATATTTAAATGCATTGCACTGGACACAAGGTTTTGGAGCTTAATAACTACTCTAAAACATGCTGTTTATCAGGATGACCTTTCTATCTGACAATTCCAGAAGCATTGACGGTGCAGGAAATGCATCATTAGGCGGCACTCCTGTTAATGTGTGTGACTGCAAAGCCAGCTAGGTAGAGGTAGACATGATGAGTATCGGAGAGATCCTGAGTAGCAAGTTTCCCTGGCTGGATTCTGTGCTAGTGCATTATGTCACAGGTGAGGAGAGGGTTGAATTGGCTAGGGGCATGTGACAGGTCAGCTGGTAAGACAGGGGAAGTGGCTATGTGTGACGGGGGACGAGAGAGAGGTAGTGTTTAACAGGAGGGGAGATGGAGGTGGTGTTTGAGAGGAGGGGAGAGGGATGTAATGATTGACCGGTAGGGTTAGGAAATTGATTTTTTTTAAACTTCTTTTTATTGGTATTTCCAATTACTCAGCTCATCTTCAAAATATGTGTAGAACTCTAACAGTAGAAACATAACCACAAAAACCCGAACTCCCCACCCCCCCACCCAAAGAAGATCTTAGTCTCTTGTATCAACATGCAGGCAATTATGTTGAAAATATGTCCAAGATCCTGATTTTGTGGGGACACCACTGTTCCATGTAGTCCGACTGGAGGTAGTCCAGTACCGCGCCTCATTCCTTCCCGAAGGACCCGCCCGAGCTCTGCAGGTTATGCGTTAGCCTTTCCATTGCCTCCAATGCCCATACCTTCTGTAGCCACCCGAATACCAGTGGGGGGACTTTTTGTTTCCAAATCTGTGCAATTGCAAGCCACGCTGCAATGACCAACCCCATGAAGCTTCTCCATTGTGCCTTTGATAGTGCATTGGCCGTCTGATCTCGTAGCCCGCAGAGCCAAACTCTCTCCCCCATTTGGGCTGCGTTTGTAAAGATAGTTTGCATCTGGTGTCTTACGTCTACCCAGAACTTTTGTATCGCCTGGCAGTCCCACCAAATGTGTTTCCAGGTGCCCTCCTTTGAGCAGCCCCTCCAGCATAGTTTAGATGTTTGTGTATACATTTTGTTCAATCACTCGGTGGTATGGTGCCATTGGATCTTCACCTTTACCCATAGTTCCCTCATCTGTTACACGCGTGTTAGTTTGGGGATATTTGTCCATAGTTCCTCCCATTGCTGTCTGCTGATATTCTCTCCTATTGTGTCTTCCCATTTTTTCATATAGCTCCACTTTATGGTCTTTGTCTGGACATTTATGAACCTGTAGATTGTTGAAACCAGCTTCCTTCATCCCGAGTTTGTCAGGATATATGTTTCAATGGGGTAAGGTACTGTGTGGCCGCTTTCTTAGTGTGGTGTGTCCCTAACCAGTGCTTTAATTGCTCATATTTGTATCTGTCTGTGTCCCTAAAATGAAGCTGTTTTTTGCAGACCTCAAATGATTTTATGTCTTGATCCTGGGCCATTTGTCCTATTTTTGTGCACCCTGCTATTTCCCATTTCTCGAAGGCCCCTTTTTCCATTCCTGGTGGGAATTCAGGGTTCCCAAACATGGGGCATGTTCCTGTGTGAGGGTGCCTCTGTGTTTCTGCTCCTCAGGCGTCCATCGGTGCTCATAGGACCTCACTAATTCTGAGGTGTGGGTGTCTAAATTGCTCTTTAGCCCACAGTAGGCCCACCAATGGGGTTCTCGCTACTGCCCTGTCTTATTTCTCACACCATTTTTGCTGAACCTCTGGCATCCATTCCTTCAAAACCCACATCTACGCCGCTTGATAGTAGTTGTAAAAGTGTGGAAGGGCCATTCCCCCATCTCTGATTGCAGCTGTCAGTACCGCCCTACCTACCCTTGGTTGTTTACCGTTCCATATAAAGGAGATCATCACCTTTGTTAGTGCCTTAAAGAATGACCTGGAGACCCTGATCGGGAGTGCCTGGAAGTGGTATACCACCCTGGGAAGCACGTTCATCTTTATGGACGCTATTCGTCCCCACCAGGAGATCGTCATTGGGTTCCAACGCTCTAGGTCCTTTTTTATTTTCTCCAGGAGATTCGGATAATGTTCGCCCATATAGGTGATCTACCATCCTTGGCAGCTTTATGCCTAAATATTTTATTCCCGAGTTAGCTATTCTTAGGTTTAGGGCAGACGCTATCTTTCCTATTTCCCCTTTGTCCCCCGCCAGGACGAGCAGTTCTGATTTGTGTCTATTGAGCTTCAGCCCTGAGATTGCCCCAAATTTGTCTAGTTCGTGTATTGTTAAGGAGAGTGTTCGTGCAGGGTCTGTGAGTGTGACCAGCATATAGTCTGCATATGCTGTTACCTTATGTTGCCCTCCCTGCCATTTCAATTCCTGTGATGGAAGCCAGTTCTCTGATCCTAATTAGAAGTGGTTCAAGGAAAATGGCATAGAGGAGAGGGGAGAGCGGGCATCCTTGTTTGGTGCCTCTAGATATCTCCACTACATTTGAGACTTCCCCATTTATGGCTATCCTAATTGATGGAGTGTTGTAGTTTGCCTTGATTATCTTTATATATTGGTCCCCGAACCCCATGGTTTTCATAGTGCGGAATACCAACGACCACTCCACCCGATCAAAGGCCTTTTTAGCATCTAATGATAAGAGTATTGCTGGAGTGTGCGTTATGCCAATCTTCTCTATTAAGTGTATTACTCTTCTCGTATTGTCGTGGGTTTGCCTACCCGAGACAAAGCCTGATTGGTCCAAATGTATCAACTTTGGGAGAAGAGGTGCAAGTCTCTGGGCAAGAATTTTCGTATATAACTTTGAGTCCAAATTAATAAGGGCAATCGGGCGATAGGAGGCGGGAATGTGCGGGGTCCTTTCCTACTTTGTGGAAGACCAGAACTTTTGCTTCGTTCAATGAAGGTGTCACATTCCCTTCGCTTTTAAAGGTATTAAATAGCCTTGCTAAAAAAGGTGTTAATATATCTGAAAATGTTTAGTAGAACAATGCCATGTACCCATCAGGTCCATGTGCTTTGTTCATCGGAAGGGCCCTGATTGCCCCCTTCACCTCCTCTTCCGTGATGTCGCCCACCAGGATTTCTTGGTCTGCCTCTGTAATTTGTGGGATGGTTATGGCCTCTAGGTATTCCCCCTGGTCCGCTCCGTTCGGGTTATCCGTTGCATACAATGACTGGTAATATTCTTTGAAGACCTCCCCTATCTCCTTTGTGAGTGTCACTGTCTCCCCTTTTGAGTTACATATTCTTTTTATTGACATTGCGGCTTGCTTGGCCCTTAGCTGTCTAGCTAGGAGCTTATCTGCCTTATTGGCTTTCATATAGTATCAGTGTCTTAAGTACAGTAGGATTTGTCTGCCTTCTTTGTTCTAATGACATCTAATTGACAATGGATGTGTCTGAGCCTTTTTGAGGCTTACTTTTGAGTTCCTAGTGAGTTCCTCCTGTATGTCCAAAATCTTTTGTTCTAATTCTTCCTCCCATCCCCTCTGCTGTTTATCCTTATTTGCCTTCAGGGCAATTATGTGCCCCCTCATAACCGCTTTAAATGCCTCCCAGACCGAACTTAGTGCTAATTCTCTTGTATCATTGTGGGTAAAGTATTCTTCCATTCTCTCCCTAAGCATGCCCTTCAGGATAGAGTCCTGGACCACCTCCTGTGGAAGACTCCACCTCCACAGCCCTCTATTTTTCCCTGTTAGTGCTACCTCCATCCCTATGGGGGCATGATCTGAGAATGAAATGCGGCCTATTTCCATCCCTCGGACTTTCCCCATAAACCCAACAGAAACCCAGAAATAGGCAATCCTTGACTTGGAGTTATGAACATGTGAAAAGTGCGTAAATCTCCTTTCTTGGCCTTTGAGCTCCTTCCACACGTCTCCGAGTGCCAGGTGTTCCATCTTTTGACATAGTTTCTTGGAGGGGGTCCAGAGATACCCTGTGTTTCTATGGTGCGTTGGCTTGGAGTAGGTGTTGGTACCCCCTAAGGTGGAGCTTCGCTTTATCTGGCTTTCTAACGTGCATCTCTTGGAGTAAAATAATATCACCCTTCTCCCTTTTTAGCAGAGATTCTACTTTTTTCCTTTTTACCGAGGTGTTGAGGCCCCTCACGTTAAATGTGAGTACTTTCAGGTGCCCCATTTCATTTTTCCTTTTGTGTTGCTATGAGCTCCTTTTATCCTTCTTTCATGTTGTCTTCCAGGAGACCTCCCCGTCCACCCCTCCCCTTCCCCAGAACTTCCCCATCCAACCATAAACTGACCCGAGAAGGGACCAGGGTCCTATAGATGCTTACTCGGGTAGAACTTTGCGGGGAATCCTAAACCCCACATTTACCTTCATCTTTGCTGGGATCTGGCGGCGTGCCCCTCGCCGGGCCGCTCTTTTGTCCATTGGTTGCCAAAGTCATCCTTCCATTCCAGACCTACTCCCTTGCCCTGGTCCACTTCCCTCCCCCATTTTCCTTCCTTGGTCAGCAGATTCCGTCGTAGCCCTCCTCCCTCCTTTTTGTTGATCTTTCTTACTCTGCTCCATGATCCATCCTCACGGCTTTCTGCGGTTCTCTTCTCACGCCTGAAGGCTCTTTTCCGCATCTTCTTCTTCTTCTTGGATGCCCATGACCTGAAGTCCTTCCTCACACGTGGGAGGTGCACCCGCTCCCGAGGTGCGTTCTGGTTTCCTCGCCTCGGTGTGATCATCTTCCGTTTCTCGGTCTCCCGTGAATGGAGCGTGCTGTGGGGTACCTGTCCCCAATGCTTATTTTACCAATCTTTATTAACTCGGACCAGCGTGAGAAACACAGTTGCACGTCTCTACGCCGCGGCCGCCATCTTCAATCTAGGAAATGGAATTTGACACAGTAGATGGAAGCAGTGTGTGTCAGTCAGACGATGGAGTTATTGTATGACTGGTGAGCAGAGGGGGAAGTAGTCATACCTGTGGGTAGAGGGAGCTAGTGTGCATGTCTGGTGATTGGTGGGAGGTAACCTGGGATGAGTGAGAGGGAGTAGTGTCTAGAGGGTCACCCTTCTCTGCCTCCCGTCCCACATGAAGAGGAGTCCGAAGGGGAACGTCCATTTGTACCTTATTCGTCTAGCATTCAGCTCCTTGACAACCGGTGCCATTCGTCTCCTGTTCTGTAGAGTTACCGTGGCGAGATCCTGAAACAGTTGGATCTCCACCGCGTTCATTCGGATGTGGTCCATACCTCTGGCAATCATAAGGATCCTTTCTTTTTGGGGATACGAGGAAAGGGCAACCAACACATCTCTGGGGCGTTCCCCCGGTTCGCCCATCCTCTTCGGCCCCAACCTGTGTACTCTGTCAATTTTGATGTCCTCCTCTCCTTCTGCTGCGAGTATGTCCTTGAACACCTCTTCAACGGCCGATTTCAGGTCTTTATCCTGTACTGTCTCCACCATATTTTTAATGCGGATATTTGATATACGAGAGCGGTTTTCCAAGTCCTCGCACTGCAACTCTAAGTTGTTGGTTAGTCATACCAGTTGCTCTTGTACTTCACTGTTCTGCTGTGCTTCCTCTTCTACATTCTGGACAGTTCTCTCTAGCATATCTGTCCTTTCTTCCAGGTTAGAGACATCTGTACGTAGCTCCTGCAACGCCTGCTTCATGTCCTGCCTTAGGGTTTCAAACTGGTCCTGCACCGTTATCATAAATTTCTCCTGGAGTTCTCTAAACCATGCCTGCATATCTTCTTTCGATACCAGTGTTGGATGTGGAGGAATCAAGTCCTCCAGGGGCTCCTCCCGTGTTTTCCCTTTAGGGTGGGCCTGATTCTCTGAGGATCACATCTGTTCCAGGGTCGAGTCCTGCCTGGAGGAGGGGGTTTGCGTATGAGGTTGTCCACTTTTCCCCCGTGCCTTAGACATGTTGGGTGTGGGACTGTAGGGGGGGAGGCCCAGCTTCCCACACCTGCTCCTTGGAAACACCTTCTGCCAGCGTCTAGTCCCTGTGCCGCTCTCCCTTTCTGCTGGTTCGTAGTTTGGGGGGGTATTGTGTGGGCTGAATAGCGGCTTAGCACTCCTGATTTCGTGTCGTCCTCCTCTGCTCACCCTGGATGCTGGATAGGGCAAGCAGGGGGCCACCCCGGTTAGGTCCTGTGTTTCCCTCTCCCGCTGATTCCTCGCTCCTCCAGCGAGTTATGTTGGTCCTCCCTTGTTGCTCCCTCCGCCGGACCGCCTCTTCTTTACAATTCCTGGGTTGGGGTCTTTTGGCTCTTATGCAGGGGAGGGGGAACGAGTGCCACCTATGCCTCCCTGTGGTTTGCGCAAGACATATGTTGCCCCTCGCTCCCCTGCTCCTCCACCCCCTCTCACCTTCTGTTTTCACCTAGGTTCCCTCGTGGGATGGAGTTCCCTCCTGGGAGTCAGCTCTCTTCCACCTCTCCCAAGTTCGTCGTCCTCTTTCGTTCCTCCCGCTACCTTCCTAGGGGGCCCGCAGCTATGATTCTGGAAGGCTGCTCCTCTTGCTTCGTTTTCCCAGGATGCTGCTCACCTGCCCGTCCGGGCCGCGATCCCTCCATATGGCCCTCGGCCCTGCTGCTTCCTCTCGAGTCCTGGACACTGCCGGGGGCCGGAGTGTCCTGGGATCGGTCTCTCCGGCAGGGGGTCTGGTGTCAGTCGCCTGGTGGGGGGCTCCTCCATCTCGCTGGAGGTGTCCGTTCCTTTGTTTCTTGCTGGATGGGGGGGGGGTCGGGTGTCCGCCTCCAGGCGCGCCGCGCTGTGCTCACTCCTCTTCGCCACTGGTCTTCTCCGGTGTCCCTCGGCGTTGCCCTGGTTCGCGACTCTGCTTCTTGCCTTCTCCCTCAAACTCGGGCCAGGGAGCCACCCCCGACTCTCTTCTCGCCGCGGCTCTGGCTTGGGGAGGTGCACCTGCTCCCGAGGTGCGTTCTGGTTTCCTCGCCTCGGTGCATTGCTCTTCCGTTTCTCGGTCTCCCGTGAATGGAGCGTGCTGTGGGGTACCTGACCCCAATGCTTATTTTACCAATCTTTATTAGCTCGGACAAGAGTGAGAAACACAGTTGCACGTCTCTACGCCGCGGCCGCCATCTTCAATCTAGGAAATGGAATTTGACACAGTAGATGGAAGCAGTGTGTGTCAGGTCAGACGATGGAGTTATTGTATGACTGGTGAACAGAGGGGGAAGTAGTCATACCTGTGGGTAGAGGGAGCTAGTGTGCATGTCTGGTGATTGGCGGGAGGTAACCTGTGATGAGTGAGAGGGAGTAGTGTCTAGAGGGCCATAGAGTAGTGTGACAGGAGAGGAGGGTGGATACAGTTTGTCCTTTTTTTCCCAAACGCAGGTTTTGTGATTTCCAGAGACTACTAATATACGTAGTTCAGATTTCCCCTGGCACGCTTGTTGGTAACAGATGTCAAGCAATCAAGTACAAAGTCTCAGGAGGGGACCGAGGTGGACTTGTAACCAGGGTAGTTGGAATTTCAAACAAAGGAATGCCCATGCAGAATGTAACTTCAATTACGTCATCTCTGTTAAAGCTGGGAAAGCTTTTTATGTGCAGTTTTTAGGGAAGGTAAAACTCCCAGGTTTTAGATTGGAAGCGTTTGTTCACTCCTAACCATTAAGGCTTCAAGATTGGTATTCATCCCTTAGGGGTTAGTTCAGTTTCTGTTAAATTGTTAACTTGTGGGTAAGGAGATGGTGAGGAGTGCTTGGCCTGTAATTGCTCAATGTTGGTATAATTTATTCATAAAAAAACAATCAGTGATTTCATATATTATGTTCGTAAAGCACTGAACAGCTGAACATACATCTAAGCACTGGGACATTGATCGGGACAAAGTTCAACTAATATTGAGGTGAAATCGAACGGGATATGGTCTCATCCTGCAGAATTACTATTCGGGCTGGTGGAATAGCACATGCAATTAAAGTCACTCTGTTGCTCCGGTTAAACTGTCAAGCATTTGGGTTCCAAGGTTGGTCGTGTCTGAAAGAGATGGGGTTGCAGTGGCCTTGGCGAGCAAATGCAGGTGGATCTTCTGGTTGCTAAAAAAAAAGTCAAGGCGAATGTGCTAGTCTAGAGTATGTTGCAGATTAGTCCAAATGAGGTGTGCCTCCAGTGGCAGAAAGCATCTCCTGCAACTATTTGATTTTTATGGGGAATTTAGGACTTGCATCCCTGACCAAATTACATGGTTGCATTAATTCAAACATAGTGTGGGCCACCACATTCTGACTTTGCAGTGTTATTCCTGGGGCAGCTCTTAACCTTCAAACCAGAAAAACTGGTCAAGCTCAAAGGAGCTCAAGACAACCCTCTTCAACAAATGGCTCTTCCCTAACACCCAAGTCAACACAGCCTCCAATCCCCACACTACCTGAGACTGAGTGATCTCATCCCCACTCTTTCGTCCCCTGCTTGCTTGTAGATCTATTGATGACAAATTGCCTGCTCTCCCCCTCTCCTGTTGTTGGCTCCCCTCACCATGTTCTTCCCCTGTGATTGTAAAGTGTTCTGTTACTTCCCTAAAATAGGTCTGTGCTCAATAAATACACTAATCTGTTCACCCACCCATTTTCGACACTTGTTTTATATAAAATGTTTCTTGAATGCCTTCATGTAGTCGTAGAAGCCAGTCACATAACACCATGTATTTGCAAACATTCCTAAAGAAGCAGTTCTACCTGATGTAAAGTGATACATACATTCAGAAGTGCTAAAATAGTAAAGTATTTACTTTATCTAAAAGTATTTCATGGAGGCTCTTCCCTGCTCCAATATTGATTCAGGAAAAGATCCTGTGCCAGAGACCAGCCTCTCTACTTCCCTACATAGACAATTTGAGGTCTCTGCAGTGCCTTCCAGTTAAAAACCTTCTCATACGATCCACCCCACACTAGAAGGATGGTTCACCTATGCCATCTCCACTCCTTGCCTTGTAAATAGTAGACTTTCCCAGGACAAGTTATTCAGTTGTCCTGTGGCTTATTTTTGTCACCTCACTATAGCATTCAGATCTAGCTGAATGGTGATGCATGAATCCCTAAGAAATAAAAAAAACATCTCCGAGTTGAGGGGGTGCAGTATGACAAAGAAGATCCATTTTGTATGTTTTTAGGGTGCCCTCATGCAAATAAACATTCAAATGGATTGTGTCCTCCCACGTATTCGTATCGTCAGCTTTGCTGCTTCAGACAAAAAGAAATCCACACCAGTGGGTGCTGTGCTTGATGTCATGGTGTCTACGCCATAGAGTGTCATCGTCATCCGTAGTATAAAAGACTAGAGCCGCGCCCGTTGGCTTCAGTTCGTTTTTTTCCGTAAGCTTTTGCTTCGTGGGTACGAAAAGGGCGCTTAAGTATTTCGAGATGTCTTCATCTAATCCTTCTACCCCTATAACAGCTTCAAAAAGTGCCAGAGTGTGGCAAAAAAATGTCTATAACTGACCCCCATCGGGTTTGTCTCTGGTGCCTCGGTCCGGACCATCGAGTTGACGAGTGCGGTTCCTGTCAGGCTATGATGAACAAAGCTCTCGAGGAACAAGGAGGTAAATTGGAGGTGGGGGAGGAATCTTCAAAGGCCTCTGAAGAAAAATAAGGACTCCGCAGAGTCCACAGAAAAGTCTTGACGTAAGTCGAAGAAATCTAGGTCGAGGAGTCGGTCAAGAAAATCTTCTTCTTTGAAGAAGAGGCGTCACCGATCTCCCTCTCCCTCGTTGTCCTCCGATTCAGGGGTTATCACCTGTCCATCAAAACATGATTCCCCTAAAAAATTGGAGGCTTTTAGAGCTTCGATTACGTGAATTTTCGAGAACTCGGCCCAGACCCCCTTGAAGAAATTGCGTGAAGTCCATGCCTCAGCTCATTCTAAACATGACAGTGGAAGGTCAGAGACTAGACGCTCTCATTCTGGCAATAAATCGTCAAGCGTGTCGTCGTGAGAAACCTCTGACACCTCATAAAAAGTGCAAGACAGCCCTATCGGCGCATAAACCGAAGGCGACGCCAGACAACATGGTGTCGGATGACAAACTGTCATCTAAGTCTATGTGGAAGGTCTCCTCGACGCATCTGTCGAAGACTTACTCGACGCCAGTGTCGAAGGTAGCATCGACACCTTCCTCGATAGGGCTTACGTCTAGGGCTCCTTTGTCTTTATCGAAGCCAGTGTCGACAATGTTGACACCAGCGGTACAAGAGATGTCCCAGAAGAATTAATTGACCCTCAGTCCAAAATGTCTGACCGCTATGACTGTCTACAAACCGCTAGTGGTATAGACACGTCACCTGAGTTAGAATTCGATAAGCCTGACCCTGCAGATCATGCAGACTCTGCATACAGAAATATTATGAACTGGGTGGTGGAGTTCATGGGGTGGAACAGAACTTATGAACAGGGTGACATGACGGACATCCTCAGTCAAGGTCCTTAAAAGGATCCTGTTCTTCCTTTTCACACAGCACTTCAAAGGAAGGTTATGGCCGCCAGAAACCCCAGAATCTGCACCAGCAGTGAACAAAAATGTTGCTAGGAAATACAGACCTTCTTACCCTGACTATTTAACTAAGCATCTTACACCTGAGAGCTTAATAGTCCAGGCGGCTACATCCACTGGACAATCTGCATACCCTTCTATTCCCCCGGATAGGGATGATAAAAAATTGATGTCTGGTCTCGAAAGATTTTTTTCTTCGAGCAGTATGGCTCTAAAGTCAACAAATGTGACTTGCACCCTTGCAAGATTCACATACACCCCGTGGAATTGTATTAGTGCAGCGGCTGAACACATTCCTGAGGGCGAGGAACGAGACAGCTTCCTCTCAATTGTGAAAGATGCAAAGGAGACTATGGGGGGGAATGCCTTCAGTCAGGACTGGACACTGCTGACAGCATCAGCAGGTCCATGGCGACTAGCACAGTGCCACGCAGGCATGCGTGGCTGAGAAAGTCGGGCTTTGCACCTGATGTGCAGGCCAGACTTTTTAATATGCCATTTGACGACTTGAGGACTTGAGGTTGTTTGGCAGCAAGGCGGATGAAAGCTTGGAGAAGCTGCAGACCTCTAAGGGGGCAGCTAAGTCGCTTGGCGCCTCCATACCACAACCTCAGCAACACTCCTACTCAGGCTCATCTTCCTGGAGGGGTCATCCTTTTAATTTTTATTCCTCATTTGGAAGAGGAAAAAGACAGGCCAGTCAAAGAGGACAAGGAAAATATCCTTCGGGTGGATGAGGGTGTCACAACTTTTACGCAATTTTGGAAAAAGGATACAGATTGTTAAAGGATACAAGGTCAGCATCCACTTTTGGAACCCCTTCACTCTGGGACGTCCTGGACTATCACCAAGATGGTTCTGGGATATCTTGAACGTGATGTTTGCACAAGACTTTCCCCCCAAGAGCGCAGCCTGTAGAAAGTATACCAACTAACAGGCCAGGGGCTTAAGTGGAAAGGCAGGAGCAGCGACAACAGAGCTAAGGGAACAAAGAAAAGGATAGTTCAAGATAGCAGCCAAAGAGGTATGAAAATACAGCACTTGTTCCTTCCCCCCGTACTTGCCCCCTCTTACCTGCTTAGCAAGATAGGAAGTCCCGTAACCTTAGAGAGTGTAGTAGGAAGTTGACGTGATGATAGAAAATGGAAGTTCCAGTTGAAGGAAGTGCAATGGTCCACCTAACCGAAACGGCAAGTGTCCAAAATAATCCCCAAGTGTGTTCAGCAGAGCGTCCCCAAGTGTAACCAATCCAGGGAGCGACCACCAGAAACAGCAGAGCGTCCGTTTGGTCACTTCAGTATGTAGAGCGAGCAGAGCGTCCCCAAGTGTAACCAATCCAGGGAGCGACCACCAGAAACAGCAGAGCGTCCGTTTGGTCACTTCAGTATGTAGAGCGTTGTCTTCTTGTGCGGCGGGCAGCGCCGTGGATCTGTCTTTGTATATTTTCTGTGTAATAGTTGAAAGGGAAGGGAAGCAGGAAACTCGTGCAATAGTGATAGCACAATAGAGGGAAGGAAACGTGCGTGGAAGTCTTCAACAGAGAGTAGCACTGAAGGTCTTTTATTCTTGTATGAATCTGAATACCATAACATACGGGAGCAGGCGGAGAACAAATCCGAAATGGGAGCCAGGGGTTCGTTAACCAGGGGAAACAACCGAGGGAGCCAGGAGCCAGAAATTGAAGGGAAAGACGTTCAGAATAGTCCTTGATACAAAGCCGGGTCAGGAATAAAACAGGAATCAGAGTAACAGTAGATCGAGTACTCGAACTGAATAGTCAGTTTTAGGAGCACCCGTTACAGGGACACGCCACACTAAGTACTGGAATCTGTTTCAGAACGCGAGGCACGTTGCGGGCGTTTCACGTGACCGCGAGCAGATGGAATTCTGGACCTTGTAGTGCAGCGGATTCCGTGAGCTGTTAACAGTCTCCAGGGCAGTTTCCACCGGGAAGTAAATACCCGCAAGTGTCCAGAAACAGGAATGCGGGGCATGACAGTACCCCCCCGCAAAGGACGACCACCCCTGCGGGCACGCAGTCTTTCCAACCAAAAGGCCCGCAAGAGTCGGGGTGCATGCAGATTTGAGGCCGGTTCCCAAGTCCTATCTTCAGGACCGTAACCCTTCCAATCAATCAGGTAGAAACGCACTCCGCGACGCAGACGGGAGTCCAATATAGCACGTACTTCATATTCGTCTTCACCCTGTACAATAATTGGAGCAGGGGCAACAGGAAGCCGAGTGCCAGGTATAAAAGGACGGAGCAGGGATACGTGGAAGACTGGGTGAATCCGCCAATGGGATGGTATGTTCAAACGGACAGCAACAGGATTGAGACAAGAAAGGATCTTGTATGGACCTACATAACGAGGCATGAGTTTCCGTTTACCCCGAATGTTGAGATGTTTAGTTGCCAGCCAGGCAAGATCACCCGGTGCATAGGAGGGGGCAGGCGACCGATGTTTGTCCGCTTGCGTCTTTGCCCGGGACTGCGCAACTTGTAGATGTAACATAACGGAATCCCGTATAGCAACCAGAGTGTCCCTCGTGGTTTTTGCAGCAGGGATTTGGTCCAAGGAAGGCAAGACAGGCGGAAGGATCCTTGGATGTAATCCATACAAGGCGTAAAACGGGGAACATCCTGTTGAAGTATGTCGAGAGTTGTTATAAGCAAACTCCGCTGTTCCCAGAACGGATAACCAATTTGTCTGATGTTGCAAGCACAGGCAACGAAGGTATTGTTCCATGGTGCCATTTGTGCGTTCGGTTTGTCCGTCCGTTTGAGGATGATAGGATGACGAAAGCCGTGCATCAATACCCAAAGAATGGGTAAGGGCTTTCCAGAACCGCGAAGTAAATTGCGTACCCCGGTCAGAAATCATGATTGTGGGTAGTCCGAAGAAGCGTACCACA
This sequence comes from Ambystoma mexicanum, assembly GCF_040938575.1. Classification (NCBI taxonomy): domain Eukaryota; kingdom Metazoa; phylum Chordata; class Amphibia; order Caudata; family Ambystomatidae; genus Ambystoma; species Ambystoma mexicanum. The sequence continues at coordinate 552,382,415 of NC_090941.1, read as the reverse complement.
TGATCAAAAAAAAGAGTAGCCAATGATGAGGCAGTAGGTATACCTGAGCATGGTATAAATCGTGCCATTTTTGTGAATACATCCACCACCACAAGCACCGTTGACATTCCCCTAACCAAGGGCAGTTCTACCACAAAGTCGAGTGAAACCGTATGCCAGGGATGTGGAGGAAGCGGCATGTTCATCAATAGACCGAAGGGTCTCCCTGGTTGCCTTTTACATTGTACACATATCGCACACGTGGATACGTATGACGCGGTGTCCTTCTTCATACCTGGCCACCAGCACCATCGATGTAACAGGTCATATGTTTTAAGCTGACCTGGATGTGCAGCTAACGGGGTATCATGGGCCCATTCCAAAGCCTTCCGTCTGGTGTGGCTGTCAGGTAAGTATAAAAGACCATGAACATAAGGAAGACCCGTGACAATCTGGGCACCCAAGATATCAAGATAAGAGGCATGTTCTTTGGCCCACTGTCGAACTTGATCCAGAAGTGAGGGGGAGACCGAACAAACACAAATGACAGAACCCGAAGGTAGCATAGAGGTAACCGATTCCCGGGTGTCGAAATCGGCACCGACACGGGATAAGGCATCTGCCTTTCCGTGTAGAGGTCCAGGACGATAAGTAACTGTGAAGTCAAATAACGTGAAAAATAAATGCCAACGTATTTGTCGAGCATTGGTACATTTTGCGTGTGAAAGAGCCTGTAAATTCCGATGGTCGGTGTACACAGTTACTGGATGTCGAGCACCCAGAAGGTGGTGTCTCCACTCCTTAAAAGCTGCTCGAATGGCTAGGAGTTCCCTCTCCATAACAGTGTAATTGCGTTCAGCTTGAGATAGTTTACGGGAAAAATAAGCCACTGGATGCAGTTGCTGTGTAGTGGGGCAGTTCTGTGACAAAATGGCCCCCACCGCGATAGCGGATGCGTCAGCCTCCACTATAAATGGAAGGGAAGGGTTTGGGTGCTGCAGAACGGGAGCAGTAGTAAAGGCCTCTTTTAATGCCTCAAAGGCCGACTGGGCTTCGTAATCCCAAAGGAATGGAATCTTCGGGCTGGTGAGACGGGTCAAGGGCGCTACTATCTCAGAAAATGAGGCAATAAAGCGCCTATAAAAGTTCGAGAAACCCAGAAAAGATTGAAGTGCCTTTACAGAATCAGGGACTGGCCAGTCCCTTACTGCTTTAACCTTGGAAGTACACATGAGCACCCCTTTCGCAGATATCTGAAACCCCAAGAACTCAACTGATGATGCATGAAATACACATTTTTCCAATTTGGCATAGAGAGAGTGTGTACGTAAACGCTGCAATACAGAGCGAACGTGTTGGATATGTTGCGTGAGTGAATCCGAGAAGATCAAGATATCATCTAAGTAGATCACCACATAGCAATCTAGCATGTCTCCAAAAATATCATTAACAAAGTGTTGGAACGTGGCCGGAGCGTTACAAAGTCCGAATGGCATGACGCAATACTCATATAGCCCAAACTTTGTTTTGAAAGCGGTTTTCCATTCGTCCCCGTTTCGTATCCTCACCAAATTATATGCCCCTCTGAGATCTAATTTGGTAAAAATAGTGGAGGATGTCATCTTATCAAGCAGTTCCGTTATGAGGGGTAACGGGTACTGGTTCTTGACTGTTATCTTGTTCAAGGCTCTGTAATCCACGCAAGGGCGCAGATCCCCCTCCTTTTTCGGTACGAAAAAGATGGGAGAGGCAGCAGGGGACCGGGAAGGTCGAATATGTCCCAGACGCAATGCCTTCTCCACATACTCTTTCAGGTGTTCTTCTTCGTTCCGGGTCAGGGAGTAAACACGACCATGAGGTACCACTGCCCCAGGTACAAAATCAATGGGGCAATCATAACAACGATGTTGAGGGAGTTTTTCTGATAGCCCTTTATCGAACACATCGGAAAAGTTTTTGTATACTGCTGGTAGTTCGGGATTTGGGTCTCCCAGCGTGGCATTAACAGAGGAGACATTAGACACCAAAGCCAAACAAGGAGACGAAGGCATCACACCGGGGCTTCGAGAGCAATGTTGGGTACAGAACGCAGAAGAGAAATGCACTGTTTGTTTGACCCAATCAATCATAGGGTTATGAGTCCGGAGCCAAGAAAGACCAAGAATGATCCCAAACTGAGGGGCTGAAATAAGGTCGAAAACTATTTGCTCAATGTGGTCTTCTGAGGTAGACATGCGAAGTGGGACAGTCTGTTCCGTTATCCATCCGGACACCAGATGAGAACCATCCACTGCATGTACTTCCTCAGGTCTTTTTTTTGGAACCACCGGTATGCCATGGTGTTGAGCTAATTGTATGTCCATATAGTTTCCGCTAGCCCCTGAATCGATCATAACTGGACTGGTGAAGGGCTCAACACCAGGGAGGACAAAACACATGGCAAGATAGATGTGTGAGGAGGAAGGGCATTGGCCCGAGCCATCCATATGGCGACTCATCCTTAGGGCTCGGTTTAAGGACGAGTCTTGGCGTTTCCCGCTACCTTAACAGGTCTCTTAGGACATGCACGAATGAAATGGCCAGATTGACCGCAATAGAAGCATAGGTTGTTAACCATACGCCGTTCTCGTTCGGCTTTGGTTAAAGGACCTCTGATGGCCCCTATTTGCATCGGCTCGGCTTCACCTGAGGAAGTAGTCGGAGTCGTTTCTGACTTGACTGAGAGGCGAAGGTCAGGACTACGCCGTTCGCCACGTCTTTGCCGCAGCCGAGCGTCGACTTGTAGGACCAAGTCCAACAATTCTGGGAAGCCGGTTGGTAAAGCCGGTACCACTGATAAGGTGTCTTTTAACTCATCCGAAAGACCCTTATAGAAGACAGCTGCCTTCTTCTGTTCGGGCCAGGTGGTTTCTGCTGCTAATTGATTAAAGCGAGCGAGGTAAGACAGAAGGTCTGATTTGCCTTGACTGATAGCAAGGAATTCGAGGTCCGAGGTTTGTGCCTTGTAACGCATATCGAATACGCTATTCATAGACTGAATAAGGGCGTCAAAATTATATAGGGCTGGATCATTGGCTTCGAGTAAAGGGTTAGCCCAAGCCGCTGCTGTTCCTCCCAGATGCGAAAGGAGAAACGCTGCTTTGGTAACAGCGTCAGGAAATGCCAGTGGTCGACAAAGAAAATGCAGACGGCATTGATTTACAAAGGTCCGATAAGTCTTAGGATCTCCATAGAAGCGTTCTGGAGGGGCCAAAGGGAACGGTCCAGGAAGCACAATGGGTGCGGAAGATTGTGCCTGGGGTACAGGAGGGGCTGCTGCAGCAGCAGCATCACCGAACTCCTCATCGGGGGGTAAGGGCTGCACAAAACTCTGTAGTACATCCATACGTTGATGGAGAGTCGCATTAGCAGATGCCATATCGGTGCGTAAGGTCGCAAAGGCTTGCATTAAAGCAGCCATTGGATCCGCTCCAGTTTCCATAACCGATAGGCAAAATTAATAGGCTCCTAAATCTGTCACAACTTTTACGCAATTTTGGAAAAAGGATACAGATTGTTAAAGGATACAAGGTCAGCATCCACTTTTGGAACCCCTTCACTCTGGGACGTCCTGGACTATCACCAAGATGGTTCTGGGATATCTTGAACATGATGTTTGCACAAGACTTTCCCCCCAAGAGCGCAGCCTGTAGAAAGTATACCAACTAACAGGCCAGGGGCTTAAGTGGAAAGGCAGGAGCAGCGACAACAGAGCTAAGGGAACAAAGAAAAGGATAGTTCAAGATAGCAGCCAAAGAGGTATGAAAATACAGCACTTGTTCCTTCCCCCCGTACTTGCCCCCTCTTACCTGCTTAGCAAGATAGGAAGTCCCGTAACCTTAGAGAGTGTAGTAGGAAGTTGACGTGATGATAGAAAATGGAAGTTCCAGTTGAAGGAAGTGCAATGGTCCACCTAACCGAAACGGCAAGTGTCCAAAATAATCCCCAAGTGTGTTCAGCAGAGCGTCCCCAAGTGTAACCAATCCAGGGAGCGACCACCAGAAACAGCAGAGCGTCCGTTTGGTCACTTCAGTATGTAGAGCGAGCAGAGCGTCCCCAAGTGTAACCAATCCAGGGAGCGACCACCAGAAACAGCAGAGCGTCCGTTTGGTCACTTCAGTATGTAGAGCGTTGTCTTCTTGTGCGGCGGGCAGCGCCGTGGATCTGTCTTTGTATATTTTCTGTGTAATAGTTGAAAGGGAAGGGAAGCAGGAAACTCGTGCAATAGTGATAGCACAATAGAGGGAAGGAAACGTGCGTGGAAGTCTTCAACAGAGAGTAGCACTGAAGGTCTTTTATTCTTGTATGAATCCGAATACCATAACATACGGGAGCAGGCGGAGAACAAATCCGAAATGGGAGCCAGGGGTTCGTTAACGAGGGGAAACAACCAAGGGAGCCAGGAGCCAGAAATTGAAGGGAAAGACGTTCAGAATAGTCCTTGATACAAAGCCGGGTCAGGAATAAAACAGGAATCAGAGTAACAGTAGATTGAGTACTCGAACTGAATAGTCAGTTTTAGGAGCACCCGTTACAGGGACACGCCACACTAAGTACTGGAATCTGTTTCAGAACGCGAGGCACGTTGCGGGCGTTTCACGTGACCGCGAGCAGATGGAATTCTGGACCTTGTAGTGCAGCGGATTCCGTGAGCTGTTAACAGTCTCCAGGGCAGTTTCCACCGGGAAGTAAATACCCGCAAGTGTCCAGAAACAGGAATGCGGGGCATGACAGAGGGGAAGGGTGCTAGATCAGCCCCAGCAGCGGCATCTGTCCCCTCAGCTGCTCCTGCAGCCGCTGCAAAGCTACTCTGAGGCCTTGACCCACAAGACCCTGGTGGGAGGCAGGATCTCTCAGCATCTGAATGAATGCCGGGGCATTACGTCGGATGCTTGGGCACTGGAAACAGTGGCTCAAGGTTACTGCCTTCCTTTCAAAAAAAGGCCTCAAGACCATCCACCAGGATACAACTCTGTCAAAATTCCACATCCGCTCCTATTGCAGGAAATTTGAACCCTGCTAGAGAAAGGTGCAATAGAACATGTACCTGTAGCGGAGAGGAACAAGGGTTGGTATTCCCCATACTTCCTTATCCCAAAAAAGGACGGAGAATTGAGACCCATCTTGGATTTAAGAAACTTGGACAAGTTCCTCAGGAAGGACAAGTTCAAGATGGTAACCCTTTCTCAGATCCTTCAGGCTCTCCAGCTCCAGGACTGGTTGGTATCATTGGACCTTCAGGATGCTTACTTTCATGTGCCGATCCATCCCAAGCACAGAAAGTACCTGAGGTTCGCGATTGGCAGTTCTCACTATCCGTTTCGAGTTCTGCCATTCGGGTTGACCTCCGCCCGAGGGTTTTCACCAAGCTGATGTCGTTAGTGGCAACGAGTCTCAGGAAAGGTGGAATTCATGTCTACCCTTACCTGGACGATTGGTTAATCGGGGCACGTTCGCCTGAACATGCTCAGGAACATCCGAGCATGACCTGCCACTTCTTACACAGACTGGGCTTCTCCCTCAATTACAAGAAGTCAAATATGATACCATTCCAAAAACTCCAATTTATGGAGCAGTCCTGGATACTTCCTCGGGCAAAGCCTCGCGAGGTGAGAGCTCATCACATTCTGCAGATGGTAACAAAGTTCCAGAATGCCCAGAATCTGCCTTTAATTTTCTGAGGTTGCTTGGCCTCATGGCATCCTGCATTTTTCTGGTGCCAGAGGCCAGATTGAGAATGAGATCCCTTCAATGGGCCCTCAGGACTCAATGGTCCCAATTTTTGGGGAATATGTCAGATCTTTTGCAAGTTCCGGCCAGAGTGGCTCAAGATCTACTATGGTGGACTTGCAAGGACAACATTCTCAAGGGAGAATCTTTTTTGGCAACCATGACCGGAGATAACAGTGGTGACGGACGCCTCACTCACAGGGTGGGGAGCCCACACCAGCATCTGACATCAGCGGTCTTTGGTCTCCATCGGAGTCCAAACTACACATCAACCTTTTGGAGATGAGGGCAATCAGACAAGCACTGAAGGCCTTTCTGCCCTTTGTATGGGGAAAGAATGTCCTGATAATGACGGACAACACAGTGGCCATGTACTACCTCAACAAGAGAGGAGGCGTAGGGTCACTACCACTGTGCAGAGAGGCAATGCAGCTCTGGTTCCGGGCAATACAACAGGGAATATCTCTGTCGGCAGTACACCCAGCCGGAGTGCAGAACACGACGGCGGACGCTCTGAGCAGGCAGAACAGTGTCCCATGAGTGGGAACTAGCTCAGGAAGTCCTTCAAGAAATCTTCACCCTTTGTGGAATCCCTCAAGTGGATCTGTTTGCGACCAATGTTAACAGGAAGTGTACTGCTCAAGGGAATTTCCTCCAAGAGGAGCTCTAGGACACACGTTCATAGTGGACTGGGAATTTCCACTCCTGTATGCTTTTCGTCCAGTCCCCGTGATTCCTCACATAATCAGGAGGTTGAGAAAGTTCAGGAAAACCATGATCCTAATTGCCCCGGACTGTGCCAGGAGGACGTGGTACCCAGACCTTCTGGACATGTCCATCTGCCCTCCAATATGTCTTCCACTAAGAGAGGATCTTCTCTCGCAATAGGAAGGCCGGGTTCTCCATCCTGAGGTCAAGACACTCAGCCTTAGGGTGTGGTTTCGGAGAGGCTGAGATATAAGGATTGGGACCTCCCGGACGACGTAATAGAGATTTTGCTTTCGGCCAGAAGGCCAGCAACAAAATCTTTGTACCAGTGTCGTTGGAACAAGTTCAGTAACTGGTGCAAAGATAAGAATGTAGACCCTTTTCTATGTGGTACAACTATGGTACTTTCTTTCCTATTACATTTGGCCAATCGAGGCCTTCAAATTGGTACAATCAAAGGATACTTGGCTGCGCTTTCTATTTTTAAGGGCTCCTAAGAAGAGGTATCTTACTTTAAAATTCCACTGATATTTCAATTCTTAAAGGGTCTCACTAATGTGTACCCTCCAGTCCCTTTTCAAGTCCCTGTTTGGGATCTAAATTTAGTACTAACATTTCTTACATGCATTCCTTTCGAGCCTTTGCATTCTTGTCCGCTAAGACTTCTCACTTTGAAGACAATCCTACAACTGGCTATTACATCAGCCCGCAGGGTGAGTGAGTTACAGGCGCTCTCTTGTAACCCTCCTCACACCATCTTCCATAAAGACAAAGTCATACTTTAAGTCAAACCTTGATTTCTACCGAAAATAGTCTGACGTTCACTTGTGTCAGAAAATCACTTTCTATCCTCCCCCCTCATGAAAATGAGGAGGAAGAAAGGCTTCATAGGCTGGACCCAAAAAGGGCTCTCAGCTTTTACATTTCTAGGCTGGCAAAATTTAGGCGGCAAAGTGACCAACTTTTCATTGTATACACTGGCCACAAATTGGACCTGGCAGTAACGAAACAGACCTTATCCAGATGGATAATTCTAGCAATTGCAGAGCGTTACAGAATGGCAGGTAAAGAACCTCCAGATGGGCTAAGAGCTCATTATACTAGGGGCATGGCGACTTCAACGGCTCTTCAGAGGGGTGTCCCGGTACTAGATATTTGTGCAGCGGCCACCTGGTCGTCAATGCACACTTTTGTGAAACACTGGTTTAGATTCCACTTCATCCCAGGGGGGTCTTTTCTAAGGCCGTTCTGCACACGGTCCATGTTTAAAATTAATGCATACTCCCTCCTCCAGATTTTCACTGCTTTGGGAGTCTATCGAAGATGAGGAATATGTGGGAGGACACAATCCATTTGAAGAACAAGTTACCTACCAACTGTAATGTTCTTTTGATTGGATGTTCCCCCTACATATTCCCCATCGACCCTCCCAGCGTACCCCTCAGTACAGTTTACGTATTTTACACTCAATGTTCGTTGAGAGTTTACGGTCTAAGGGGACGCCTTGTCAATTCATTAGTTGGAAATATTTAAAAAACAAACTGGAGCCAACAGGCGCGGGTCAAGTCTTTTATACTACGGATGACGTCAACACTCTAAGGCAGCCCTCGATGTACGTCAACGCCACGACATCGAGCATAGCGCCTTCTGGTGTGGAATATTTTTTCCAAAGCAGCAAAGCTGATGATACAAATATCTAAGATGAGGAAAAAGTGGGAGGAACATACAATCGAAAGAACACTACAGTTGGTAAGTAACTTATTATTCTTAACCTGTATCATGTGCACCATGTAAATTAGTGATGTTGATTGTCTTGTGTAATTAACTCCTTATAGCCTAAACACACTCAACTCACACACATCACATGCATTAAGGGCACAAATCTCACACAATCCCCCCACACACTGACAAAGCACTCACGGAACATTTATTTCTCGGCACACATCATCACCACCCTCACCCACTTAGTCTTCAAACCAACTATTATCTCTACACACACATCATTTCCTTGCCCACTCAAACAATCTAGTAATCACATGTCCTCTACACACCATCTCGGTATACATGTTCATATGTTAACCGCAAACACACATACTCCTTATCACCATATCTAACCCCACCCAACTATTCACAATATTCACTTTTCCTAGTCCAGTTTTACACATACTTATTACAAATCAATTTGTAGCACATCCTTTCTTCTGTTTTCACTCTTTTTGTAGTATTTTTGTTTCTTAATAGTTTAATACGGTCTTCTTTCTGACAATTTTGTGAGTGATAACTGCCTCAAGTTCCACATTTTACCATGGGCAGATATGTAATGCATTGTTTCTTAGTCGGTCCCCCTTTTCTGCCCTGCTCCCAGTTCTGTACATCTAGTTGATGGAAGGTGCCACTGGTAAACAGAAAATTGTGTTGTTCTTGGCAATGTGGCTTTCTTTGCTTGGGCTATGTAAGTTGTGTGTGGGCCTAGACAAGATAAATCTGTTCATTCCCCTGCTTCCCCACCTCACTAGCACAGGTGTAAAATGTGCTGCCTGTAGGGGCAGTGGGGCTCCCTACATTATTGCCTTGTATCACCTTTCTTTAGAACTAGCCCTACTGTCTCGGACCTTCACTGCGTTGCAAGTAGCTTCATTTTTGGTCTGATCACGATGTGCACATCACTCAAATATAGAGAGTCACAGAGTGGAGACTGGCAAATGGATCACTTGCAGTGCTGAGGTGAGATGACAGATCTGCACACAAAGAGAAGAGACTGGGGGGGAAATGAAAGGAGATGATTATTGTATAAAGGGGTGAGAGGGATTGCAGGGGACATGACAGAGAAGGTAAGCAGTATTTTGGGAATATATAAAAAACATATATACAGGAATGCATGCATATGGTGCAAGACAAGGGCATAGTGGAAGTAATACACAGCTGTAATGTATTTCAGAAAAGGTTTGCTGTGGGAACCACATGCTACATGTGCTTGGTCAAGAAAGCTCTTCTTGTTCGACTCCAGTCTCTCTTCTAAGAAGTACAGCTATGAGCTTGTATTATTGGTCAACTGGGATATGCAGTAACTCTGTTTTGATTTTTAGACGATCAACTAATGCTTTTCTGGCAGTCATTTCAGTTTCTTTAAACTCGACTTGTCAATCTGCATCCTTCATCTTCTATATGAAAATCCTTGCTCTTTAGGGCTTTTTATTGAAACACCTCTGTTGCATTGCATAGCCTTCCTCTCAACAGGGAATCCCTTTTGCAGTCGAGTTTCTAAGACACATTTTCATCTGATCCTTTAGAATTCAAAGCCCGGACACACTATAACTAATGAGTCAGGATTTTGTTCGATACCCTTTTTCTTCTCATTTTGTTTATCTTCTGCAGCATGCACTTTCTCAAGATTGTTATCAGCTGCCAGTAAATATTTGCTAAACAGACAAGCTCATTGTTGTTTCTTGCCTAACCAATTTGACCTTTGTAACTCATATTCTTTAACAACTACTGAGTGTAAGTAGTGTGCAACCTTGAGCACAGAACAAATAGTTTTTGGCCCTCGTTTGTCCAAAATGCGGGCTCGTATCTAGTGTTTTGATCACAACTGTGGCTGACCATGTTAAATGTTCTGTACAACGTCCTGCCTGATATGCATCAGTTAAAGATGAAGATGTAATGTGAGATATCCAACTGAGAGTTATCCCTTATATTAGGTATTCAGGGGTAGTTCCATCAGCCTTTCTGGTATTTCTTTCCCGTGAGGCAATACAAATCTTGAACAATTCAAATGAAGTGTTAAGTAACTTTATCATCATGTTTAGGATTGTGGTCAAGCTAAATGGTTTGTCTCTCGACTATGAATAGGGAAGGAAACACCTCCAGGTGGCACAGGCAACGAAGACCAGAGCTCAAGCAGATTAGTCAAGGAGAAATTCTTTGTATGTTACCAGAGGAAGAAAATTATTTTATAATTGGTCCAACAGTAATCTTTTTTTAAGTTACTTGTCCATTAAAAACGCTTCTTACTATGAGGAACATCTGGACCTTGCATGTAACCACTTTTAGATCTCTTTTAATAAAACTAGGCCTTTTTCATACGGCAAGCCTATTAAAGAAATGTAGCCTTTATCATGCTTGTAGAAAGAGAGTGGAAACTGCTCAACACTTCTTATATCCATTCCCAGACCACTTGATATCCGGGAAAGACATCTAAAACCTTGGTTAAAGAATAAGGACATATTCTGCCTTTCTGCTGCTTTATTCCGCTGCAGGTCATTGTCTACAGTAGACCGGGTATATGCTGTGTCAAGATGTTTTACATGTGCCTGGCCTAGAAGAACTAAATACTTTAAACATTTCCTCTAATAACTGTTTGGTGTGCCTTGTGCTCCTTTATTATTTTAATGTTAACGTGTAAATAAACTATTGGTGTATACTGTTTCTATGATGACTTATTGATATGTGATTGTATGTGCTTTCATGACAGTAAAAATAAAGCAAATTGACACATACATTTTTAAGATTAATCTTCATGTTACATCAAATGCACATCAAAGCACAGCTTCTCGCCTGCTTCTCCTCCACTGCTCTTTAATTTAACTGTCTATAGTCGAAGTTGCACCTAAGCTTAGATTATTTGACGTCGAAGTGGAATTCAGGCATGCTATCAGACACAATGCGTTTCTCTCCTTCAATCAGAATTTTTTTTTTTTGTGAATAAAAAAAAAAGCACATTAGTGAATGCTGTTATGATTGAAACATGAATGCCAGTGTGGCACAGTAAGATTTTCAGAAGCAAGTCAGCACACTTGAGGTTCAACATTAACAATGTGGCGTTTAGCTGTAGAGGTTTCTGTACAGTTTTTACAATTATATATTGGCCTTATATGATGACTCTCTCAAGACATAGAAATATGGACCGAGTAAATATCCTCTGTCAGAAAAGATGGGAAACAGGATGTTGTCTAGTGGACCCATACTTCCTTTTCCTACAGGCAGAGAATGTTGGGAAAAAATGGTATGTATAATATTTTTAGATGTCCTTCCGTGCACCAAGAAACTAACAATAGCGGCCTCGCAGCAATGTTTCTGAACTTTAGGATTTCATTTAGTAGACCCTTGTGGTCTACCCCTGGAAAGATGGAATCATTTTGACATTCATTTTGGGCCAAAACTCTAACAAGTTGCTCTCCCATCAAGCTTACTGTAAAATAAAGAAAGTATTATTCAAAAATAACATCTATCTGCCAATGCATAACCCCAATTGCCAATATAGACACCAACATTAGAAAACATATTGTTTCTATTAATGCAATACCGGTTAGTACTTTCATTCAATAATAAAAACATTTTTTATTTGCTACTGATAAAACAATGTCTTTTTGTTTAAGGTCAGGTTTTTGATCCATGTATTTATGATTGCAATACACAGTGAGCTCTAGTAAAGATTACTCAACAGCAGCATCCTAAAGGTCAGAAATCATGGGAACTGTCGCTCTGACATAACCTGTCTGCCCAACCTTTCCTCACATTAAGAACAGACTCCGTTTATGCATCCAGTCCTGCTAGACTGGAGTGGTTCATATTGTACAAAATGATTTAATTGGTTACACCAAACAAAGAATGTTTTACTGAAAATCCATTTAATAAATCACTCATGCTATTATAGAAAGCATTCCACATTCAGCATAAAGATTTTTTTTTTATCAAAATCGCATGTGTGTGTTTATTGTATGAATGTAATTGTTTCTCATAAAAAGGTAGATCAGGAGATAGAAAGTGAAGGAGAAATGGAACGTCATTCATTAAATGTAATTCATTTGTTGCGCTTTTATTTATTTATACTTACAAAACATGAATTGCCTTAGGCATTAACACAGGACAACTGTCACAGAAGGAGTTGAGTCCTATTCCGGCATGAGATCTCCCATCAAATAGTTCCCAAACAATCGGTAGGTGCTGTCTGTACAATTGATTTAGTTGAAAGGATTGGCTGCATACACCACCAGAATTTCCTCAGAGCATGCACTTTATTCACCTCTAGGTAAATGTGATATCGTGAATTATACACTTCATGGTCACTATGAAACAAGTCTCCTACATGGTTTCAGTGAGTTCACAATGCTGAAAGTTACTGCAGCTGTTAAGGAATAAATGTTTTAATCTTGTTTATTTTTTTTCTCCAGCCGATAGTTGAGATTCAGAAGGCCAGTACAAAACCTCTCTCCCGTTTGGAGGAATTATCAATGAACATTGCTTAGTCAGTGGAATTATAACACAGGAAAGGCATAAAAAGGCCTACCGGTCAGTAATCTCTATCAGATTCTATTCGGGAAGTATGCTAATTGCACAGCAGCGAGTGCTGCTTTCAAGTGCCGAGCAAAAGCCAATCAGACAGACAATCTCCGATTTTAGTGCCGAAGGACACATTTTTGGGTGACAGAACTTTCTTGGTCACACAACCTCGTTGGGTGGCACTCTATCTCGAGTTGTAGGCGAAGCTCCTCCTCTGTCTTTTGTTGCGAAAGCCTTCTACTTTTAAACAGATCGAATACAATGTACTCTATTGGAAATGGGTATGTCATAGTATTAAAATGGAGGCGCTTCTTGTTAGTCTTGCCCTTTCTACCACCACTTCTATTCACATCTGACTGATCTAACACCCTCGAGGTTCGGACCCGAAGTTCCTCGAACCCTTTGTGGAACTGATTTCTGATCCTGAGCTCCGTTTTTTCAAATCTCTGGGTGTTAGGTGATTTTAATTTTAAACGTAATGATCCTTTAAATTCCTCTGGTAACCGCCTTGTCTCGGCTATGCTTGGCTCTGCTCTCCTTCAATTGTTGTATCATCCCACGCGTAGGTTGGGCAATACATTAGATCAAATGTTTGCATCGGAACTGTTACTACTACTTTCTCCTCCCTTCTCCCAGTAACTTGGACAGATCATTTTCTTATTCCATTTGCATGGAAATCCTTCTCCCCTACCTGTGGGAAAAAAAAAAAAACTCTTCGGCTGCTCACCGAAAGCTCTTCTTTTTTTTGATGCCTCTCAGTCGTCACTGAGGGAGTGCTTGTTTCTGCTATAGACGACATTGTGCGACTTCAGGATCAGGGTGGTGTGGGAGCTCTTTCTACTTGATCTGTCTATTGCCTTTGACACTGCCAACTATTTGATCTTGTTGTAGCACCTTGCGGAGGCAGTCATCTCTGTTGCCGTCTTAGTTTGGTTCAGTTCCATTCTGTTTGACTGGACTCAGTCACTTTCTCTCCCCCTTTCCGTTCCATCCCTTTTCCCCTCATTTGTGGTGTTCCTCAAGGGTCTGCCATCTCACCTATTTTGTTTAACATCTCTGTTCAACCTCTGGCCAAACTCATATCCTCCCACGGCTTCCTTTGCTAGTCCTACGCCGATGATACTCAGATCCTCGTGCATCTGGATCTCTCCTCTGGGGAGACGGCATCTCGTTTTAGGGCATGCTTGGCTGCTGTGGAAGACAGGATGAGTAGTATGGTTTATGCTGAATGACAGCAAAACTGAGCTGTTGGTGGTGGGCCCTCCTTCTGCAGCTGCTCTGTGGGCCCCTATGTGTTGGCCCTCTTCTCTTGGTCCCTTTCCTATGCCGTCCCAGTTGGGAAAGATCTCAGAGTTAGTTTCTGCCACCGAAAAATTTCACAGGGTCACTTAGCAACACAAATGACCTCGTCTCCGTGCACACTTTTGGGCATAATACTATGCAAAATGATTATCTGTCACAATTTTGTTGTAACCTTTTCGAGTTTTAATATTTAAAAAAAAATCTATTTTATAAACAAAAATATATGTATAAATATCACATTGATTGATGTCTCTCCTTGACTTTACAATATTCTACATACATACATGGTACATACTCCATTTTGTAATTACGCATTTCCTTATGCTTAATAGAGCTTAATTCACTTTCAACAAAAAATACTAAAGAAAAACACTTAAATCGTTTCAATGCAACTTAATCCATGTGTATCACAATCTTTTCTGTAACTTAAGGCAAATTAACTTTTGTGTAGTTCTCTAATGCACAACGCGTTTCGGGCAATTCCTGCCCTTCATCAGGTGCAGACAATTATTTTGTTCCAATGGGTTGATTTCTGAAATTTGAATAAACAAATGTTCTAGTCAGTGCCAATTCTAACTGTATGTTACATATTTTAAGCGTTCTTCTAGATGTCTAAGCTAAAGTTAATTCTGACCTGAGGTGTCTCTGACTCAAAGTCCTGTCTTCTTTATAACTCGTTCCACACGTTGGGTTTGTCAGTTGACTCTACATGTACTACATTTCTTTAAGTGCAACAGGAGGTCTTTTTCTTCAATCTGTTGGAAAAACGATTGGTATTCGTTTTACTGGGAACTGTTTTTTTTTAAAACCTACAAGTGCAGGTTTTGCACCGGGACCAGTCGCTTACTAATAGCGATGTGTCCCAGTGACAAAACTTGTGCCAGGACCAGTCGCTTACTAATAGCGCTGTGTCCCCTGTGACAAAACCCTGATTGCTGGCATTTAAAGCCAAGTTACATTTGTGCACGCTTTGAGTTCTAGTACTCACCTCTGCCTGACGGTTTATATGGCAGCCGTCTTTCAATCTCTGAGGCGTCTCCAACCGAGTGATTTCTACACGCTGCCAGAAGTCTGTTTTACTCCTGTCTTGATCACCTCGTCCTTCTTGGTCTCGTAGTCCGTGATCTGTGGCCGAGTATCTTTTCCCGAGTGTGTAGCACAATGTGCGCGTAGCGCTTTGCTGTGGCTTCATGTTACTGATTCTAACCGGTTGTTATGGTAACCGTGTTATACAGTGTTTAGAAGAGGTGACTTGCTGCTTGCATTCAATGGACGCCATCTTGTAGTGTCCTGGAATGTTTGTGGTGACTATATTGTCATACTGTGGTCTCTCTCAATATATGCATGCAGCGCCTTGCCGCCTGTGTTTGCTTTGTAAGATATTCTGGTAGTTTGCTTGGAGTAACTGTATTCTCCGATTTCTCTTTGTGTTTTCCGGAACTAGATAGTTGATTGACAACAGTGTATGCAATCTTCTAATGTACATAGTTCTGCTGTGGTCACTCAACGAGTTACCCACATATCAGTAGCCACTTCCTTGACCACGATCAACCTCTTATGATGATCTGTTTTTGAGAAGATTTATGGGATAACTCATTTTTCCTGGATTGTACATTTATTTTCATAGCAGGTCCCACGTTCGTTTTTGTTGAATAGCCTCTCCCGACTTGTGGTGATTGGTTTTAAATAATTCCCGGGGACTAGGTGGTGTGTTGATTCTACCAGATTGTTACTCATAGGCCTTTTACCAAGGCGGACTCTTGATTCCAGATTTTAAATTTCTTCACGTGCTGTAGTAGCCTCATGTCCTTTTGTCGACTCCTTCTCTATAGGAAACAACTTAAATCCCAGTCTGCATTCATGCCATTAGGCTGCATGGAGTTCAGTTTTTCTATCCAGTAAGTTTCCCCTCTGAAGCAACATTTTATTTAGATTTCCCCCACGTCTTGGAGCTTTCACTTGTTCCAGAATAATAAACCTCATCTGGGCAATATTGTGTTTCTCTTTCTTGAAATGTTGTGTGTTGCTAAGTGACCCTGTGAAATTTTTCTGTTTGTTGGATTCTGTAGCCCAGAATCTGTCTCTGTCAGCACCTAAATAGTTTTCAGAAGATCTCCTAAAATCTCTACAAAAAATCATTTGAACTACAATAAGGATTAAACCATGAAAAGCTGTGCTCCTCTACACCCCTGTTACCTTAGTTTCTGCCACCCTCACCGCGGATAAGCAGATTAGCGTGGTGTGCCAGCAAGGCCATTTTCAATTAAAGATCCTGATGAAGGTCCTTCCGTTTATACCTAAGCAGTTCAGGGCCTTGGTGGTGGCCTCTCTTGTGCTTTCCACCCTGGACTACTGTAATCCGCCAGGCTCACGGTCCTCCAGAATTCAGCAGCCATGGCGGCTACTCTGGTCCCCCGATTTTTGCACACCACCCCTATTCTCCACTGCATGCACTGGCTTTCAGTGGAGAAACAGATCTCCTTTAAATCTTGTTGTTTGGTCCACCGGGCCTGTTATGACAGAGGAATGGTTTATCTGCAACAGAGGTTCGATACCATGCACCTGCCTGGACCCGGTGCTCGGCTCACTCCTGCTCAGTTGTGGTCCCTCGCGCTAGGTATGTGTGGATTGGTGGCCATTGAAATGTGAAAAGCCCTTCCCCTGTCACTCAGTATTATCGAGGACCATTTATCCTTCAGGCGTTCTCTGAAAACCTATCTGTTCTGATTTAGAGCTGCTCAACCAACTTTTCCCAACTTATTCTGACAGTTCCAGCTCCCCACAGAAACTATGTTTACTCTGTTAACAGAGACTGCACCATATTAAAAATGCCCTCCCCTGCCAAATGGGTATGTTCGTAAAAATAAATACAATAATTTGGGAATAACCACCATTTCTAGTAAGGAAAGTTTACCATACATTGAGATTGGCAGCCTAGACCATCCATTTAATTTTGCTGCAAGTTGGGGAAGGTGCACAGCATCATTCTCTGTATACAGTGACTGCAATGTTCTGGACACTCTTATTATGAGATACATACATGCCAAGGGGACCCATGACTTAGCCTTATTGACCTTATAGCCTGAATACAGAGCAAAGTCACGAACATCCTCCGTTATGGGGCTCAGGTTAATATCAGGGTCCCGACAGTATAATTAGGCATCATCCGCATATCAACTAATTACCTGGGGTGGTCCAAATATGCAGATTACCTTTATGTCCGTGCTTTGATCGCATTCTGGTTGCTAGAGGCTCAATGGAAAGTGCAAATAGCAGGGGGGATAAGGGGCATCCCTGATGTGTCCCTCTGCCCAATAAAATACCTGGAAACAGGACATTATTTGTACGAACTCTCGCAGTGGGGGAGGAATAGAATAGCTTCATACAGCTTAGAAAATATTACCCAAACTGAAACCATCTGAGAACTGAGAAAAGATTCTCCCAAGAGACCAAGTCAAATGCCTTCTCTGCATCTAACGAAGTTGCTACAGCCTTGGCTCCAAGATTCATCTGTGATTGTAACGCTCACCTGATTCCCGCAGAGGCGCCGGTCTTGACTGGGTGAATGCCGTATCTTCAAAGGTGATGTGTAACACACGGTTGGCTCTTTGGGCTGGACCTCTGTGCACTGTATATCTGACTCGAAGAGTAAGATGTCTGCAGATAGAAAATATGGGATTAATGAACTGGGGTTATTGGGTGCCTCTCTCCTCTTCCCTTTCTCTTCTCCTGTAGAACCCCAAAGGTTAACGCCCTCACCTTAGGTAAGTGAACGCCGAGCTCTCCATCTGCCTCGGGGCAGGGTGCCGTAACCAGTTTCTTCACTGGATAAGGGTGCAGGCCTCTTGACCTCAGAGGACTGCTGTCCGTCGTTAACTGCACGAACGGTAAGTTCTGGGCACTTCAAATGTCTTAAAAGTCTTTTGTAATGATATCTCTTGTTTTGCAGGGTTCCGGCGATGGCGGATGGCGGGCTGATGAGAGTTGAGGATCGAACCCGCGTGAGGAATAGAAGCGCCTGGAAGCACGTAAGTAAGCGCTTGTAGCCTGCTTCACGATGCGCACTAACTGTCCCTTTTATCTTGCAGGTACAAGTTCGGAGCTTTAGAGAAGCTGAAGGGTGCTGGAATACCCACTGGATTCGGCGTGGGAAGGAGTAATGGCACGTGAGTAATAAAGTTGCCCAATGTCTTTAAACGCACCTTCTTTTGTCTTTCAGATGCGGGATGCAGCGCCGAAGGCCTCCGGACCGTGCGAAGAGCTGGTAAGCTTTTGTCTTTCAGATGCCGGAATGCAGTGCGAAGACCTCCGGAGCATGCGAAGAGTAGGTAAGCCTTTGTCTTTCAGATGCCGGAATGCAGCGCGAGACGTTGGTGACAGCCGATGGACCAGGTAAGAGATGCGCTGCCACTGAAGGACCGTAGTGCTAACCTGTTCTTTCTTTGTCTTTACAGGTGCTGCTGAAGACTGGATTCCAGGATGGTAAGCCTTTGTTCCCTTAGGCCCAGGATCAGAAGCAGAAGACACGATGAGCGTTCTGCTGCAGAGAATGCAGAATAACGCAAAGCAAGATTCATCCATCGGGTGTGGTTTAAATAGCCTCCTGTAGTGCTTAGGTGTCTCCTTCCACAGCCACGCCTAGGTAAGAAAAGAGTTCCTGCTTTCCAGAAGAGTTCCAGTGTTCTGAACCTAGGGAGTGGCTCCTGCCCCACCCAACAGGAAAAGTAGTCCCAAACAGAAGAGGATCAGGGGTTCAACTGGCAGGTAAGTAAGCAGCATGGTCTGCTGCAGGTAAGTCCACCCAAGCATTATGAGCCCGGCGCTTCCAGCGCTGGGACTGGGCATCTTTATGAGCCTGGTGCCACTGGCGCCAGGACAGGGTCAAAAGGTCCCAATTGGGACTGGCTGGCACTCGGAACCGGGGTTATGGGTTTGCTTCCAAGGGAGTCGGGCAAGTCCTGATCTTTTGGAAGCAGAGATCATGACAGTGATATAGTACAAAATAAATGTCTTCAATTTAGAACTGTTGATCGGGTTGGGATAAAACCGGATTGATCAGGATGGACTAGAATTGACATATGTGGAAGTATTCTAGCCGCTAGCACCATGATAACAAGTTTCACATCCATGTTAATTAACGAAAGTGGCCGATATGAAGCAACATCCTCAGATGGTTTATTGGGTTTAAGGAGAACCAGGATAACCTCTTCCCTAAGCGTCAGTAGGAGTTTCCCCTGCTGTGGACCTTCTTCCCATAATTTAAGTAACTGGGGTGCCAGGCCATGGTTATAGTCTTTATAAAATTCCACCACCAGCCCATTCAACCCATGCGCTTTTCCCTATGAGAGTGCTGAATTTGCAGCCAAGACCACCTCCAATACCACAGGTGAGTCAAGAGCAAGTGTTGCTTCCTTAGTAACCTCAACAACTCAATACCAGCTAGTTATTCAGTGACGTCTGCTGCCGCATGTGTCTGCATTTGTATCTAGGGCGCTATAATACTTTGGACATTCCTCACGAATGTTCTTACTCTCCGTGAGAACTGTTCCTGCTGTCCCAGATATGTCCTGTATTCTACCTTCTGCTTGACTGCATGTTTTGTAAATATTAGCAAGATCTCCCCTTGTATTGAGATCTCTGTTGGAGTAGAGATTAGTCTAGTATTGTTGTAAGTGTAACAACATTAATAGCCTCAGTGTCTGTAGGTAAATTGCCTGCATTATCCCTAATTGTAATAATTATTGCGGGCCCTTTATCCACTTGAGCAGCCACACCTGAACTCTGCCTGGCCTATTCCCATCACCCTACCTTCTGGCCAAACCAGGCTTTACAAAATAATAATCTATTTGTACAAAGTAGAGCAGAATTTGTCTCGTTTTTTAATGGTATGTAGTAAATTTGCATCTTAGACGTAGCAACGTTTTCTGAGGTGATCTTAAGGAGCTCTTTAGGTTACCGAGTTCCCCTCTGAAAAATGTTTTAAAGGCCTTCCATAAAGTGGGCATTCAAGAGTAAGAAAGTATCTGGCTTCTGACTTCACTCTTGAAGTGATATCTTAAAGGGCCATGGCTTGAAACCCCAAGGAGTTCTTTTCAGATATGATCTGGGAAGAGTCAACAAAAGCTTTACTGAATGATTGATCGGGGTAGCTGCAAAGTAATATTGTACATTCCGAGTCCACAGATAACATTGAGGAAGAAACTAGAATTATATCCATCCTGGAGTTTATCTCATGGACCAAACAGTAGAAGAAATATTCATGCACACCACGTTGCAAAAGGCTGCAACTGTGACAGGGAAGTGTGCATGTGAGAGACCTAGAGGTAATGGTTGATTGGTCCAGTGTTATATCTTAACTCATTTGAAACTCCCCAGCCCAGATAGTAAATGCATCCACAAAGCAATGGCTTTTATTCATGGGGTCAACTGTATTAGCAATATAAATGTTTAGAGTAAAAGGTACCCCATGGTCCATGCCGATAACAATACAATAAAATTTCCCTTAGCGGTCGGTCAACCACAGAAGTAAGAGTCCTGTGAATCAGGATGGTCACTCCTCAAGAGCAAATTTAGGGAGGTGTAAAAGTGGAAAGATCTCCAGGACTTAGGAATGATGCCTTTCCCAGATCCCATTTAGTGTGTTTCTTAAAAGAATGCAATCTGAACATTGTCTAACAAGTTATTTGTTATCTTATGGGCTTTAATACAATTAATTCACATGATTACAACCAATCAAGATGAGGAAATTGAGTGGTGTTCCTATGTCCTGGCCCGGTGGTCCACAGAGTGCTTCAAATATTTACCTGCTTCATTTGTATTTGTACTCCACCAGTCAAATGTAAATTGTGATTAATGCCTTTTCTGGTTGTGAGCTGTGAGAACTGCACAGTTATAACAACCCAACCACCACACGTGTCACTTTACCACGACTTGCATCATTTTAGCACACTTGAAATTAAGCAAAAGATCAAACTGACCACTGCTTGAGGGTTCTAGTAGAAGGCAGTTATAGCCAGAATCCCATGCTAGCCAACCATGGAATAGTACTAAGCCTGTGTGGAGTGTTCTTTTACGTTCTGCACAATTATCAGAAATTCAGCAATAACTTCATACAATAGAACCTATGAGGCAATTGTAGACAACAAGTGGTGGTCGAGACCTCCTAGCCACCACCTAGATCACCATAAAGGTATTAAGAGATAGAAATAGTTGGCATGTCCTGCCACAGAAATCGCTCGACAGTACTCCAGAAACACCTTTGTTTCAATGAACTTGGGCTCAGTGGATACCACTCAATCCAAGTGAACCTCCCAGTTTAGGTGCATCGATGCTCCCCAAGTCTCTGTCGACTGAAGAGGCACTGGGTCCACACCTTCCCATAGTTGTGGTAGTTGGCACTAAAGATGCATGCTAGAGGAAGAAAACATACCCACTTCTCGCCAAACGTCATAGCTGGCACTAAGATATAGAATGCAGGTAAGAACATTAAACCTTTTAAATACTATCGGGCAGTCCTGTTCTTCATGAGGCTATTAGGAAGCCCCAACAGGAGACATGAATAAAGTGGCAAGGTAGTCGATGGAATCGATCCGGGTTAGCCAGTGACAGAGGATGATGTGTTTTCATGATGCTCTTGAATGCTTAGGCTGATTTGAGCTTGCGGTTAGTCTCTCCAGGAATGTGGAAGCCTCCTTACGAGTTGTAAAGTAAGGAGTCTTGCCCTTCTAAATAACCCAGATATTTGCTGGAATGAGCATGCCGAAAGTTTTCCTTAACAGAGTTAAACTAGGATTAGATGGGATTATCACGCCTCTGTATTGGAGGACTCCCAGCATCTCTGCAGTTCCGCTTATGATCAAACCATGATCCTTATAGTTGTGGGATTGCGGTAATGGGTGACATGCTGTCCTCATTTTATTGGAGGTTCCAGTGATCCGTCAGTGCTAAGAGGAAGAGCAGAAATAATGAAGGGTTCTGGAGTCATTTCTTTAGAAAATGTTCAATTAAGTTGTCCATGCTGTATACAATAGTTAACTCCAGCATTCCGGAAATACAGACATTATTCCTTTGCAAGCAAGACTCCAAGTCTTCATTGTTGTTTTACACGTTCTTTACCCAAATATACCACTTTCTGTAGCTGAGAGTGGGATCTCTGCCCTGCATCTTCTAATGTTTCTATTCTGTTCTTGGCATCATTAACTGGTCTAGCGCAGCCTGAAATGTCTACTTTGAATGTTTAATTGTCCATCTTCAGTCCACCTGACTCAAAGCCTGCCTTCATTTGATTGTGGATAATCACTATATCGTACCCTGCTGGTTGCCATGGTGCGCTTATAAGTGCAACATGGCACCTTTATGGTGAAGTCCGGCTGCGCTTGCTTTTTGATACCCCGCACCACAGAGAACACACCAGTGGCGATAGTACAAGGTTGATGGTATGGGTTATTGCACAGAATAGGGCTTTATTCTCTGAATTGATTGTTCCCAAACCCACCACTAGCCAAATGCAAACATTATCAATAGCTGATATAACGGACCACATGGCAGCAGATATCTTTTCTGGAGCTGGTAGGGGGAGATACTCCGAATTTGAATATTCTAACACAGTCATCTTAACAAACTCCCTGAAGCGAGTCAGGCTGTGGCAGTAAGGGTCAGTGCAAAGGACCCAGTGGTTCACAACAGCATCAAGGAACTCACCAGGGAGAGCTGACGTAAAAGGTGGACATTTTTACTGGACAGTAAATCACTTGACTTCAGAACCAAGATGAAGCTACGGGTGCACACCTAGGTCTCGCATCTGATCATTTGAAGGCTTTGAATACAAGTCCAATGAAATAATGCATTGATCAATCCATTGTGTTTGGGTAATGGTTGTGATAGACCAGTTCCAGCCAGGCATTTTAATGATGCTAGAGTCCAAAGGTAAAGCACCCGGTTTTGAGATCAACACGTGAAGAATAGAAAAAGATGACATGGTGGGGAATATCGTGGAAAGCTGCTGGTTGCCTCGCATCATAGCGGGAGGCCTCTGTCAAGAAGCTGCCATCTTGTTTGTGTCTCTAGTGCCCTACTATTGGGGAAACTTGAGCTCACTTCCAGCAGTTCTTGTTTAAGATGATGTGTCTTTATAATGGAAAATGCAGCTTGTATGACTCTGTTTAGTATAATTTCTGTTTTTAGTCTGACAGTTAATTTTACAGGAGCCATGTGGCATGACCGCAGGACTCTGGGGCCCAGGAGAGGCCAGCCACTAAGCGATGAAACTCCAGAAGGTGGTACGAGGGATCCTCCAGCCCAGTCATCCCACCCCAAAGCCGTAAATCTCAAAACTCCTCCACAAGGGAAGTCCTACCTTGAGGCAACTATTACATGTGTTATATGGGTGCCATCTTTGGGTGCCCTTCCAGCAGTCCCAGCTAGTTGTTTTGTGGGAGGGCTAAGAGGGACTTATTCCACCAACATTAGAAAGAATGCACAGAGAGTACAGGGAAGGCAACATCCACATCCTTTCTTCTGTATCCCCCATCTGGCCATAGTTCATTTGTCAAAACGACAACTTGGTGCAGTCGATTTTGGGGGGTACGGGACAAAGGAAATTGTAAATTAGGGGTGGGGTGTGGGAAGATTAAGATGGAGTGAGAGTGTTAGAAAAAGGAGTATGGGGGCTTGCCCCCAATTAAATGCTGCAGCAAAATTCAGTAAGTTGTTCCATGTAGACAGATGTACCAGATCCTTTACTTCAGCACACAGTCAAAAAGCACACAGAGCTTGCATAAAGAGAGAGACAGGCTCCCTATGCAGCAGAGAAGCTGTGGTGTTCAGGCAAAGATTTCAGATAGGGAAGAATAGAGAAGCTATCAACCTCTCGGACAGGTTAGAGAGTGGAAGGAATGTGCATCACCCACAGGGTGAATACCGAAGAAGAGCATTCACTGGCAGAGCAGGGGATCAGCCTGATTCTAAGATGACAGCTGGCACTATTAAGCCTTTTACTTGTGGAGCCGGAATCAATTCCACCAGCGGTGAACAAGGTCGAGCTTGGAGATCCACAAAACATATAGTAATGAAAGCGGGAAATAACACATGGAGAGGATGTTGGACCATGAAGCCCCCCACTAATAATGGATCCTGGAATTAAGGGAGAAAGGGATCAACCAATGACTGATCTTTTTGTGATGCTAGAGTACACAGAGGCAGTACAACAAGAGGCACAATAAGACCCGCACTGAGGGAGTTGGAATGGCATTGCAGTGAGTTGCTGTGTTGGCGAGGGCTGGCAAACGTCCTATTGATTTTATTGCCCTATCACTTTGAAATGGATTGCCATTGTATTTAAGACTGGAAACCTCCTTTTTATTCTGTGAGAAAGACTCAAAATATTCTTAATTTACCTGATTTGATTTTCGCTTGTGGGCCTTTGTGGCCTTTTTACTTGCTCCTTTTTACACTTCTTGTCTTTATTATGAGTTTTAATGTTTTTATTGTTCCTAATTCTGTTATTGTGCTTTTAACTGTTTCTTTTTTACCCAGTATTATTATTGATCTTTTTTCCATGCCATGCATGTTTGCACCCGTTTGCCCATGGGCCGAAGGCTCATTATAAATGGATAAATAACTTAAGAGCAAATAGCTGAGCGCAGTCCCTGAGTGAAATCAGGCAGAACAAAGAACCTGGAGCAAGCAGCATGCTGGGGGATGTGGACCAGAGACTTTCAAGAGCCTTAAGATATTGAGGAAAAGGGGCTGGGGGAATGTGACCAGCTTACTGAGAGCTATAGCCCAGACTGTGGTATGATCTTGAGTGCACCAGAGCTTGAGCAAAAGCCTCACTAACCGACTGGTGCTGGGACCTGGCAGGCTGATAAACTAGAAGAAATCAAAGTCGGCAGCATGCTCAAGCCCAAGAGGCTGACTCTAAGGTAATGGGGGGGCGGGGTGAAAAACTTGAGTCTGAAAAGTCCCCAAGCAGCAGGGGAGATGGGGGGGAAAAAGTCTTGCTGGTAATCATAAGTTCTGGTTGGCAGGTGTGTGATGCGTCTGCATATATAGAGCATAGGATGGTGACCCAGGATCAGAGGGAAATCCTATCAAAACCTGGAGAAACCATCCAGGTCAACAAAATGTACCTTAAACACCCTGACACTCAACTGAATGAAGTCCACAGGATGTGCTACCCTGGACTTAATGTAATTGGTTTAATGAGTTGAACTTGGGATGAAACCCTCTTGTTGTGTTAATCCACCACCCTGACATTGTTTGCTGTAGTACCCCTTTTAGGTTTTTGGTGCCTTCCTCATAGACCCTTCAGGAGTTCCTCCAGTCCCTTTCCCTGAGTGACAAATTCCGGGGTGCCATTCGTTGTTAGACAAGAAATTGGGGAAATGTCCAGTAGCGCCTAGCCAGTTCTAGAGACATTTGAAGCTGTTCCTCAGTGACTTGTGTTGATTCCCCCCCTGTTCAAATTGTGCATCTTGCATCAAGGTAAGCTATCCTTTTCATTTATACTCCTCTTGTTTCACTGCCCCGCTTTCCAGGGCTTCTTCCAGCCCTTTCAGTGCTAACAGTAAAGCTGTTAAACCCTACTTTGAAGGTGTATTGAGTATTCTGGGTTCTATGTAAACATTTCGCCTGGATAATGTTGCCAGGTGGGCAATTTCCTTTCCTTGCTCCTACGAAGCATTGCCTACATATTCTAGGACTAGTGGAATATTATTGTTTCCTATTCTAAACTCCGGTCCTAGAATATTTGGGGAAAGTGCTAGTTTGTAGTCAGGGTGCATAGTTGAGTAAACATAGCCCCCTGGCAATATTTTTCACAGCAACATTTTCCATAGCAAGATTTCCACGTCTAATGCAACACCTATGTTTTCTTATCTTTCTAGAATCTGTGAAGCAGCAAAATCCCACAGCCTGCTCGAGCAGGAATTGGCACATGCAGTAAATGCATGCTCACATGCACTAAACAAAGCCAGTCCAAGGTTTCCAGAGGTAAGAAATCTAATATTGATACATGTTTTCTATTTACAAAACTGTGTTTCAAAAGAAATTGGCAGCGGTTATCTAGATTCCTACTATCTCAAACATATTTCAACTACTCTCTAACATATTTCTGGCTCCTCATTACTTGATTTTCTTCCCTATTGCTTTTTCTTCAGCAGTTTTGGCTGTGCATGTATATTCCTCTGATTATGTTCTCCTCATCTTCTCTTCCTTTCCTCTAATTCAGTCCCTAATCAGACTTCTCTCACCTTTTCTCAGTGCAAACTTAATTCCTTTGATCCCTCTCTCTATAGTTCTACTCTTTCTTCCTCTGCATGAATAATTTTCAACTATTTCAGCAGAATCATATGCTACTTGTAAGAGTGCAGAGGTAAGGCTCAGACACAATGGTGGCATGTTTTGGGGTATAAACTTGTATTAAATGAGAACAGGTTGGAAAAATGCGCCTCTGTCCCTAAAGCTAAGAGGTATTTCCCTACCTCAAGGAAAACTAGTGAAATTGTCAGGACGTATGAAAACCGAGTCTGCCACTGTCGTGGTCAAAAACCTGCTTCTGTCCCTAACACTAATAATCCAAAGAAACTGTGCCAGGCTGATCTCTTCTTAAGTAACAAGTGTTTTTGTGTTTTCAGTCAACACACAAATTCACAGTCTTTCTGGCAATGAAAAGTGATGTAATAAACAATGTTAAAAAATGCAAGATTCACAGGCCTAGGATTGTGCTCCTTTCCCCTAGAGTTCTTCTCAGTTTCCCTTCTTTTGGGCTACTGTGCCCCTTTTATTATCTTAGGCAAATGTCAGTAGACAATTCACTGGGATATGTTTAGCTTCACAATCCTTTGTCTTGTCAACCCGATACAGTTCGTTACAAAATGTAGGATTACGTTTTACCAATTTCGGGGTCCTTGACCCTTTCAATCTCCCACATGGGTACAAGTCTCAGACTCGCATTTTAGCTTGGTTAACTCTCCTGCCAAGCTAATATCCTCTCTTGGCTCATGTAGGTGCATGTCCCAGACTCACAATATAGCTTGGTTCACTCTTCTGCCAAGCTAGTGTCCTCTTGTGGACTGTCTCTCTTCCACGTGGGTCCCACACAGTCTTTCCCTTCCTTATATTGGGCTCTTGCTTTTCACATGGGTGCAGGTCCTAGACTCGCAATTCGTTATGATAAACATTTGGTTCACTCTCCTTCCAAACATATGATTCTCTTCTCTTGGGGCTTGTCAGGGTCCCCAACCGTCTTAAACTTTCATTTCCATATGGGTGCAGGTCGCAGACTCGCAATATCCCTTCAGGGTCGCAGACCCTCTTTCTCAAATGTTTTTATTCACCCTCTTGCTTCCCTGGACCTCCGCCGCCTCCTGGAAAACATGCGTACCTGTTTCCTGCTTCTCAATAGGTACCAGTGTTTCTCTAGCCTCTGCGTTGTTCCTCGAGGCTCCGGCAGCTCTCTGGTGAACGGCGGGGCCTGCAGGCGTTACGCACGCATCTCTGTCTCTCTATGCCTGGTTGTGCGTCCTGCCTTGCAAGCGGTTCACTGGAGCCTGTGGCGCCCTGAGGTATGTATTGGCAGCAGCCTGAACGGTCCTTCTGACTTGGACCACATTCGGGTTCTCCTTCTCCTCAACAGCTTCTTCCTGTTGGGCTTCTCTCTGCCAGCCCAGTGCACGCTCCAGCAGTTCCTCCCTGGAGGATCGTTCTCCTGTCATGCAGCTGAGTTCCTTTTAAACTCTTGCTGCGGCCAGCTGTATTCGTTCGGCCAAATGACATCTCGTGAGAAGCTAGACCGCTCACTCTGCTTCTGCAGAGTGACCCTCTGACTCTTCATGATCACCTTATTCACAGTACTCATTTTCAATTCCGATGCAAGGTACTTAGTATTTTGTTGTATTTTAGGTTTGTCAAGTATATTAAAGTAACTGACCTCGCAACAGAGTATATTTACTATACCTTTGGGGGTGGGGGGTGGATTTGGTATTTGAGAAGGAATTGGATGTATTAAGGCAGGGGAATACCGTGTTACCTGAGAATGGGTGTCCCCAATCCCATAGGGGGGTTCCCCTTCCTCGGTGCACCACCCCCAGGGGGACTATTGTACTGTGGATGCACTGTCCGGTCCCCATGGGAAAGATAGGGAGAAGGGACGACCTACTCAGATTCATCACATACTTTATTTACTTTGCCTCTTTGCTCAGCTCTTCGCCTTTTACATTTACTCTCAGCCTGCTCCTCCCTCCCAAAGACCACCTCAACCTTGGATTACTCCTATTCATTCTTCCCATTGTTCTTTGCACTATGCTGAAGGCTGGTGGAAGAAAACTCGAACCCTAGAAGAGCTCAATACACTCTTCATGCCCCTTATGACTCCTCACTGCTGTCTGCTAAATGGCAGTATGGAGCTGATCTTCTTTCTCTCCCCACTGTGTGAAACCTGAGGGACTTCTCTCTTATATTCCTGGATCCTCAATGGAGGTGGCCAGGGAAAAGCCATTGCTTTTGGATCCTGCCCCTGGGGGCGGACAAGCGAGGGAGGATCACCTGGATGGAGGGTCCTTGGGGATTGGAAGCGAGAGACCCATGAGCGAGACTCCGTATTCTCCATCCTCTGTTCAGAAATAAACCCTTCTCCCAGAAGTGGTTATGGGATATTGTTCACCTGGTTTCTGAGGAGGGTAAAAGATATTATCAAACCAGACATGTTAAACAGAGGAAGAGAAAGAGTAGGGATATGTCCCTTATACCATGAAAACCAATCTAACCTCCCCCGGACCTTTATGGGCCATTATAAAACTGTTCCACTTCACCCCCCCTTTAAAATACATTCAAGTACTGAGACGAAGAATAAGCAACCGAGAGTAGTAAAGATGACGACCTCTCACCATTTTGGTACTGGGACGAAGAAGATGCATGAAGGTCGGGCATGTACTACTGAGTCAGGCAACAGTAATTGATGGGACACACCTGCAGGCATTTATTAGACCACCGGTGTATAAAAGGTGGAACTATGAAGCTGCAAGGAGAGCGTTGGAAGAGGGTAGCAGTGGAAGAAGGCGCTATGCGGGAGCACAAGGAGCCAAGGCGTTGGAATGCCTGCTGAGCCCCTGGGTAGCCTGCCGAAGTAATAATGCAGGTCGAGAAAAGGCAAACAGCCAGAGGTGTCCGACCGCGTCGGCGATGCTCAGCTCGATCTCCAGAGAGTGGTGTGAGGAGCGCCTGGCAAGCAGGCTTTCCCGTAGAAGGGGAGAAGCCATGTGGAGGAGCAGCAAAACCTGGGTATGTGTCATGGACACTTTACTCACTGTGGAACCTGTGAATACAGTAGCGGGCTATGGAATCAAATGAACTTGCAAGATGTGAATAACAAAATGAATGAAAATTACTCCTATTGCATACCGAACTGAATGAAACATGCAAGGTGGCATTTAATTAACCAACAGTAACCCTTATTGAATACCAAAGTGAAAGAAACAAGCAACGGTATACTGGAAACCCGTATTTACAAGTGAACGCAACATCTTTGGCAAACTGAACCACTTATCTGAATGCAAGACACTTTGAATAAAACAGAATCCAGATTAAGAAACAACATATGTGATAAAGTGGTGAAACTGTGGCTTAAGAAACTGCCTGTTGATCAAACTATCGAACTCTTAAAGAAACCTGAATGTTCTTGGTTGCGTGACCTGTAGTGGGTGGACTGTGTAGTCTGAAACTGCGCCAAGACCAGAGAACTAATATATGTTGAATCAAGAACTATTGAAAGCAAATACTAGGTTCCTGGTTGCGTGACCTGTAATGGGTGGACCATGTGGTCTAAAACTGCGACAAGACCAGCGAACCCCTAGAAGCTAACCAGGAAGTTTGCTGTTGTGTAAGAAGGAAAACAGATGGGGAAGGGTGCCCTGAGTAGTAAAGTCTTGTGCTACAGATAAAGCTTCACAATACTTTCATGTGTTACATTTGACTATTGAACTTGGGGAAGGAACCCCTGATTATTGAATTATTGGTGCCTTGTAACTGTTACCCTGGAACTGTATTGAACTTGGGGAAGGGCACCCTGATTCTTGCAAAACTGTGGAACTGTATTTCTTCAAGTCTAAACGAAGGCCAATTGAACATTGGGGTGAACTTATTGACATTGAGGAAAATGAAGCTTAAGAGTAAGCCAGAGCTGGAAAACAGCTCAGAACCTTGTTTGAATCACTGCTTAGTTTATGGTTGACATCCCTACACATTGTTTTGTATTTGTTGTAAGGGCAAGCATAGGTTTTGGACACAGACAAACCTTTCAGTTCAACTTTCTGACACAGAATTTCCTTAGTTTCTTTAGGTAGGAAAATCCCACTTTAGTGTAGGGCAAGTTAGGCCTTACTCCATCCTGCCATTTTCTTAATGAATCATTATTGTTAAACTTTGAATCTGTTGTCTGTCTCCTTCCATGATGCCAACCTCACACCAACCGCGCCATTTATTTTCAAGTTCCCAGTCACATTCTTACTCTTTCTCTCGCCCCTTTGCCTCAGATCTTGCTAACTATTCCACTTCTAAAGTCACATTTCTTTGTACATTGCCTCCTTCGAATCCATCCCTGCTACTCCTGCCTCCTCATTTTCTACACTAGTAAGCAGGGACTACCCTTTATATGTCAGGTTCTTGCCACATCTACTGAAAGAGAAATTTCAACACACACAAGTAAATGGCTTATAGTTTAAAATCTGCCTACAATAGGCTCTCTCTCCCTCAAGTAGAACTCACCTGTCCCTAATGTGAGGAAGCAACCCCTAACCCGAGCTGGTGAGCCGCTTATCTAAAAGGGCCAGATAAAAGGTTGACCCTCCACTAAACTACTGCTAAAAAGTGCAAGTGCAAGCCAATGCAACTATTTTCTGGGTGAGAGAAAAAAATATGCTCACAGCTCACAGGATTGTGGTCACTACAGCCTGTACGTTATTATTCCTTATTAAAGGGAAAATGTATTCTCTACTCCCAAAACAAGACCACTAGGGGGAGTGTGTAATACAAGAAGAATCTCAAATAGTGTAGATGTCATTCAGAGGTTGGAAGCAAACCATGTTACATTTGGGTAGGGATTTTCATATAACTTTATTCTACCCTCCCCCAAATATGTGATTGGTGTTCCGTATTGCATTGCACCCTACATGTCCTATGAACATGAATTAAAAACAAGCAAAAAAAAATGCTTCTGCATAGTATCCACTAGTCTTAAAGTCACAAGGTCGACCGGTTTCAGTGACATGTCTATTGCTGTCACTTTCGTCAGGACCAAAATACCAGTTTGTATTCTCTTACAGAGATGCACCCACTACCTGTTAAGGGATGGACAAACAAGAGGCAAAAACTATCAATCTCTTTCTTATTGCATGCATCATTAATCTTAAATAACTGATACCCGAAGATGAGCCGCAGGCTACATATGTAAAGGGCTACCTGCCCTGGGCATAGTAACATCGACATATACTGATGAGCAGCAGGATTTCAATCATGGTTGATGTATGGGGCATTTCCCCCGTTATACACGAGTTGCTGCATCTGAAAAATTCAATCGAGGGGCACAGGAAAGGGCCAAGTATCGGAGAAGCCAGCAGACATTAGCTGAAATTACAGATAGTCTTTATTTTATCACATGTCTGAAAATCTCACAATGGCCCCTTACCAAGTCTGGACTCGTGTTGGTAATCCAATTACTGGTGGGTGAAATATGCACCCTCTTGCTTGGCTCTGCGGATTCTGCCACCAGCCGTAAACTTGAGTACACAGTAGTGTGATCACGTGATATACGTGCAAGCAGCATCCGGCAGTACACGTAATTATTTCAGCCATCTTGAGGTGGTGTTTCTTCTTGTGCAAGGGTGCCCACATACCTTCTCGGATTTAATTCTTGGAGTTCACAGAGTATCTCCTTATCCTCAGTGGATAATTCCATGCCCACTCACATTGTTTCAATTAGGATGTCGGGACTACCAAGAATTATATTGTGTACCATGCCAAGATGGCATTTAAGCTGAGCTTCTAATGTGAAGCAGTCAGCCATCATGAGGTGGACTAACCTTGTTGTGTGATACTGTTGGCTATTTTAACCTGATTTTACAATCTCAAGTGCGCCCATTGACTGCCATAAGATTTTAGAGCAAGTCGACTACAGAGAAAATCAATATTAAAGCTAGAACTTACTGCCTTTTATTTCTCAAACGAGATGTCAAATACATTCAGTTCAGCAAGACCTTTCATGTAATGTCATCTGAATTGTCATGCTACCAGTTTCCCTGATGTGTGGCATATATCCTTAAAAAGTTGCCTAATGTAATGTCAGTGGTTTGAATGCTGCAAGGGAGCTATGCGGTCTGTCATGTGCTCCTCTCGCTCAGAGTTCATCTGGGTATGACAGCTAAGTCATGAGATTGAATTTCCTCATTTAGATCATGGACATTCATCTCCAACTTAAAAATCCATAGTTGTTCTCTACGCAGCAGCATTGACGCAACACCCCAACCCCTTCTTGGTGGTTGAATCTTTTCAAGTATAGTGCAGTAAAACTCCACTTCCCAATGTCCTTCGCGAACATAATGCTCCACTAAGGGTGCTGACAGTGTCTTTGTCCTAATGCAGCACTTATGCTTGATTATTCACTTTTTGACTGGCCTCACCATCATCCCTACACACTTTATCCTTTCTATGCCGTCTTCATAAGTGGCCTAGTTTTTGCCTCTCTCCGAGACTGATGTTGCTACTTATCTTTCTTAAGATCATCCCACTGCTGCCCCTTGTGGTCCTATACCATCTATTACGGAGGTCTATCCTGTTTGACTATTGTATGTAATATTTCTTTAACCTCTGCTATAATTCCAGCTGAATTCAAACATTCATCTATTCTACCTATTCTCAAAAAATCTTGGCTTGACCCATCCTAACGACCAAACTTCTGTTCGATCTCTCTTCTTCAGCATATTGTTTGCGTCCAAGTTTCTGCCCATCTGAACCGTTTTTCTGTCTTTCCCACAGTTTGGTATGCCGCAATACTCTGCCCTTAGTCTGCTTCTCTTTTCTCTCTATACGATTCCACTCTCTTCCATTATTGCTTCTTTCATTTTTTCTCACTCCTTCTATGTGGACAATTCACACATTTTTCATTTGTTTCTTACTTTTACTCATTCTCTTTCCGACTGCCTACTTGCTATCCAATCATGGATGTTCACGAACTATCTCGATTTTAATCCAACTAACAGAGCATTTTCCCCTCATATATTCCCTCCCTATTCCTCCCTCTTCTGTTCCATTGTCCCATTTCACTTGGTTTTCACTTTCCTTCTCTTCTCATATGTCAGCCACTGCCAATTCCAGTCGCTATCCAATTTATAATATTCAGAAAATGTTACCCTGTCTTTCGTTCCAGAGTACAAAGCTTCTGATTTCTGCACTTTTTCTTTCAAGGCACAACAACAGTTTTTCTCTACTTCTTGGTCTCCCAGCCTACCAGCTAGCTCCTTTGCGTTCTATCTACAACTCCTCTATCCGTCTTCTTTTCGGTGTCCCTGTCTTACAATTCTCTTACCTCTGCTCACTCCTCACTTCAATGGCCGTCCTTGGAAAGTGAAATAACAGACAGAATTCGAGGTATAGTTTTGAAATCTCTTTATGGTCTGACCCCCCCAAACCTCCCCACCCACTTATCTGTCCTATCTTGTCTCATTTTATTCTCTTCCTTGCTCTTTTGGATCACAATCAGTTTCTTCTGTCAATTCCTCACCCTCTCTGTGGACCATCTCAAATTGGCTTCTTCTCACTTCTTGCACCAAAGTATTGGAACAAACTCACTCTTTCAATTAGATTTCTCTCTTCTGATGCTCTTTTACTCCAACCTAAAAGAGTACTTGCTTTCTCTCCATGCCTTTCTCCAAATTGACATTATGTAATTAATTTACATTGTACTGTTTTTATCTTTATTTGCTTTGGCGAACTCGCTATAAACATTAAATACAAATACAAATCTAAGTATTTCTTGTTTTGTTCATATCCTCCAGGTAAAATGTATATATGTTACACTATAACAGAAAAATGCAGGCAAGTAGTTTTCATTTAGTAGTATTTAGTTATTTAGCGAGTTGACAAAACAATCGTCATATTTTTGCAGTACTAGTTATCTACTTCTTGCAAACTCGAGAAAGGATGAATAATGCAA
Source organism: Ambystoma mexicanum (assembly GCF_040938575.1). Classification (NCBI taxonomy): domain Eukaryota; kingdom Metazoa; phylum Chordata; class Amphibia; order Caudata; family Ambystomatidae; genus Ambystoma; species Ambystoma mexicanum. The sequence goes on along the minus strand of NC_090941.1, from coordinate 552,348,175 downwards.
ATCCCCACGTTATGTCAGATCTTACAAAAATAGAGCGAAATATAGCAAAAAAACACTCAACCTAAATAACTGTTTACTTAGTTGCAAACCAGTTGTATTAAGAGTTGAACAAAAATCTTTAGTGCACTTTTAAGTAAGTCCATTTTGGTTTTATGTATTTTTTATGCAAATTTTATGAGAGAATAAAATTAAAGCATTTTTTGCACTTTAAACAGACCGAGTGCTCTAATGTTTTGTGTTCAACTCTTAATACAACTGGTTTGTAAGTTTGTAAACAGTTATTTAGGTTGAGTGTCTTTTTTGCAATATTAATTTGTCTTTTCATGCAACCTTGTTAGAGCACTCATTAGAAGTAGACAAGGGCACCGAGTTGAGGAGGAATTTATTTTGTATGTGTGCATATGTGTGTGTGTGTATATATATATATATATATATATATATATATATTTCTGAGGCTTGTGGAATCTGCTTAGATCACATGCTGTGCATAGGCCGACATCTAGTGGAAGCTGCAGAGCATTACAGTTTGTTTTTTCGAAACTCGAAAATGGGCGTCGACCTAGGGCGTGCCAGTAATACTTTCCCTAGTGTGACGTCCACTGTACCCACGATCCCTCACGCGTGTAGGATCCTTAGATTGTTTTTTTTCCGCCATACTTGTCGGAAGCATAGTTGCGGAGTTCCCTGGCTTTCAGCCTTTTTGTCATAATTCATCTAATATTCCCTGTTCTTTAAATCCCACGTCAAGATTCCGAAGATCGACGCTGGTCCGAAGAAAGAACAGCCGGCGAGACTGCACAACAGACTTTGGGCCTCGGAAGGCCTCTGGCCTCAGCCCGGGCCTCGGAAGGCCTCTGGTCTCGGCCCTGCAAGTAGGGAGAGTGGGGGGGTGGACATACTCACACTCGTTTATTTCCTACATACACTCGCCCGCTGCCATAGAATAACATATGGAGAGTACTCACTTTAAATTCTGCCCCAAGTGCAACTGCAAGTTTCCTTGGGTGGATAAGCATAACACTTGTAATCTCTGTCTGCCTAGGGATCACCCCGAAGCTAACTGCAGAGCGTGTAAGCTCTTTAAGGCTAAAACTATAAAGGACCGCTCCACTAAACATTGAGCCCACTACGCCAGGCAGCTCGAGGCCATGGAGGCGGTGGGTTCCTTCAGTGATCGCAGCAATGCTGCCGTATCGGACGGCAAGGGCACAGGGGCGTCGATATACACCCAAGCACAAGTCCACGGCCTCTGGGGATTATCCGACGGGGCAGTTATGGGGACCACACCTGGCGTCATGAGCGCTACACACACACAGTACTGCACCTAAGCACACTAACCCCAGCCGAGACTCGAAACGCGTGTCGAGTGATCGGAAGAAAGAGGCACAAAGAGAGCGGTCCACAGAAACAGTGTCCTCTGGGCGTTCCAGGTTGAGATCGCCTCACGACACACGGCAACCGTCCACGATTGCCAAGGGTGCCTCGCTCCCCAAAGTTACAGAGGTATGGTCGTCTGACGATGAAACCAACCTGTATCCCCAAGCAGCACACTTACAGTCAGCTCCGGCAGTTCCTTCCATGTCTGCCTCCGAGTCTCAACGCTCGCCATCGAAAGCTTCAGAACCTTCCCAACACACCGAATTTCGGCGCCAGGCGTCGAAAGATTCTGAGAAGGCCAAACATTCAGGGAAACATTCCTCTACTCATGGAAAAGGGGACAAACAGTAGAAAAAGTCATCAGAGAAAACATCTGTACTGCAGGTCCAGAAGGACAGGCGTAGATCTTCAGATAAGGATAAATCTAAGACCCCTGACCCTGCCACTAGACCTAAAGTTATCCCTCTCACTCCACATGACATGGGGGTATTACCCAAATTGTTCGAATTACCTAATTGTCTGAAGGTCAAGGGTCCGAATTGACCTTTGCACAATTGACTGCATATATATATATATATATATATATATATATATATATATATATATATATTTCTGAGGCTTGTGGAATCTGCTTAGATCACATGCTGTGCATAGGCCGACATCTAGTGGAAGCTGCTGAGTATTAGTTTGTTTTTCGAAACTCAAAAATGGGCGTTGACACAGGGCGTGCCAGTAATACTATCCCTAGTGTGACGTCCACTGTACCCATGATCCCTCATGCGTCTAGGACCCTCAGATTGTTTTTTTCCGCCATACTGGTCGGAAGCATCCCGCGGAGTTCCCTGGCCTTAGCCATAATTTAGCAAAAATACATAATATTTCCCTGTTTTCTACATCCCAACGTCGAGTCACCGAAGTTAGACACTCGACGCCGACTGGAGAAGAAAACAACCGTCGAGAGCTGCACTACGGACTTGGGCCCAGGAAGGCCTCTGGCCTCGGCCCCTAAAAGTAGGGAGAGTGGGGGGTGGTACCTACTTAACACTCTATATATATATATATATATATATATATATATATATATATATATATATATATATATATATATATATATATATATATAGAGAGAGATTTTCTTATATATTCCTATACACACTAGCCCGCTGCCACAGGGTGCGTATGGAGGGTACCCCTTTCCAATTTTGCCCTAAGTGCAACCGCAAGTACCATTGTGTTGACAGACACGCTACCTGTAACCTCTGCTTGCCAAGGGACCACCCCGAGCCAAATTGCAGAGCGTGTAGTTGGTTTAAACCGAAGACTCTAAAGGACCGTTCGATTAAACTTTAGGCCCACCACGCCAGGCAACGAGAGGCCATGGAAGCAGAGGGCGCCTTCAGTGATGGCAGCGACGCCATCCTATCGGACGGCGAGGGCAACGTGGCGTCGAGAGACAGCCAAGCGCAAGTCCCCGACCTCGGAAGGATGTCCGGCAGGGCAGCTATGGGGAACACCCCCAGCGACACAAGCGCTACCCACCCCACATCCACTAAGCACTCGAGGTCCAACCGAGACTCGGCGCGCACGCGCGCGTCGTGTTCTCGGAAAGAGGCACGCAGAGAACGGTCCACCGAATCGGTGTCCTCTGGGCGTTCTCGATCAAGATCGCCGCATGACACCAGGCAGCCATCCACTGTTGCCAAAAGTGCCTCGCTCCCTAAAGTAACAGAGGTTCGATCGTCGGGAGAAGAAGATGACCTCCATACCCAGGCCGCACTCCGGGAGTCGGCGTCAGAAGACGGTGAACGGCTGCTCCCGTGCCCTGACCTCCACTCGCTAAGGAAAGGGACACCACCCCCGAATCTCGACGCCGGACGTCGAAGAGCTCCGAAAAGGTGAAGACACCGGGGGAGCACTCTTCCAGTCATGGGGAGGGGGGGAAACAGCAGAAAAAACATTCTCAGCCTTCTTCTGCACCACAGACACATAAGGACAAGTCACAACCTTCTGAAAATATAGCCAAGACCCCTGCACAAGGACATAGGTCCAGTCAGGAAGGGAACACTCCCAGGAGAGGGTAATCCCCAGTTCTAAAGAATGGTCAAGTGAGGATATAGACAGAGTCATGTCTAGAATGTCATCCCTAGCAGACTTCTATGCCAAGAATCCACAACACTTCCTTGCCTATACCCCTGACGGGGCAGCCCCCTCAGGGTCTAAGGACCCTCAACCCCCTGGTAAAAAACCTCGAGTTGAGGCGCCAACGCAAAGTAGGTCTTCTGACCCTTACCACGTTCAGCCATACTCTCAATATGATGAGGATCCATCATTTAACGAGGATCCAGAATTGGCCACGTTGGACGTCCATACTGGAATGGATTACTATGGGGATGACGAGGCCCAAGAGGAGGACGAAGATGATGCAGAAGTCTACAGAGTAGACTCCCCAGTAGACAAGGAACCTCCGGTTACCGACTCTCCTGTCGACAACCAACCTCTCTTAAATGAGGTTTTATCTAGAGCGGCTGAACACTTCTGCATAGATATGCAGGGAGCAGAGGAGGAGAGGGACTTTGCCGAGGAACTAGTGGGAGAGAAGAGACCTGTTGCCCAGGCCATCCCTATTCTCAAGTCAATACAAAGGAAAATAGACCCTTCCCTTCTCAATCCCAATCTCACCAAGACAGTAAACCCCAGGATTGAAAAACTGTTCAGGGCAGCCCAATCAGACCCACTCTACATAAGGGGGCAGCTGAAGCCGGACTCCCTGGTAGTGACTAATACCCGGAAGAGGGCGGGAACACCCTTATCTTCTGAAGCTCCCCCCGACAAGGAGAGCAAGATCATCTATGGTTTGGGAAGGAAGGTAGCCTCCACTTCCGCCTACTAGGCAAGGACTGCCAACTCCACCACCCTACTGGCGAGTTATAACTGCCATCAATGGGAAGAAGTTGCAGCACTCATTGACCCCGCCCCGGAACCTTTAAAAAGCCAGTTGGAGCAGGTTGCGTCAGAGGGAAGAGCCGTGTCCGGTTGCATCCTTAAGGCAACCTTTGATGCCGCGGATAACGCCGGCAGACTGATAGCAGAGAGTACTGTTATCAAAAGACATGCTTGGTTACGACAATCGGGGTTTAAACCCAAGACACAAGCATCTCTAATAGACAAACCGGTGGAGCACGATCTACTGTTTGGTAAGGCGGTTGAGGACGCCTTAAAAAATGTGAAAGGTGAATACGAGACTCTCAAATCCCTGGGCCAGTTAACTAACAAACCCCCCAATCAAAGAGGGAATGGCAATTTTCGTCACCCACGCGGCCAAAACTCACAAAGAGGCTCCAACTATTCCCAGGGGCAGGGTACACCATGGAATAACAACAACCAGCAGTCTACCCAAGGTTATGGCAGGGGTAACCAGAGGGGACGTGTTAAGGGTAGAGGCAGCCCCAATAGAGGCTGCGGCACGCCTCCAGCAAAACAGTGACGTTCAGAGTCCCTTCTCATGCATCCACAGTAGGGGGGCGCAATATCAGACAGATGGGTGCTGTCCACAGTGTCCGCAGGATACTGCATAGAACTATTAGAGCATCCCCGAAACCACCCTCCACGTCAAAAAGTACATTCATTAGACCACCAGAAGATCCTCCTCGAAGAGATCGCCAATCTTCTAGCAAAAGACGCGATAGAACTCGTCCCGGGACACCAGGTAAACAAGGGTATTTATTCAACTTACTTCCTTGTGCCAAAAAAAGATTTGACAATGCGCCCAGTATTGGATTTACGGCCTGCAAACAAGTATGTCAAGCCCCAAAAGTTTCACATGACTACTCTCAAAGAGGTAATCCCCCTCCTAAAAAAGGGGGATTACATGGCAACAATGGACATGAAAGATGCCTATTTTCATATTTCCATGTTCCCAGCACACAGAAGATTCTTGCGCTTCAAGCTGGACAGTCAGCACTACCAGTTCAAGGTACTGCCCTTCGGTATAGCCTCGGCTCCAATGGTATTCACCAAGGTACTGGTGGTGGCGGCGGCACACCTACGCAGGGAGGCAATCCCAGTGTACCCTTACCTGGACGACTGGTTCATCACGGGGGAGACCCCAGTAATTTGCAGATCAAATATTCAAAGAACTATCGACCTCCTCTTCGAATTTGGTTTCTCCATAAACGAGAACAAAATCAAGCCTGGTGCCAAGCACCTCCAAACAGTTTCTTGGAGCTATCTTAAACACTCAAGAGGGGTTGGCCTTTCCATCAGAGGAAAGAATTTGGAATATACTACTGCAAATTCCTCAATATCAGTCTGGTCACCAGATAAGGGTGCGCAAAGCGATGTGTTTGCTAGGCATGTTGGCGTCATGTATTTACCTGGTTCCCCACGCGCGCATGCGACCCATGCAGGAATGGTTGGCGAAACAGTGGTCTCGGGCAAGTGGTCAGTGGGACAATCTAGTGGTCGTTTTGCCAACACTGGTACAAAGTCTTCACTGGCGGACAAGAGAGAACCTGACAAAGGGGAAACACTTTTACGATCCAGAGATACAGGCGGTGGTCACTACAGACGCATCCCTGTTAGCGTGGGGAGCACACCTCCTTCAACACACAGCTCAGGGTCTCTGGTCTCACACAGTGGCCAAGAATGACATCAATCTCCTAGAGCTTCTGGCAGTCTTCAGAGCGCTTCGAGTGTTCGAACCTACCTGTCGAACCTGTCAGTGCAGATCCTAACGGACAGCACAACGGCATTGTTTTACATAAACAAACAGGGGGGCACTCGTTCACCAAATCTGTCCAGGCTAGCCCAGAAAATTTGGATATGGGCACTCAGACGGAACATTTACCTGTCATCTCAACATGTTCCAGGTGATCTCAATTCACTAGCAGACGCGTTGAGCAGAGACCCCTCCCTGAAGAACACGAATGGTGTCTACACGAAGAAGTTGTCGCAGACCTCTTCTCACAGTGGGGTTTACCCACTATAGACCTATTAGCCACAAGTGAAAACAGACAATGCACAGGATTCGCATCCAGGTTCCCCCAGCCAGACTCCATGGGGAACGCTCTATGGATGAACTGGTCGGGGATGTTTGCCTACGCTTTTCCACCAACCCCTCTGTTGCGGAAGGTGGTCAACAAGATGCACAGGCAATCGATGACGCTCATCCCAGTTGCTCCCATGTGGGCGAGACAACCGTGGTTCCTGCACCTGCGCAAGATGGCAACGTGCGAACCCATCAGACTCCCGTGCTGGCACAACCTACTATCCCAGCACGAAGGACAAACCATGCTTCCTCAACCCAGCTCGATGAACTTGGCAGCGTGGCTCCTGAAGTCATAGAGTTTGGCCATCTCAATCTACCACAGAGATGTATGGATATCCTAAAAGAATCAAGGAAACCAAACACAAGACACAGTTACTTTGATAAATGGAAGAGATTCGTTATTTGGTGCCAGAATAAAGAGATCAACCCGGTTGATTGCACTCCTTCCAATATTGTCACCTACATGCTCCACCTGCTAGACGCAGGGTTGGTATTTAATTCACTCAAGGTACACCTGGCAGCGCTGTCAGCCTACACCACCTCACATAACAAGGTGTCGTGGTGGAAAGTACCAGTGCTTAAAGCCTTTATGGAAGGGGTAAAGAAACTCCACCCTCCAATTTCGAACCCACCACCAGGATGGGATCTTAATGTGGTGCTTGCTAAACTCATGGGCCCCCCCTTTGGACCCATGCATAAAGCTAGTCTCAAACACCTGACCTATAAAACTGCCTTCTTAGTAGCCATTACATCCATAAGAAGGGTCAGCGAGATTCAGGCTCTGTCAGTGCAGGATCCTTTCTTTACTGTTCATAAGGATAAACTGGTTCTAGGAACTCATCGTAGGTTCTCACCGAAGTTCATTTCAAAATTCCATGTTAACCAGTCCATTGAGCTACCGGCCTTCTTCCAAGAACCCAATAGCTCTGCTGCGGTGAAACTACACACACTAGATGTGCGAAGAGCGGTCCTCTACTACGTAGACAAGACCAGACCGCTAAGTAAGACAGATAAACTTTTCGTCTCCGTAGCTACAGGCAGACAAGGGGATTGCATCTCTAAAGGTGCCATCTCTAAATGGATAGTCAAATGTATCCAGCTGTGTTACTCCCTTTCAGATAAAACCCTGCCTTTTACGCCAAGGGCCCACTCTACAAGAGGCACTGGGGCCACTCTAGCTTTCATTGCAAATGTACCCCTTGACAGCATTTGCAAAGCAGCTACATGGAGCTCTATTCACACCTTTACTCAGCACTACTGCATTGACACTCATTCCAAGACAGATACTCAAGTGGGACAAGCGGTTCTAAGACATTTATTTGCTCATGACCCTTCTCACATCCCACCTCCTTCTTCTAACACTGCTCGCTAATCTATGCACAGCATGTGATCTAAACCGATTCCACAAGCCTCAGAAGGGATACATTACTCAAAATAATCGTATTTCTGATGCTTGTATCTGCTTAGTCACATGCGCCCGCCCTTCCTCCCCTCTGAGAGAAGGCGCATGGATGCTTGTAGTCTTATCTATCTATCTGCTTGGATAATCTGTATTCACGCTACTCCTCATTCTGCCTCATGTCAGAAAAAATACAATCTGAGGGTTCTACACGCCTGAGGGATCATGGGTATAGTGGACGTCACACTAGGGATAGTATTAATGGCACGCCCTAGGTCGACGCCCATTTTCGAGTTTCGAAAAACAAACTGTAATACTCCGCAGCTTCCACTAGATGTCGACCTATGCACAGCATGTGAATCTAAACAGCTACAAGCATCAGAAATAAGATTACGGTGAGTGATATATCCCATATAATAACAATGAAAGGAAAGGCGCCAATATCTTTGGATCCTGCTCTCTGGCATGAGCAGCACTGAAGAGACAAGCCTGCAAAAATTGATTGACACAATACAGCAAATGCACCCAGATAGGAAGGTCTCTGGGTTATTGTGATTGATAAGGTGTGAAGGGGAAATATCCAAATATCTATTCATGAACTTGTTTGGAAATCGGGAAAACTGAGATCAGCAAAACATGGATGCAGGTAAAGGAGTCCAAAGAAGGCAGTGTGACTGCCTGTGCTTGTGGGTCTCTGCTTGGGAGTAGGGCTAAAGACTAACCATGGGGAGCCGAAGCTGGAAACAACATGGAAGATGTGACGAAATCTTATTATAAACAAGACGCTCGTCATGGGCACATAGTGTGTGCGACTTAGTAAGCACACAAAGAGAAAATGAGTCTTGTTACGGGAGCCGCCTTAATAGTAAACAGCATCTATCCTATATTGTTAAATACAATCATGCTTGTTTCATCTTCTTAAAACATTGGATTTATAGTGACATGTTTCTCTTTTTGCTGTGTGGTCTGTGGGGGCAGATCCATGGCCACAAGCACTGTGGTCAGATGACACTCTTGGTTCAGGCCGTCCGGATTTGTGGCCGCTGTTCAGGCCGAACTGTTAGACATGCCTTTCCATGGCCAAAATCTTTTAGAAGCAAATGCTCATGATCCCCTCCAGAAGGTCCAGTCATCTAAAGAGAGGGCTAAGTCCTAGGGGCTTGCCCTACAACAGTCCCTGCACAGTCATCTTCTAGGGGCAGGGGTTTTTGTCCCTCCCCCGCCTATGCTCCAAGAGGCTGAGGTTAGTCTGCCACGCGAAGAATGCACGGCGGGTGCTTCCTGAGCGGCAAAGTTGTTAGAGGGGTGGCGTGGCCACCATTCCCACTGCGCCCCAGGGCTCAAAACCTCAATGACTGGCTATTCCATTCTACACTGGTGGGGAGAGGGGCTTTACCTGTTCTGCATGCAATGGTCAAGGACCAAATCCGATGCTTGGGCCTTGCCGGCCATTCGACAGGGGTATTGCTACAGCACCCTACAGCCCTCAGGCCACACTATTGTCGCCGAGCCGAATCCTCTTGGAGGAAGTCCATTAGCTTCTGTCAAAGTGTGATGGAGGTGGTACCGCATTCTGCCTATTTTCTGGTGCCGAAGAAGGACAGAGGGTTGCGCCCCACTCTCGATCTGTGGCTGCTGAACGTGTTCCTGTGCAAGGACAAGTCCAAAATGGTTACAGGCGTGTCCATCAGCCATGCTGTGAAGACGTGAGCCCAGAGAGCTCTGGCCAGATCTGAAAAAAGATTAGCCCTGCAGCGAGAGAAATGCAGAAAAACTGCATAAAATAAAGATTGAACAGCCCCAGCTACTGTGGAGTGCAGGCAGGAAGGCTGAAGCTACAGAATAATGGAGACGCTGAGAACCCGCAGCTGCACGACAACAGAGCCCGCAGTAGGAACATGGCACCAGCTGCATAACAAAGGAGCGGGTGCGGAGTGAGGAGCTTGAGGGACTAGACACCTGCTGGCAAGCGGAAAATGGTGGCGTACTGCAGATGCCGGGGGCAGTGAGCGTAAGCGAGGCGGGAACCAGGTGCAAACTCTGAGGGCTGCAGTGATCAGGGTAAGGATGCTGGAAAGAACAGGCAGTGGAGTCCCAACGGACCCAGGAGGGGGCTCCTCGACCCGCTGCAGCTGAAAGAGAGGCGGCCCGCAGAGCGGGCACAGGGCAGCAGGCGGAATGGCAGCCGAAACTGCAGATGGGGAAAGAGCAGAAGGAGGGCTGACCCCAGTGGTGGGTGGCGACGGGAAACACTGATGGCTCTGGGTGGCTGCGTTGAATGGAGGCACGATGGCTGATTACAGCGCCCAACGGAAGAGCAGCTGACTCCTTCCTCGCAGTGGAGAGTGTGTCGGCAGGTGGGAGAGCGGAGGCGAAGGGACCCAACTTGCTTTTCGTGTGTGAGTCCGGTGGTGGGGGCTGCAATGCACTCCAGACTGGGGCAGATTAGAAGCAGGAGCATCAAAATAGGGCCAGATGTGTTGAAGCCTGAGGGAGACGGCAAGCAGGACAGTGTGCACCCTAGGCAGAGGAGGCCAGCACATGGACTGGGGAAAGGGCAAAGTGTGGGCCTAGAGACACTGCGAGAGGTACGCTTTGGGGAGCAGTGGCAACACATGTGTGATAGACCACAGGGAGGTGGAGGTGGGAAGCCAGGCTTGGACATTAAGCAATGGATGGAGGTGGCAGGAGGCCGAAGTTGCACGGCAGCATAGAAGGTGGGTGCAGTCACACGTGGACCAGCACCAATGGAAGGGGACTCAACACCAAGCACACCAGGAGAGACGGAGGACCGCAGGCGAGACCGGCTATATAGGATAAGGCACCAAAGCAGGAGCAAACAGAAAGGCCCTGGAGAGAGCCATATTTATGTGGGGGTGAGCCCGAAGCAAATCCCACGCAGGAAGGAAAGTGCAGGAGCAACGGTAGACGCAAAGGGAAGCAGCGACAGGATAAATGCGCTCAGTGGGGAGGAAGCCTCCCACTAAGTAGGTGGACGAAGACCCTGCAGAAGAAATAGGCATGGGGAAGCAGGCCAAGGTACCCCATAGACACACATCCAGACACCAAGTGGTAGATTGAGGCAGTGCCATAGAGTGGGCATTCCGCTAACATGCCGGAGAGACATAAGGGGAAGACCAGGCAGACCAGGATGGACATCTTTACACGCAAGGGAGAGAGTGGCGGAGGACCACTGCAGGAGGGCAGCAACAAGCAAGTGGAAGCCAGAGCAGAAGAGAATCCAATTTTGAAGGCCATAGCAGCACTCCAAACCACTCTGAAGAAGATGATTGATGAGGTTATAACCGATGTGGGGTTATTGAGACATGATGTCCGGACGCAGGCCGTAAAAGTGTGAACAGTGGAAACCCAACCAGCTGAGAATAAGCAGCATATAGAGGGGTGGTGTAGGAGCTCAAACAGAAGGTGACGGTGCTGGAAAATAGGGAAGAGGACGCTGAAGGAAGGGCGTGCCGAAACAATATAAGGATTCTAGGCCTGCCGGCAGGAGAGGAGGACAGCAACCCCATGACATTTGTCGAACACATGCTGCTATAGGAGGTATGGCCGGGCAACCTGCCACAGGGATTCACCGTAGAAAGAGCCCATAGATCCCTCTCCAGAAATCCATCGCTTGGGCCACCATCGAGACCTGTGATTGGAAAAATCCTGTGCTACCTTCTTTATGCGTTCCTGCCAATCCTTCTCATTCTTCTGGTTCTTAGGAGATTGCGCATGTTCATAACCACATTGATCCTGAACGCTCCAGACTGGGCCCAGAGAACTTGGTGTCCGGAGTTACTGGACATGGCCATCTGCCCTCCCTAAGGGCCTTGCAAGGACAATCAACTTGCTCTCCCAGTCTGAGGGTTGGGTCCTGCAACCGAACCTCAGCAGCCTGAGCCTTCATGCTTGGCTACTGAGAGACTGAGATACAAGGAGTGGAACTTGTCAGATGACATCCTCAATGTGCTTCTTTCAGCTAGGAGGCCCGCTATGAAATCAAATCCATTTATGCCTGGAGGTGGGGTAAAACTTTGATTTGCTGCCAGTAGAGGGACCCTGGATCCTTTATCCTGTCCACTATCGCCTGTGCTAGATTTTCTGCTATCCTGGGCCCACATGGGCCTGCAGATTGGCATTGCAAGGGTTACATCTCTGCTATTTTGGTTTTCAAGAGCTCGCTGGAACATGCCTCTTTCTTCACAATCTGCACTGTTATGCAGTTCTTGCGTGGCTTGTGCAACCAGTTTCCGCCCTCCCAGTTTGGGGTTCCGGCATGGGATTTGTATTTAGTTTAAACATTCCATATGGATGCTCCGTTTGAGCCCCTCCTTTTTTGCTCCATTAGACTAGTCACCCCTAAGAGAATTTTCCTGGTAGCCATCACTTCCGCGACTCGGGCAAGTGACTCCAGGCATTGTCTGTTTTACCTCCCTGTTTGGTTTTCTTCAGGTAGAAGGTGACTTTGCGAGAGAGGCCTTCCTTTCTGCTAAAAGTGGTCACGGATTTCCATCTCTCTCAGAAGATCCCTCTTCCTGTGTTTTTTACTCGGCCTCACCCTTCCAAGCCAGAGGAATGGTTCCATCTGATGGACATGGTACTAAGTCTCTCGTACTAGAGAGGTGACGAACGATAACCAGCTTTTCGTGGGTTATGCTGGCACCAAACTAACACTTGAGGTGGATCATTCTCTGCATCTCAGAATGGTATCATCTGGCTGACCAGGATGTCCCTGAGGGTCTAATGGCACATTCTACTAGAGGAGTGGGGTCCACCAGTGCCCTGTCAGGCGATGACGTGGGCATCTCTACACACGCTCACTAAGCATGGCATTCCTCCAGATTGTTCTGGTCTAGTTGGTGTCCTTGCTTCCTCCCTCCTCCAGATTTACGCACTGCTTAGGAGTCTATCGGAGATGAGGAATACGTGAAAGGAAGGAATACATTAGAAGAACTTATTGCTTACATCTCTGTAATGTTCTTTCTGATGGATGTTCCTCCCACAGATTTTTCATCGCCCTCCGTATCTACCCCTCTTTGGATAGCTAGTACACCTTAGCTCTGCGGTCCCCCAGCGTCCGTGTGCTAAGGAGAAAGCATGGGACTGAGGTCAAAGGGCACGGTGCCTTAATATATTCTGGCCCAAAATCATGTCTGCCCCAACGTCATATCCGGCATTGGGCACATCCGGCAGAGCTGCACTACGCTTCCTGATGGTGGAAAATGTTCCTTAGAACAGCTGCATTGGTATAGGGATATCATAGGTGAGGAATTTGTGGGAGGAACCTCCATCAGAAAGAACATTAGAGAGAGGTAAGTAATTAGTTTGTTGATTGCAGGGCTGGGATCTTCAAAGAGGTGTATGGAGACACTGGATCTGAGGTGACCATGTGTCCAATGTTGCCTTGAGGGAAGACCCTTTAGCACATGGTGTTTGGCACCCGGTACGTGCCCACCCACCACCTTTGCGAACTAATGTCCCAAGTGAGAAATGGCTTTAAGGGATGGAGATGGATGTGGAGGAAATGAGTCGAGTCAGTGCTGGCCATTCTCAAAGGACACATGACTATGTTGATTCAGTGTGCCATGGTCTCCAAAGGGAAGTATGGAACCACCATGTCTAGGGTGGACAATGGTTTCCAGGCAAAAGAACCCTTTGAGTTGTATATGGTATTCGCCACCTTGTGCACGTACACCTGTGATGGTCTAAACAACTATTGGATTACGGCGCTTCTCCAGAGTGATGGTTAAGGGAGATGCAAGCCAAATAGGCCCTGCATCTTGTCAAAGGACACATATGTTGATTGAAAGGGCAGAGTCCTCAAAGGGAAGTACAGAGACACCTTATCTGGGGTGGACAAGTGCTGATAGATGCAAAAACACGCTGCGTTTTACATCAATTTATGACTGTGTGGACCTGCAGGTCCAAAACAAAACCCCAAATGAGAACACATGGACAAACAGTGCTTTGATAAGGGAGATGTGGTTGGTGTGATTATGATAGTTTGTTTAATAATGGTAATGTATTCAAAGCAGGAACAATATACCATACCATTATTATTTGTAGACAATATGTATTGTTGATATATGCTGTTGGTGACTTGGACAAACCCTTTCATTCACTTGTCATATTACATCATTAATTTTATTTCCTATGACTTTGAACTAATTAGAAAGTAAGCCATTCTAAGTTAATAGTCATTTTGTTATTCGAATGAATATATTCGAATAAAAACAGCATCTTAAAAAAATATTTGAATGTCAATACAAACTACAGGTTATTGTCTTGTGCAAGTGGTACCGTCTGTAAAAATCTAGTGTATTGTCCACAGGCACTGGTGGATTCTTCATCAGTGGCTCTAACACACAGATAAGTATGACACGGCAAACGCAGAATCCCAGTTTTACTTGTATCCGCCACATAAATGCTCTATAGGCCACACACCTGTACCATCTATGTAAAGGATAGAGAAATAGTTTAAATAAATCAATTGAATAAATAAATACATCTTTTTGGCATACTGGCTTACTTAGAAATTCCACAACATACTTTGTGATTAAAGGAGTTCACAGTATAATATATTTTTTTAAATTATATAAAAAGGTATGTAGATGTGCTTTGAAACAAATAACTAGATGGGATTATCATTAGGTTGTAGTTTGTAATCGAGAAAAATAATTGTGGTGACTCTCAAACTAGAAGATGGAATAATTTTGCATGAACTAAGAATAATACCCTTTTTAATATACTAAATATGTATAGTGAGTAGACATATGATATCACATTGGGCTTGGAAACAAACATAAAAGGCTATTGTTGAAGGTTGGCATGGATAAAAGGGATATACACAAAAGGAACTAATTACTGGGAACACAAAGGCGAACGGTTACAATAAGTCTGTGCATCAGCACCATAGTTATTCTCAGCAAAGATCTTGTAAGGCAGGCTGCCCTGAAGTCTCGCTGCTGGGTCACGCATAGTGTTGGAGGTTCTTCTTTTACCATATAGACCAAGCAGCAAGTATTCTCTACCAAAGTTGGCATTGCTTCACATCGAAGGCACGTTCACCAAGTGGAAACATCTTTCGTGCCACGAGGATCAGAATCTTGCGAACGATCCTCACCTCTTTCTCTTGATTCACCATCATTTTGCTGACTTTCTCTCTCTCTCTCTCGCATTTTCTTATCGGTGTACTCCGGCTCTTACGGAACGATTGAATTTCAGACATAATGTGTGAGGATTGAAGGTGGAGAAAATGGAACTGTTTGAAAGAAATCTATCTTTTTAGATTTTAAATAAATTAATGCATTGATTGTTCTTTTTAAAACTGTATTGATAAGAAAAGAAGGCAGGCATGTTATAAAATGCCATAGTGGAAACACGAATAGGCAAAAATTAACCATTTGCACATGAAACAACTTACTGATCTAAGAATACAATTTATATCTGGTTTAGCAAACACCTTTGTCAATTATGTAATAATTATTGAAAGGCAAAGCAATTGTAGAGAGAAGTAATTAAAGCTAGTATAAGTACCTTTTTATGTTGTATACATCTTAGTTGTTGGGTAGCCGAACAGAGCAAACAAAGTAGCTGCGGAGGCTCGGAATGGGAATAGGTGCACACGAAGGCAGAAGAAACCTCAGCGTTGTCTGATCCAAAATGGTTTGTTGATATTTAAAGAGCAAAGAGGCGTATTGCGATTTTCATGGAGTCACGTCAATAAATTGTGCACAGAGGATATTTGAATGAGTTGTGCACTGGCCTGGTGACAAAGGGTACAAGCTTTAAATGATTGTCTGATGATGTCAGCCACAGAAGCGTGTGTTATCATTTAATGCTGCCAGGGCAATTGAAGTTAGGGCAATTGATAAAGGATAAGATTATCACAAGATGGCGGTTATCCAACCCATGCACCTCGCATGTCTAAATGTGAGGAAGACAAAGGTAAGATCCATTGGAAAAAAATGTGATTAAATATGTGCTCAGAAATGCATGCCCTATGTATTAGACCAAAGAAATTCTTGAGATAACTTCTGCTTTAAGAAAATTCCACTGGTTGCCAGTCAAAGCCAGAATAGACTTCAAACATTTGACGATAGCCCACAAGGCCCCAAATGGCTCAGCTCCCCTACTATACCCGTAAGGACTGGAAATAGTTCACCTTTTTTAGACCAGAGAGAAAGGTCACTTGCTATGCAATGACCGTAAACCATTTCAGTATATCAAAAGGACTAGGTAGGCCCTGTGTAGTGACTGCTTCTAAATTGTAAATGTCCTACAGGAAATTACTTGTATTGACAATCTAGTGGGTGTTAGAAAAAAGGTGAAAACTGCCTTCTTTTTGCTTAGCCTTGGTCTGAACTTGCCATTTTTGGACGAGTGCTTAGATACTCTGGGTGGTAGCGCCTCTCCCCTGACATAACATAACAATGTATCGCATAGCAAATTTCACCAAAAGGAAATATTCACCTCACTCTTATGATACATGTAGGTTTCATTGTGTTATAGATTCACCTTATTAATGGTGTGATAGTTATGAGATATAAAATGAAAAAATACATCAGGTTGACTCAGATATAAGACCATGAAAGAAGAATATTTGAAGACTCAATATTGAAGAGCCCAATGTGATGTTCTCACTTACAATTATTAAAATATAACATCCAAGGACCCACTCAAGATTCTTACCCTTCGGTGACACGGAAGACATTTTATGAATCCAATATAATTCAGGTTGAGCCAACAATGTAACTAAATTGCCTTCTCTTTTTGGAATCCTTACGACATCAAAAATAAATTGACTTTGGGCAACTCTGTGGTTATGTTTAATGAAATGAGTAGCAACAGTAGATTTCAAATTGCGCAATCTGACATAGAACCTGTGTTCTTCCCATGCCAATTTCACTTCACGCATGGTGTAAGGAAGGCTTGGTATCAAAGCAAGACAGCCACAAGTGATCACAGTTCAAGGGTGTTTATTAAACTGTAAAATGGGTGAGATAAACACCTAATCTAAATCTAAGATGGGAGCAAGCTAATACCATCAAATGATAATACAGTCCTAATAGAGTCTAGTCAAATAAAAAGGACCCATACTAAAAATAAACTATTGCCAATCCTTACAGCTATGCTACAAAATAATGTGGGGTAATTTTTCACAAGAAAAGAAAGAAGTGTTCACCAAATGATAGTCACAATGTTATGGCCGGGGTCTCCCTTCCCTACGTTTTGATCACGGGACTCTTGACTCTTGAGCATAGCACACTTCTGGGCTTCTTCGGCACAACCTTACAGTTCCTTTCTATATCAGTCTATAAAAATTGACGGTTGGTAAATAGTTGTGAAGTCATAATGGAGTATTGAAGAATATTCAATTCAGACATTTTGTTTTATAATGGCCTGACTGATGAGAATAAGTAGTCGCATAAACAAGATTAATATTTGTTTTACATGTTTTGAGTTGAAGTTGGATAGATCGTCCCAAACCAGAAACTTACTTTTCAGTTTCTAAGAGTAGAGATTTTCTGTAACTATATTAAAAAATGTCTTTTCTGACTCGAAAGTTGCTTTGTTAGAGGTAATTATTTATTTCTTAAATATTGACCTTATGTTAGACTCTGTATCCCATTGTGGGGATGAAAACTACTAGCATGTAGCAAATTGTTTTTTAATACAGTTGTCAAAGTATTAGCTTGTGCAGTGATTTTGACCTCAATAAAGTATATTGCGTGCTTGTCAAAATCCATAGTAAATTTAATGGGTGTATGCAATGGTAATAAAAGTGAAAATTGCAATGTACCCCAAATTGGAACTTTGCCACTTCGAGGAGAGGTCATCAATGTATCTTTGTTAAAATTTAATATGCGATTGCCCTCTTTTATTATTAATAATAAACTGATGTCAAAAATAATACATACATTTGTGGTGCAATATGCATACAAGTGCGCTGTTGACACCCATTGAGTTTCCAATTGGCTTTGGGGAGTCCCGGTGCCACAAAGGTGGGATCTGGAGAAGTGTGTGCTGTGTTAATTGGAGTGCTCACCAGTTAAGTCGAGTGATACATAATTGACAAGTACGTAAAAGTTGTCTCAAGCATTCCCCTTTTAGTAATCACTAGTTGCTTCTCCTATATCAGCCTGTTTTATAGCGAGCTTTGTATCATTCTCCATTCATTTTAGTTCAATAGATTCATTTTTGGACAAATTAAATGTATTCTTATTAGAATCATTTAACAGATGTAATTTTATGAGAGCGTGATGTTCAAATATTTCTAATTATTCTGTAGAGGAGGATTAAAGATGATTTTGGTCTTGAATTCTGTGTAATTTTCATCTGAAGTATTATCAGTTTCTGATTCATCAAATGTAGCAAAAGTGTTAAAGTTTCATTTTATTCAATTTGTTCTTAAAAGAACTTGTAAGATGTGACAAAGGATGAGCCCAACGGATGAGCCATTATGTTGAGTACGAGTTTTCTAATTCTAGTTAGAAAGATTGACAATTAGTGACTCGCATGTAACGGTCATAAAGAAAGCAAATTAAACTACAGTTCTGCAGAAGTCTCTGTAGCAACAGTGCAGCACACGCTTGTAGAAATAACAAATTAATGTTAGTACAGTCCAAAAACATCCTAGTCATCCTTCAACATTGTCATGATCTCTGCCTCCAAAAGGTCAGGGTTTTCCCAACTCCCTTGGAAGCAGATCCATAACCCAGGTTCCGAGTGCCAACCAGTCCCAATTGGGACCTTTTGGACCCAGTCCTGGCGCCAGTGGCACCAGGCTCATAAATATGCCCAGTCCCAGCGCTGGAAGCGCCGGGCTCATAATGCTTGGGTGGACTTACCTTCAGCAGACCATGCTGCTTACTTGCCTGCCAGTTGAGCCTCTGATCCTCTTCTGTTTGGAACTACTTTTCCTGTTGGGTGGGGCTGGAGCCACTCCCTAGATTCAGAACACTGGAACTCTTCTGGAAGGCAGGAACTCTTTTCTTACCAGGAACTCTTTTCTTACTTAGGCGTGGCTGTGGAAGGAGACACCTAAGCACTACAGGAGGCTATTTAAACCACACCCGGTGGATGAATCTTGCTTTGCGTTATTCTGCAACCTCTGCAGCAGAACGCTCATCGTGTCTTCTGCATCCAATCCTGGGCCTAAGGAAAAAGGCTTACCATCCTGAATCCAGTCTTCAGCAACACCTATAAAGACAAGAAAGAACAGGTTAGCATTCCGGCATCTGAAAGGCAAAGGCTTACCATCCTGAATCCAGTCTTCAGCAACACCTATAAAGACAAGAAAGAACAGGTTAGCATTCCGGCATCTGAAAGACAAAAGTTTACCAACTCTTTGCACGCTCCGGAGGCCTTCGGCGCTGCATCCCGCATCTGAAAGACAAAACAAGGTGCGTTTAAAGACATTGGGGAACTTTAATACTCACGTGCCATTACTCCTTTCCACATCTAATCCAGTGGGTATTCCGGCACCCTGCAGCCGCTCCGAACTCGTACCTGCAAAATAAAAAGACAGTTAGAGCGCATAGTGAAGCAGGCAACAAGCGCTTACTTACGTGCTTCCAGGCGCTTCTATTCATCACACGGGCTCCATCTTCAACTCACTTCAGCCCGTCATCCGCCATCGCCGGAACCCTGCAAAACAAGAGACATCATTACTAAAGACTTTAAAGACATTTGAATGACTCGAAACTTACCGTTCGTGCAGTAAACGACGGACAGCAGTCCTCTGAAGTCAAGAGGCCTGCGCTACCTATCCAGTGAAGAAACTGGTTACAGCACCCTGCCCCGAGGCAGATGGAGAGCTCGGCATTCACTTACCTAAGGTGAGAGCGTTAACCTTTGGGGGTCTACAGGAGAGGAGAAGAGGAAAGAGATAGGGACACCCCAATAACCCCAGTTCATTAACCCCATATTTTCTATCTGCAGACATCTTACTCTACACGTCAGGCATACAGTGCACAGAGGTCCAGCCCAAAGAGCCAACCGGGTGCTACACATCACCTTTGAAGATACGGTAGTCGCCCAGTCAAGACCGGCGCCTCTGCGAGAATCAGGTGAGCGTTACAGAACGCAAAGCCTACCGCAAAACTCTCGCCCAGGCGCTATGGAAACCTTGGATACTGACCCCCTAGCCCGGTTACTTGGGGAACTAAGGGCAGAAGTGCATGCAGCTCGTCAGGAAACGAATGCTCTTAGAAGGGAACTAATTATTTCCAAGGAGAGAACAGACAATCTTGCTAGACAAGTGCTACAGTCACAAGCCGGACAGACCCCGTTACCCGCATCAGGGGCAAATCTTCCTTCAACATCCTCTATGAATCCAGTGCAGATCAACCTACCTGGGAATGTACCTCTGGCTCCGCCCGAACGATTTTCTGGTGACCCAAAGAGGTTTGCAGTATTTATCAATCAGTGCCGGTTGCACTTCTTATGCCGGCCAGCAGCCTTTCCAACTGATCAAGCAAAAGTAGCTTTTGTACTTTCGTACCTTAGTGGCAATGCGGCAGACTGGTCGATCCCTCTAGTTAATCAAGATGATCCGGTTCTCCATGATTTTCAAGCCTTTCAGCTTAGTATGGAATAACTGTTCGCAAGACATTCACAGGGGCAGGCCTTGGACAATGAGCTTCTTTCGTTGCGACAGGGTAATCAAGACCTTTTGGCTTATATTGCATCTTTCAATAGACTAATAGTGGAAACTCAATGGCCTGAGGACAAAAGGATTACGCTGTTTTATAGAGGTCTACGTGGAGAGCTCAAAGACGTTTTAGCCCAAGTAGTGAATCCCCCACAAGACTGTTCGGATTATATAGACTTGGTCGTTCAAATAGATCACAGGCTGCAGAACAGGAAGGCCGATCGTTCCAAGTTTGATGCTCGAGTATTTTCCAAACCGCCAACTCCTTCCAAAGGAGTAGACTCCGGGGAACCCATGCAAATAGGGGGTCTGAAAGGTCCTCTAACACAAAGGGAGCGGGAAAGGAGGAAACAGTTGCAATTATGCCTATATTGCGGAAACTCAGGGCACATTCTTCGAGACTGTCCGGTGAAACCTGCCAGGAAGGCAGTAGGAGCTGCAGTTACCAAAGTTACAAACTCTGAGCAGGGAAACAACCTCGCCCGACAAGAATAGAGGTCCTCTTGCCGAGCGTGAAAACCAGTTCCGTGACCTCGCATTTCGTGATACCTATGGTCCTCATTAGCCCTGATAATCCGGATCGATTACATGCAATTGAAGCTAACGTCGACAGTGGTGCCATCGGCAATTATGTGGATCATGAAATGGTTTTGAGGATGAATCTAACTCTTTGTCCCAAGGCTGTAAAGGACGTCATTACTACGGTGGATGGTACGGAGATAGCCTCCGGGCCAGTAACGCATACCACTCAAGAGGTGACGCTAGTAAGTCAAGATGGACACCATGAGAAGATCGTGTTCGATGTGATCAAGGCCCCTCAGTTTCAGATTATTCTAGGAATACCTTGGTTAGAGAAACACAATCCTCTGATCGATTGGCGAGCAAGAACGGTCCAGTTTCCAGAATGCGTCTCTACTTGTCACCCTCCACCTGGTGTTGCACTGGCCGCAATTTCTTCAGAGACTCCCCAGTTACCTCCCGAATACCTAGAATACCAAGATGTTTTCCGGAAGGATCAGGCTAACTCTCTACCTCCTCATAGGTCTTATGACTGCCAGATAGACCTGATACCTGGATCTACTCCTCCTTGTAGTAGAATTTATGCCCTCACCGAGCCTGAGAACCTTCACCTTCGACAATACCTGGATCAATACCTGGCAAATGGGTTTATTCGTCCTTCCAAGTCCCCTGCTTCTTCAGCTTTGTTCTTCGTTCCAAAAAAGGAAGGAGACCTTAGAACTTGTATCGATTATCGCTCCCTGAACCAGATCACCGTTAAGAATAGATATCCGTTACCTTTGATCCCTGAACTCCTGGACCAAGTCAGAAAAGCATGCATATATACAAAGCTGGATCTTAGAGGAGCTTACCACTTGGTACGAGTAAAAGAGGGCGATGAATGGAAGACGGCCTTCCGCACCAAGTATGGGCTATTTGAATATCAGGTCATGCCCTTCGGACTTTGCAATGCCCCGGCCGCCTTTCAATATTTTATGAACGATGTCCTCAGAGAGCTCATAGATGTATGTGTTGTTGTTTACATTGACGACATCCTCGTTTATTCTTCATCGGAATCTGAACATCGGAAACACGTGAAAATGGTCCTCGAAAGATTGCGTCAACTCAAACTTTTCGCTAAGTTGGAAAAATGTGTTTTCAACGTGACTGAAGTTGAATTCTTGGGATTCATATTATCACCTGGCGGAGTGCGTATGGATTCAAAGAAGGTCGATGCAGTTCTCAAATGGCCATCACCATCCTCCGTAAAAGGTGTGCAAAGCATGTTAGGCTTCGCTAACTTTTACCGCAGGTTTATCCCCGAATTCTCTCGAATAGTCCAGCCCATCACTGCCTTGTTAAAGAAAAACAAACGTTTTGAATGGTCTACCGAGGCGGAACAAGCTTTCCAGGATTTGAAGACTAAATTTATCTCTGCACCAATCTTAAAACACCCTCGCCCCGAACTCCCCTACATCGTGGAAACTGATGCTTCAAGCCTTGCCATGGGGGCAGTTCTATCACAAAAGGACCCGGTAACCAATCAGTTGCATCCCGTGGCATTTTGGTCCCGCAAATTCTCGCCTCCTGAAATCAATTACACGATTACTGACAAGGAACTTCTGGCTATCAAGTCTGCCTTTAAGGCTTGGCGGCATTATCTGCTGGGGGCCCGACACACCGTTACTGTGATTACGGATCACCGAAACCTGCAATATTTGAAGACCGCAAAAGCCCAATCCTCTAGACAACTCCGTTGGGCATTATTCTTTGCCGAGTTTGACTTCATAATTACCTATCGACCTGGTACAAAGAACGGTAAAGCTGATGCCCTTTCTCGGATGGGAGTGGAAGAACACTTGGTCAACCCTAAACCTGTACCAATCATTCCCGAACAAAGAATTCTGGGTGTAATCGCCACAGAATCCATAGAGGAAGTTAAGGATAAAGCCAGGCAACTTGTAACTCCAGCAGACATACAGAATTGGCATCTGCAGGGAAAGGACTTTGCAGTAAAGGACAACTTATTGTATTTCCAAGAACGATTATACCTACCCAGCACAGATTTACAGAAAAAAGTAATCTCTTGTTATCACGACTCTTTAATGGAAGGTCATCCCGGTATAGCCAAGACCTCAGAAAAGATCAAGCGCTACTTCTGGTGGCCGTCTTGGAAAAAAGATATCAGAGACTTTATAATGTCCTGTGGAGTATGCGCCCAAAACAAGAGTCAAAAGGAAAGACCAGCAGGCCTCTTACGCCCTATTGACATCCCACCTCGCCCTTGGCATACGCTTTCTATGGACTTCATCACCGATCTACCTCCATGCTCCGGATACAATACGATTCTAGTAATCGTGGACTTATTCTCCAAGATGGCGCATTTCATTCCGCTCAAAGGCTTGCCAACAGCAGCAACTCTGGCCCGAGAATTTCTCGAAAACATCGTCCGACTGCACGGTTTTCCTTCGGTTCTAATTTCGGATCGAGGTAGTCAATTTATTTCTCATTTTTGGCGAAGTTGCTGTCGGTCGGCTCAAATTGATGTGAGACTATCGACCAGTCACCACCCTCAGACCGACGGACAAACCGAGAGGACCAATCAAACTCTGGAACAGTATTTACGCTGCATGCTGCAACAAACTGAAAAAACTTGGAAAGATATCCTTTGGATAGCCGAGTATGCCTACAATAACTCTGTCCATTCGGGAACTGGGAAAACCCCGTTTTTTCTTTTGTACGGCAGTCACCCTCGAACCTCGGAGTTGGATCCCCTCCAAGATCTTGAAACACCAGCAGTAGACTACCTGCATTCTACAATCACCCAAGCCTTTAAGGAAGCTGTTTCTCACCTTCAAAGGGCTAAAGAACAATACAAGAAAGGAGCAGATCAACATCGGAAGGAAGCCCCTCACTATCAAGTAGGGGATCAAGTCTGGTTATCCACCAAATATCTATCTCTAAAAGGGCCACGCACATTCAACCCAAGATACCTTGGTCCCTATTCCATCACTACCATAGTAAACCCAGTAGCGGTCAAGTTGGACTTGCCCCCGCACATGAAGATACATCCGGTCTTCCACGTCTCTCTATTAAAACCTGTGCAACCTCAAACCCGACTAACCAAATCTCCAAAACCTATCCTAGTGGATGGAGAACTCGAGTTTGAAGTCAAAAGCATTCTGGACTCCAAGATCTCCAAATCTAAACTATTCTACCTAATTGACTGGAAAGGCTACGGCCCCCAAGAGAGATCCTGGGAACCTGCTGAATATGTGCACGCTCCTCGCCTAATCAAAAGATTTCACCGAACATTTCCTGACAAGCCAAAACCCCCGGAGAAGCCCGGTTTGGGAGGGGCCTTGAGGGGGGGTACTGTCATGATCTCTGCCTCCAAAAGGTCAGGGTTTTCCCAACTCCCTTGGAAGCAGATCCATAACCCAGGTTCCGAGTGCCAACCAGTCCCAATTGGGACCTTTTGGACCCAGTCCTGGCGCCAGTGGCACCAGGCTCATAAATATGCCCAGTCCCAGCGCTGGAAGCGCCGGGCTCATAATGCTTGGGTGGACTTACCTTCAGCAGACCATGCTGCTTACTTGCCTGCCAGTTGAGCCTCTGATCCTCTTCTGTTTGGAACTACTTTTCCTGTTGGGTGGGGCTGGAGCCACTCCCTAGATTCAGAACACTGGAACTCTTCTGGAAGGCAGGAACTCTTTTCTTACCAGGAACTCTTTTCTTACTTAGGCGTGGCTGTGGAAGGAGACACCTAAGCACTACAGGAGGCTATTTAAACCACACCCGGTGGATGAATCTTGCTTTGCGTTATTCTGCAACCTCTGCAGCAGAACGCTCATCGTGTCTTCTGCATCCAATCCTGGGCCTAAGGAAAAAGGCTTACCATCCTGAATCCAGTCTTCAGCAACACCTATAAAGACAAGAAAGAACAGGTTAGCATTCCGGCATCTGAAAGGCAAAGGCTTACCATCCTGAATCCAGTCTTCAGCAACACCTATAAAGACAAGAAAGAACAGGTTAGCATTCCGGCATCTGAAAGACAAAAGTTTACCAACTCTTTGCACGCTCCGGAGGCCTTCGGCGCTGCATCCCGCATCTGAAAGACAAAACAAGGTGCGTTTAAAGACATTGGGGAACTTTAATACTCACGTGCCATTACTCCTTTCCACATCTAATCCAGTGGGTATTCCGGCACCCTGCAGCCGCTCCGAACTCGTACCTGCAAAATAAAAAGACAGTTAGAGCGCATAGTGAAGCAGGCAACAAGCGCTTACTTACGTGCTTCCAGGCGCTTCTATTCATCACACGGGCTCCATCTTCAACTCACTTCAGCCCGTCATCCGCCATCGCCGGAACCCTGCAAAACAAGAGACATCATTACTAAAGACTTTAAAGACATTTGAATGACTCGAAACTTACCGTTCGTGCAGTAAACGACGGACAGCAGTCCTCTGAAGTCAAGAGGCCTGCGCTACCTATCCAGTGAAGAAACTGGTTACAGCACCCTGCCCCGAGGCAGATGGAGAGCTCGGCATTCACTTACCTAAGGTGAGAGCGTTAACCTTTGGGGGTCTACAGGAGAGGAGAAGAGGAAAGAGATAGGGACACCCCAATAACCCCAGTTCATTAACCCCATATTTTCTATCTGCAGACATCTTACTCTACACGTCAGGCATACAGTGCACAGAGGTCCAGCCCAAAGAGCCAACCGGGTGCTACACATCACCTTTGAAGATACGGTAGTCGCCCAGTCAAGACCGGCGCCTCTGCGAGAATCAGGTGAGCGTTACAAACATCTTGTGATGATGCTTGTGATGATGCAGGAGTTGTTACAGCTACTTCTCATGAACATTTTGTTCGAGAAGAAAACAACACAAATTTGTTGAGCAAAGAAAAATAAGTCCACCACGCAAGCCACAGATAAAGAAGAGAATTTGATTCTGAATTATTCCTGTGAATAGGAAGTATGGCAAAGAAGTGAATGGGTGCTATATCCCTTTGACTGTAATTTGAGAAAAGAAACAAATCAGCAGTGTTATCATTGGAACTGCAAGCTAGAAACAAGTAGTGACTGGGCCCTATATCCCTGAGACTCTGCTTACTTTATGGGACCTAAGGGAGACACATATCCGCACAAGGAAGAGAATACTGATAACACATTATTTGAATAAATCTGACACTATTGATTTAGGTTATCCTCTGAGAGTAATTCCCAGTTGCCTTATTAGTAATTCTGAAATCCTGTAATCTTTTCTCAACCAAGCCTTGTGTTTGCATAAAAAACATTTGTGCCTTTTTATTTTGTGTGTTTTGTTCGGTGGCGATCCACCACATTAGATTGTTTTGTGCAAAAAACCTTCAATGAACTTTTCTCCCGCAGATTCCTCATTTTGATAGATATCCTTGTCCAGCTCTGCTGCTCTGAAACATTTTGGACCTAGATTCAACTGTCGATCCGGCTTGCTCCGTGCTTTATCGTCTGCTCCAGACGTGACATAAGGGGTTGTATATATAGTACATCACTACGTTCCAAGCTTCAGTTCCTTTTTCTGCGCACATGCACGCTGTATCGGGAACACAACTTTGAGTCTTGACTCAATGTTTTTGGCAAACGATGTGTCTTATTTTCTTCAGAAAACCTCGACCACGATGTCTACTCACCGGATTTCAGGCTTCAAAAGATGCACTGATTGTCACTATCCATGCCTCTGACCCCCTCAGGTATAACAGCCCCCTGGTAGCCGTGGGGCAAAATCCCATTCACACTGGCCCCAAAGGCCTTAATACTCCATCAGAAACATACATGGAGTCAGTCCTGGCGCCTTTGGGCCAGGCTCATTATCGGGAATAAAGCAATACCAGTTTTGGACTTTAATCCAACATGGAGGCCTATTACACAGCTCAGTTCTTTAGAACCAAGCCATGCGGTCTAGTGTTTTGGGTGTTGCTGGGCTTGGAACTACTTTACCTGGGCTATTTAAACCACACCCAAACAGCAGAACATGCTTCGCGTTATACTGCACTCCTGCAGCGTAACGCTCACCGTGTCCAGCTCCTGCTCATCTGCTTCTCCGACGGCCCGATCCTGAAGCCCTAGATCCGGATTCCATTAAATAACCTGGAAGAACAAGAACAGCATTAGCGAGCAAGAACACTTACCTGCGAAGTAACCGGCCTTGCATCCATCCTGCGCTTCGCTTACCTCACCCATCTCTGGAGTTCGCCGCAACCTGCAAAGGTAAAGAAACAAGGACAGCATTAATAACAGTTCTTACCTGGGCAAGCAGCGAGTCCTGGCAGCACCCTGCGCTTCTCTTTCCTCGCCCATCTCCGGGTTTCACCGCAACCTGCAAGGAAGAAGGAACAAGGCAGCATTAACAAAGCACTTACCTGGGCAAGCAGCGCTTCGATCGCTCATCACTCCGGAACATCACCGCAACCTGTACAAAGAAGAGAAGAGAACACAGGTTAGCAATTAACACCAATAAACAGCGCTGCGCATCAATAACTCACCGCGGTCTTCGATCTCGGCGTGGCAACTCTGAGA
The DNA here is from genome assembly GCF_040938575.1 of Ambystoma mexicanum. Taxonomy (NCBI): domain Eukaryota; kingdom Metazoa; phylum Chordata; class Amphibia; order Caudata; family Ambystomatidae; genus Ambystoma; species Ambystoma mexicanum. The sequence continues at coordinate 552,320,634 of NC_090941.1, read as the reverse complement.
TCGCAACCATCCCTGTGAAAACAAAAAGAGACATCGTTAGGGAACAGCGTAGTGGAGCAAGATGCCGAGAAGACAGAAAAAACAGAGGGAAAGAAAGAGACCAAATAAAGACGGAAAAGACATTATAACTCACTTGGAAGACAGCAAGCAGAGTCAGAGTCACAGCCGGTCTGGACCCGACCAGTGAAGCAACTAGGTCCATGGAACGCCTGCACCAACCACGCGCCCCTGCACAGAGACACAGGACGGAGAGTTCAACGCACAACAACCTAAGGTGAGCAATAACACCATGGGAGGGGATTTGGACCAGAGGGAAGTGGGAGTCCACCCATCACAGAACCAGTATCTTAACCCTCCATTCTCCTGCTATATGCGCTACCCAACGTCTGGCACATAACCAAGCAGAGAGGGGTCAGGAATAGCACTTAGACCTCCATCCAGTATCGTGTGGCGGACATGGATACCGGGTGAGCGTAACACTGATTGCCAGTCCAAAATGTCAGTGACCAACCCCCCCATGACATTTGTCTGTGGTGCTTGGGTGCGAGTCACGGCAGAGAGGCCTGTGCTTCGTGCTAAAAAAAACTGTCGAAATCCCTACGTGAGAGCGCCACGAAATTTACTTTGGGCCGACCGCCCTCAAAATCGCCCGCACGGTCTTTCGTCCCGTCTTCCATAGCTAAAATGGAGGAGCCCACCGCCGGAAAGGGGAAGGAAAAGCATCGCAGAAAATCTAAGAAGCTTTCACATTCAAGAAGCCATTCTTCTTTGTCTTCCTCGTGAAAGAAGAAGCAGTGTCACTTTTGTTAGGGAGAATTCTCTGTTTAGGCTGAATTTCCCTACCTAGTGAGTCCCCCAGCAGCTTTGCTGGATTTCTGGGGTTTCTTTTTTTCTCCTGCCAAGAGTGAGACTCTTTTACCCTCACTCTTGGACATGTTGAAGTGTGTTTTCTTGGTTAAACCTTGTGTTGAATGGGCTATGGGGTCTTTTACCCCATAGGGCCTCATGTATTTTTGTGATGTGGGTTACACAGCACCCTCTGTGCCGTGACCCAGGGGTGTCCTAGGGACTCCCCAACATAGACTCCATACCCTGGGACTGACTACTGTCTCCCAGGGCATGTAAAGTCACCAAAGACTTTGCTAGTCTTGAATCCTGAACAGAACCAGTACAAACCATCATATTGTGGACGTACTGGCTGGGGCAATTCGATTGCCCCAGGGTCTGTTAGTCGAGGGGGCACGTCTCCGTCCCCCCTGATCGAGTTTTGGCTGGTGGCAGTGGAAACTACGTTTTATATTCGACCGCGAATATTTTCCTATGGGATTTCCCATTGTTTTAGGCTAACACATTTAATTATTTATTTACGGTAGCCTTAAACATACCGCCGGTTTATATATTTATTTTTATAACTCCGGTTGGGACTTTTTGCCAAAACTTGATGCTAAAATGGCGTTGGTGTTCGCCTCTGTAATTCTGACCCAAAGTGGAGCCCTTTGTTCCACTTTTGGCGGGCTTCTCCACAGAAGCCCTCCAAAGTGGTGCCACTCTGTCTGGGGTACTTAGGAGGGGTGGAGGGGGATTTAGGCACCCTGGACTGAGTTACCTTGGTAACTCAAGTCGCACTCCGTCCTGATTGGCCCAAGTGGTGAGCCGGTCGGCTCACCACTTAGCATGTTTGAGTGACAGCTAGGCTGGGTGAATGGGGGTTTGCTGCATAAAAGCAGGGCTTTGGGGACTGGAACTTCAGAAGTCGCCACAGGACCAAGAATCCGACGAGGGAAGAGCTGAGCCGACCTGCTTCGACGACACCACCCGGTGGAGCCCTGCTGAACCGTCTCACCACTTTTCCCGACGACCGAGGAGAACTCTTAACGGAGTGGCTCCTTCCCTTGACTGGTGGGGACAACCAGTTTTCGCCTTCTTTTCGCTTCTCGAGGTATCTCGTGGCCGCCTTGCCAGTGCCAAGCACCCCGGCAACCGGAACCCCACCACTTTTACCTCAAACCACGAAAGTCGGTACAACCCTTTAACCGGAGGATTCCGCGGCTGGTTTCTTCCCGGGCAGTGCAACGACCTTCTTCTTCTGCTCTTCAGCGAGAACTTCTTCTCCCCTGACCGACGTCGAGCCTTGCTGCCACTGCCTGGAACAACTGCCACCGCTGGAGGATCCTTTCCGCTTAAGGTACCGTGTTCCGCCTGGCTTCCCTTGCTACCGACTGTACGGGGTAGATTTAGCCCCCGGCTTTCGACCCTGGGAGTGCCTGGGACACCCTGGCTAAACTTTCTAAACCACTCTAAACTCTTTCTAACTCCTTGCAAGACTTTGAATCCCTAATAACAGTGTGATCTTGGGCACATTTTCGCTCCGGCTACTCTAAGAGTGGGCCCTGCCTAGTGACTTTTGCTCACCTGTGACTTTGTGTTTCTTTGAGCCTATTGCAAGTGTTCTGGACCTTAGAGTGGTGTGTTTAACCTATTTCTGTTTCTTTTATCCCTTTCTTGAACCTACTAGAGTGTCATCTGACGTTAAGCACTCACCTCTGTTTTAATTATGTGGTGTTAACTTAGAGTTGTCTAGATAGGAGTAAGGGTGGAAACTGCTTTCATTATAACTGTGTTTAGAGTGTTTTTACTATACTTTGCTAGAGTGTTTTCAACTTATGTGTTCTTAAAAATAAATAACTTTATACCTTTGAAACCAAGCTCTGGTCAGTGTTTGCTTGTGCTATTGTGTCTGAGTACATATTGTGTATACTTTGCATACTGCCTAACTCTTCTTGAGGGAAGTCTGACTGCTCAGCCACAGCTACCAGGTAAATCTGGGTGGTGCAGACTGCTACCAAGTGGGTTTACTGCTATACCTGTAGTCTTAAATCTTTTGCAGTGTTCCCCAAGGGAACTGCACAGGTTTCTGCCTAACACTGGTGTACAGCGGTGGGATTTGTATTGAGTATACATTTTATTGTGCTTTAGATACCTTAGTGCAACTAACCACAAAGCTTAGCACTGTAAAAGTAATCCTCTAACATGTCAGTTATAGAAAGCTATAGTCAAGAGTCCCTTTCAGCCAAAACTGCTGATTGTTTAAGAGTGCTCTGTAAACATAAGGATCTCCTGACTAAGGGCAAGAAAATGGAGCTGATTGAAAGATTGTTGGCTAACCAAAGTCTGGGTGATGGTTCAGAGGAACCTACCACTCCAGCAACTGTAGATGACAGTATTGAAGTTAACATGGAGCAAAATGTTGATGATTCTGAGGAAGAGTCAGAAGAGGAGGGTGAGGCTGTTGTAACTGTCCCCCCTAGGCCTCTGCCTGCTCTACCTGCTGTACCTACTGGACCTTTACCAGGTCCCACATTTAGTCCTCAGTACTTTGAACTGGAGAAAATGAAGCTAGAATTGGAGTATAAGAAACTTAATGCTCAAACTGACAAAGAACTAAGGCTAAGGGAAATGGAGCTCAAGTATGACTTAGAAATGAAGAAATTATCTGTTGAGAATGCTTCTCTCTCTGGCTCCTCTAGAAGTTCCAGTCCTAAAAGACCCCGGATGCCTAAAGAATTGATTGGTATGTATGAGCCTAAGTTGGATGTGTTGGATTGGTTGTCTCTGTTTGAATATAATCATGGGCTCCAGAACATCACAGGAAATGACTTACTCACCTGGTTGTTCTCTAGGCTTCCCCCTGTTGCAACTGATGTGGTAATGGAGATGGGGGAGGAGGATAGGAAGGACTATGAATGTGTGAAACTAGCTTTGATAGCTAGGTTTGGGAAGACCCCTTCCCAGTATCTTAAGAGGTTTAGGAGCCTCAAAAAGCATGATGGTACCCCTTGGGCTACCTGGGTGAGTGAATGTTTGAAAAACTTAGAGGGATGGATTAAGGGTTACAAGGTGAACACTTATGAAGGTATGAAGAATTTGTTTATGTTGGAGACTATTTATGATGCCTGCTCTCCTGAGCTCAGACAACACTTGGCTGATTCCAGGGAATTAGATTCCCGGAAACTAGCTAAGGCTGCTGACTTGTGGGTTGCCAACAGGGCCACTCACAAGGATTCTGGGGTAACTCAGAAGAAGGATGGGGAAAAACAGCCTAAAAAGGACTCCAAAGAGAATTCTAATACCTCCCATACCCAAGAGGGCCACAAACAACCAAATAACCAGGGTAAGCCCCAGGGTAAACCGAATCAGGCTAGTGTACCTTCTGGCCACAAGCCAGAAGGAGGTCAGAACAAGCCACCCTTCCAGAGAGCATTTGGACAATGCTATGTCTGTCAGGGTACTGACCATATCAAAGGGGATCCCAAGTGCAAGGGTAAACCTGCAGGGATCAGCACAGTCTCCTTAGCCTTCACTCCTGAGGATGAAGTACAGATGGCTAGTGCCCACTTTGAACTCTTTGCTGAAGAACCCTTGGGTCTTCAAGCAACTGTAAACTTAGAGCCTATGGGTCTGGTTAGTCCCCAGAATAGGGTTGTGTATAACTCCCTACCTGTTAACTCTAAGGTGTATTATGTGGACAGTGTTCTTGTCAATGGCCAGGATACTCCTGCCAGGAGAGACACTGGGGCCAGCAGAACAGTAGTGGATGAAAGCTTCTTTCAACCTGAGGATGTGGCCAAAGCACCCAAAGGTCCCCCTAAAATGTCTGGAGGCCCTGTCCAAATGGTTCCTATTCTACCAGCCCTCATTCAGTGTAACAACATGACAGTGAGGATCCCTGTCAGTGTTCAGGCTGAGGTACCTGGGAAGGTCCTGTTGGGGAATGACCTAAGAACTCTAGGAGTAGTGTCACATACCCCCAGGCCTCCCAGTATGGAGAAGCAGAACTTAACCAAATTGGCTAGAAAGGCTACCTTGAAGGACCCTTCTAAGCCTGTGGGACCCTCTACTGAGAACCCCACTACAAGCCCTGGTGTTAGTAAGTTGACCTCTAACCCAGGCACATTTCAGGATAGTATGCTAGGAACATGGGCGCCCCAACCAAGCTCCATCATTGTTCCCCTAGTCTCAGAGTCTCTGACTCCCCCTGCTTCTGAGGAAGAGGTGGATAGACCAACTAGGCCCCTATCTGGACCTGAGAGAACTGGTAATTCTCAGTGCTGGTGGAAAACCAGAAAAGAAAAGTCTAAGGCCAAAAACCTTCAGACTGTTGGACCTTCTACTGAAGACCCCAACTCAACTCCTAATATTAGGGGGGAAACTCCTAAAATAGGTAAGGGTAGATCTAAGAGGAAGGGGAAGCAGGTACATTGCCTAACCCCAACCCCTCCAACCAAGAGGCCTAAGACCCAACCTGCTCCCACAAGAGAGGTGGTGAGGAACCTTGGAGGCCCCTCTAGATCTAAGGGAATCCTTTATAAGGACCCCTTCAAAAAGCCTAACATAGGTTCAGAAGTTGTACCAACTTCTGAGGGACTGGTCAACCAGATCCCCTATAACAAAAAGACTGATGTTCCTCAAAGGGTCTGTAGGTCCGTTAGCTTACAAAAGAAAACCTTTGAGTTCTCCATTGAACATAGGTCAAGGTGTCACCATCAAAATGCTGATGGACTCTCTAGGATGTATATCATCGACTAGAGGTATGAGGTTCATCCAGGAGTGGATTAAATCCTCCTGTCCCTTAGTCTGGGGGGGGCGAGTGTTAGGGAGAATTCTCTGTTTAGGCTGAATTTCCCTACCTAGTGAGTCCCCCAGCAGCTTTGCTGGATTTCTGGGGTTTCTTTTTTTCTCCTGCCAAGAGTGAGACTCTTTTACCCTCACTCTTGGACATGTTGAAGTGTGTTTTCTTGGTTAAACCTTGTGTTGAATGGGCTATGGGGTCTTTTACCCCATAGGGCCTCATGTATTTTTGTGATGTGGGTTACACAGCACCCTCTGTGCCGTGACCCAGGGGTGTCCTAGGGACTCCCCAACATAGACTCCATACCCTGGGACTGACTACTGTCTCCCAGGGCATGTAAAGTCACCAAAGACTTTGCTAGTCTTGAATCCTGAACAGAACCAGTACAAACCATCATATTGTGGACGTACTGGCTGGGGCAATTCGATTGCCCCAGGGTCTGTTAGTCGAGGGGGCACGTCTCCGTCCCCCCTGATCGAGTTTTGGCTGGTGGCAGTGGAAACTACGTTTTATATTCGACCGCGAATATTTTCCTATGGGATTTCCCATTGTTTTAGGCTAACACATTTAATTATTTATTTACGGTAGCCTTAAACATACCGCCGGTTTATATATTTATTTTTATAACTCCGGTTGGGACTTTTTGCCAAAACTTGATGCTAAAATGGCGTTGGTGTTCGCCTCTGTAATTCTGACCCAAAGTGGAGCCCTTTGTTCCACTTTTGGCGGGCTTCTCCACAGAAGCCCTCCAAAGTGGTGCCACTCTGTCTGGGGTACTTAGGAGGGGTGGAGGGGGATTTAGGCACCCTGGACTGAGTTACCTTGGTAACTCAAGTCGCACTCCGTCCTGATTGGCCCAAGTGGTGAGCCGGTCGGCTCACCACTTAGCATGTTTGAGTGACAGCTAGGCTGGGTGAATGGGGGTTTGCTGCATAAAAGCAGGGCTTTGGGGACTGGAACTTCAGAAGTCGCCACAGGACCAAGAATCCGACGAGGGAAGAGCTGAGCCGACCTGCTTCGACGACACCACCCGGTGGAGCCCTGCTGAACCGTCTCACCACTTTTCCCGACGACCGAGGAGAACTCTTAACGGAGTGGCTCCTTCCCTTGACTGGTGGGGACAACCAGTTTTCGCCTTCTTTTCGCTTCTCGAGGTATCTCGTGGCCGCCTTGCCAGTGCCAAGCACCCCGGCAACCGGAACCCCACCACTTTTACCTCAAACCACGAAAGTCGGTACAACCCTTTAACCGGAGGATTCCGCGGCTGGTTTCTTCCCGGGCAGTGCAACGACCTTCTTCTTCTGCTCTTCAGCGAGAACTTCTTCTCCCCTGACCGACGTCGAGCCTTGCTGCCACTGCCTGGAACAACTGCCACCGCTGGAGGATCCTTTCCGCTTAAGGTACCGTGTTCCGCCTGGCTTCCCTTGCTACCGACTGTACGGGGTAGATTTAGCCCCCGGCTTTCGACCCTGGGAGTGCCTGGGACACCCTGGCTAAACTTTCTAAACCACTCTAAACTCTTTCTAACTCCTTGCAAGACTTTGAATCCCTAATAACAGTGTGATCTTGGGCACATTTTCGCTCCGGCTACTCTAAGAGTGGGCCCTGCCTAGTGACTTTTGCTCACCTGTGACTTTGTGTTTCTTTGAGCCTATTGCAAGTGTTCTGGACCTTAGAGTGGTGTGTTTAACCTATTTCTGTTTCTTTTATCCCTTTCTTGAACCTACTAGAGTGTCATCTGACGTTAAGCACTCACCTCTGTTTTAATTATGTGGTGTTAACTTAGAGTTGTCTAGATAGGAGTAAGGGTGGAAACTGCTTTCATTATAACTGTGTTTAGAGTGTTTTTACTATACTTTGCTAGAGTGTTTTCAACTTATGTGTTCTTAAAAATAAATAACTTTATACCTTTGAAACCAAGCTCTGGTCAGTGTTTGCTTGTGCTATTGTGTCTGAGTACATATTGTGTATACTTTGCATACTGCCTAACTCTTCTTGAGGGAAGTCTGACTGCTCAGCCACAGCTACCAGGTAAATCTGGGTGGTGCAGACTGCTACCAAGTGGGTTTACTGCTATACCTGTAGTCTTAAATCTTTTGCAGTGTTCCCCAAGGGAACTGCACAGGTTTCTGCCTAACAACTTTCATCGACAAAACTCTAGCTCGTCGTCAGAAAGAGATAAGACTTTGGCTGGGCCGACTACTCAGGAAGAGTGGGAAAGTTTCAAAACCAAAATGCTTGAAATGTTTAGGAATCAAGCTGCTGTAGGTGCAGTTATCCCCCTGACCAGCAAGCTTTGGCAGAAAAAGCAGCGCTCTGTGCTCCAGACCCCACCCTAGCCATTCCATCTGACGTCGACCACGCCTATGGGCTCAATGCTGACAAAGGCACGTAAAAGTCCATCGGCTGTCCACCATAAGGCTGACGTTCACTTGTCATCAAAGCGTTCCTCGATGCCGAAAACCCTTCAATCAGCACCGAAAACTGTCCTATCGACAGCCATTCCATCGGCATCCACGGGAAAACCCTTGATGCCAACTGTCGGCAATGGTTCCTTTTTACCACTGTCAAGGTCGGGATTCTTCGACTCCATGCGGTCGATGTTTGACGTCAATCAGCCCGATTACCAAGAGGACGTTGATCCCATCTATTCTGGTACCAGCGGTGTCGATTTCTTCGACGACCAAAGCAATTTGTTGGCTCTAACCTAGGCGTTACTAGATGTCAGTGGCCTGGATACGTCTCCAGACCTTGAGCTCCAGCAGGCTCAGCCCTACACGCATACTCATGCAAAATTCAGGGCCCTGGTTGAAAGGGTGGCAGACACCCTTTGTTTAAAATCTTCTGCTGCACCCCTTCAAGGGTTCAAACTCAGACATTTTGACGGAGGTCTTGCAGTTGAGCAAATTATGCCATTTCTCTTGGCTATAGCAGACCCCTTAGACTTCTTATGGCAACATCCTTGCACGACCCCTCTCGCCCCGTAAACTCCAATTTGATGGGGAAGTATAGGCCAGCAAGTGGATACCCTTTTTTCCTCGCTATACACCCTTCTCCAGAAGGGCTTGTCGTGCAAGCTGCCACAATTCCAACCAGACCTGCGGCATCCACATCCAATCTGCCCCCGGATAGGGAAGGAGAAAGGCTGGATGCAATGGCCAAGAAGGTATTTACTTCTGGCAGCATGGCGCTCAAAGCCACCACTATAGCCTGCGGATTTACAAAATACTCCTTTTGGCTTGTTGAAATCGATGGAGCGTGCAGCTGAGTACGTCCCTGAAGCTGCAATGCGGGAAGGATTTTTACAGCTAGTGGAGGATGGGATTGAGGTAGCCAAGCAGTCGTTGCAGACGGCCCTGGACGTGGCAGACTGCGTTTACCGTTCAATGGGGTCAGCAGTAGTGATGAGGAGAGCAGTCTATCTAAAAACCTACGGCTTCTCCCCAAATGTTCAGAACAGGTTACTGGACATGCCTTTTGAGGGAGATTTGCCTTTTGGCCAAAAAGCTGATGACTGTTTAGAAAAATGTAGAGAGTCTAAAATTGCCGCTAAATCGCTGGGCCTAGGTGCGCAACGGCCAAGCCTGCTTTCAGCTTTGTCTCAAGAGGCAGAGGTTACACATGATATGTACCGTATGGCAGGAAGGCGCAGCTCCCGCAGGCAAGGGCAGAGGCATTTCTCCAATCTCAGAAGGAGCAAAGGGGCTTCTAGAGGCCAGCAAATAGTTGCAGCGGCAGGGGCAGCTCTGCCCTCTAAGCTGCTTCGATTTCCCCTCCCACGACTTATCGATTGATGGACGGTTGACAGGACATTGGACCTAGTGGCAGGAGATTACCTCTGATTCCTGGGCCCTGCAGACAATTTGGAGGGGTTATTGTCTGCTCTTTTTAAAAATGCCATCGGACAAACCCCACAAAAAAGCCACTGGACAAACCCCCACTGCCTCCATCCAACTGGGACAGGAGCTCCAGGAAGAACTGAGAGTTCTGTTGTTGAAGGGTGCCATGGAAGAGGTACCTCCTGATCAGAGAGGGTGGGGCTAGTTTTCCCGGTATTTTCTGGTACCCAAGAAAGGAGAAGGTCTCCGTCCCATTCTGGACCTCAGGGCTCTAAACACGTTTTTGAGGAATTACAAATTTCGGATGGTGACGTTGAGAGATTCTCCACTCTCTCGAACTTCAGGACTGGCTGGTGTCAATAGACCTGCAGGATGCTTATTTCCATGTGCCAATATATCAAATTCACAGGAAGTTCCTAAGGTTCCTCATGGGGAGAAGTACTATCAGTTCAAAGTGCTTCCCTTTGGATTGACCGCCGCTCCATGGATCTTGACCAAGCTCATGGCAGTAGTCGCGGCTCACCTCAAGTGATCTGGGCTCCATGTATTTCCTTACCTGGACGACTGGTTGATCAAGGGAATGTCAGCGGGGTAGGCTTTGTCACATCTAGAGTACACCTCCCTACTACTGCACAAGCTGGGCTTCTCCCTGAACTTGAAGAAGTCCCATGTGACACCAGTCCAAAGGCTCCAGTTCATCGGAGCAGTCCTAGATACTCTGATAGGGAAGGGTTTCCCTCCCGAGGAGAGAGCCAACAGCATAGCGCAGATGGCACATTTATTCTGCAACCAACGCACTTTACCAGCGGCTTCCTTCCTCTGCCTCTTAGGTCTCATGGCCTCCTGTATTTTTCTAGTGCCAAATGCCAGGCTGTGCATGATATCCCTACAGTGGCTCTTAAGGGACCAGTGGTCGCAGTGCCTGGGAGCCCTCACAGATCCTCTCAAAGTGTTCAAACAAGTGTTCCTCGACTAGTGGGACAACCACAGCAATCTTATGGCGGGGAACCCTTCTGGCCTCCTTGGCCTCAGATCCGAGTGGTCACGGATGCATCACTGAAGGGTTAGAGCACTCACTGCGAGGACTTGCGGGTGAGTGGCCTTTGGTCAGCGACGGAAGCCAGGTGGCACATCAACAGGCTGGAGTTGCAAGCCATCAGGCTAGCCCTGAGGGCCTTTGCCCCAACTCTCATGGGGAAGCATATCCTGATTCTAACGGACAACACATGCACTACCTGAACAAACAAGGTGGTGTGCGCTCCTGTCCCCCTCTGCACAGAGGCGATCCAGCTCTGGGTCTGGTTGCTGGAGAACCTGTTCTTGGTCTCGGCAGTTCATCTGGCAGGATCAGAGAACAGTTTGGCGGATGCTCGTAACAGGAAGAGCACAGTCTCACACGAGTGCGACGTGTACCAGGAAGTACTGGAAGAGATCCTTTCTCTCTAGGGTACCCCAGCATTGGATCTGTTTGCCATGGAGTCCAACAGGAAGTACAAACAGTTTTGCTTGAGGGAATTCCCCGCAAACGGTGCACTGGTGGACGCATTTCAGGTTAACTGCACTTTCCCTCTCCATTATGCTTTCCCTCTGATTCCTGTCATTCCTTGGGTTCTCAGGAGGTTTAAGAGATTTCAAGCAACCATGATCTTGATTGCCCCGAGCTGGGCGAGGAGAACATGGTACTCGGACCTCTTGAATCTGGCCATCTGTCCACCTAACCGGCTTCCTCAGCGTCCGAATCTCCTGACCCAATCGGAAGGTTGAGTGGTTCACCCCTCACTGGATTCCCTCAACCTACTTGCGTGGTTCTTGAGAGGAGGAGATATGATGACTGGGATCTCTCGGAGGAGGTACTCGAGGTGTTGCTGGCTGCATGCAGACCTTCTAACAGATCTTTGTACGCGTGCAGGTGGAGAACATTTGAGGCGTGGTGCAGGGAACATGAGATTGCCCCGCCCCTACAGTGATGAGTGCCTTCTGTCATTGGCCTCTGCGCGCCTTTAGGTTACCACAGTCAAAGGATATTTGGCGGCCTTGTCTGTGTTCAAAAGGTCCCTGGATCAAGGTTCTTTCCTCACCATTCCGGTCATGGCCCAATTCCTGAAGGGCTGTCTCAATATGTTTCCGCCAATTTCCTTTGTTGTCCCAGATTAGGATCTTAACCTGGTTTTGACCTATTTGATGGCGGCTCCGTTCGAGCCCATGCTCTCCTGTTCCTTAAGGCTGTTTCATAAAACAACCTTCTTAGTTGCAATCATGTCAATCAGGAGGGTAACAGAGTTGCAAGCTTTGTGCTGCAAACCTCAGGGTCTACGACTGGCTTCCTTCCTAAAGTAGTTTCGGAGTTTCACCTCTTTCAATCTATTAATTTGCCTGTCTTTTACCCTCCACCACATCCCTCGAAGGAAGAAGAGCGGTTCCACTATCTTGACCCCAAAAGAGCCTTAAATTTTTATGTTGCTCGTACATCTGAGTTTCAGAAGACTGACCAGTTGTTGGTGGTGCATTCATTATCCCGTAAGAGTCTCGCTAATCATTGGATTATTTTGTGTTTAGCCGAATGTTACCAGTCAGCAGACGGGGAGCTTCCTCCCTGGCATAAGGGCACATTCAATCAGAGGGGTCTCAGCTTTTACAGCCCTGCAGAGAGGGGGGGGGGTTCCTGTTAAGGACATATGTTGTGCGGCCACATGGTCGTCCTTGCACACATTTACCAAGCATTATTCTATTCTTTGGATATTACACGTGGGGCTGAGGCACAGTTTGGTATAGCAGTTATCCAAAATCTGCTTGCTTAACACTTTCTGCCCTCCTCCGTTTATCCTAGCTGCTTGGGGAGTCTATCAAGATGTAGAATCTGTGGGAGAAAAGCAATCCATTGAAGGAGAAATTACTTACTGTAATGATCTTTATATGGATTCTTCTCCCACAGATTCATCATCTCTCATCCATCCCTGCTCAGAAAGCGCTTATGGCTTAATGCTTCAGATTAAGCGAAAGATAGACAGTAATGGCTCTAAGGTGACCGCTTTTATTGGCTAGACACTTGTTTAAAAAAAAAAAATCCAATGTCTAATTGATTGGGTGTCTCCCCCCTGGGATGTTTCCCATTGTTTAATTTGTATACGCTGGTTAGCCTTTGCTCCCGTTGTTTTTCCTTTGCAGTGTTCAAGCGCAGGAAAAAAGGGGAGGAACTGAAGCATTGGGCATAGTGACGTGCTATAGAAACCACGCCTGATGTCACATCTGGAGCCCAAGACCGAGCAAGACGGATCGACAGCCGGGTCAAGGTACACTATGCACCCTGTCGAAAAAGTTTCCAAGAAGCACAGCTGGACGAGGATATCTATCAAGATGAGAATCTGCGGTAGAAGAATCCACATAAATTTCATTACGGTAAGTAATTTCCCCTTTGAATTGGTAAATAAGAGCATTCGTGGGTGCCTGAGAGCCATTCCACAGGTGGTCGGGCAGCTACATCTGCACTGCAGAAAGGGGTTCCCTTGATTGAAATATTTAATTAATATGCAAATAATTAGATTCTACCTGAACCACCCCAAACATACTTATTTATTATACATTTTGTCACTGCCACATTCTGTTCCTGATAGTCACAACAAAATGTGTTGTCTGCTGCAAAAACCTAAATTAGAAACGAACACGTGTGACCGCTAATTCAAAAAAAGACCTGTGAAAACCACATTATCTCTGCAATATCCCAGTGTTCAGACTTACATTTAATGAGGCAGAACATGCAAGTAAGTATAATTAGACTGATAGCTACTTCATTGCTGCATATCAGTCAGGCGGCGAAATGGGCATTTGTCCACAAAACATTACTGACATGATGCATTTGTATGTATGTAAGGCACATTTCGAGGGGATTGGGTCTTCCGACGTATTCCATATCTATGACAGTAATCACCACAGCTGTGCTGCTTTGGAAAATCTTCCTGCGTCGATGATGTCGATACGCCACCCTCGAGGACCTCCTCCGACGGCCGACGTCACTGGATGTTATAAGTAGGACGCACGACGCCCGTAGCCTCAGTTCTGTTTTTTCTGCGAACGTGTTCGCTTCGGAGATCTCGGCGCGCCTCGACTCTTTGGAGTTTCTGTTCTTTCGGTTCTTCGAACCTGTTCGTTTGTGAGGTTAAAGTCCTTCAAGATATCTACCTCTTCTTCCACCCCGCGTCCGGGCTTCAAGAAGTGCGGGTCCAAGATGTCGGTGACGGACTCGCACAACGCCTGCCTCTGGTGCCTCTGGGAGGCCCATGACACGGATGATTGTGTCGACTGCCAGCCGCTTACGTCCAAAGCCTTGCGGTAGCGCAAGAAGAAACTGCCGGTCGGTAAGGTGTCCAAGCCCCGGAAGTCGAGGTCCACGGGGCTTTTCGACGGACGATTCGAGGGGCAACTCTCTGTATCGTCATCGGGAGTCCAGAGGGTCTCGGTCCCGGAATGGGTCCTGCCACTCCTCTGCCTCTCCTCTCATTCGAGGACTCCCACCGTCGGCGGGTCGCTTATCCCACCAAGCATGCGATGCCGGAGGAATGGGCTTCCTTCGGTAAGAAAATGCTAGCGATTCTCGAATCGCAGGGCACTGGTCCATCCGCGCCTCCGAGTGGGGTCAGTCGTGATCGGACTAGAGACACCACTCGTACGCCTTCGGGCTCGGTTGGTCGGCACAATTCGTGGGAGCGGTCCCGCTCAGACAAGGGGAATCGTTCTAGTCATGCCCGTTCCAGGTCCCGGTCCTCGACGCGCTCGAGACCGTGTGAGCCTGTGATGTCTTCGAGGAAGACGTCGATGCCTGTGGCGCTGAGGTCGTCGAGGGACTCTCTCGAGGCTCCGCCTCCGAGGAAGTAGTCGACGACATCGGCGCCCAGGATGTCGAGGGACACGCTCGGGGCTCCACCCTCGAGGCCTGTGTTGATGCTGTCGGCTCCGCGTTCGGCGTCAACGCCGATTCACTCAATGCCTTTCGAGGCTGTTTCGACAGGGGTACCCCAGGGCACGGTGGAACTCCCTAGAAAGTCTCTGGCCAAGGTCAAGCATGGCTTTGTTCCCCATTCTGTGCCCACTTTCCGCCATCTTGAGTACATTTCGGAGGTGGATGAGAGCTCTGATGATGGCATGGTTCCTGATACGGTGCCAGATGAGATTCTCTCGGGCCATAGCCAGATTGAGGACCTACGTCAGTCCCTGCACGACGCTAGTGGTCTGGACACCTCTCCGGAGGTGGAGTTTTGTAGGCCTGAACCTGGCACCCATGCCAACTCCTCGTACTGCTGCCTTATGTCTAGGGTCACTGAATACTTGGGGTGGTCTGCTCCCCCAGGGGATTTTCTTCAGGATGACCTCACGGATATCCTCGACCAAGGTCCACCAACTGACCCGGTACTGCCGTTCCATATGGCTTTACAGAGGAGGGTGGCGGCGGCTTGGACTGCTCCGGAGAGTCTCTCGGCAGTGGGCAAGTCTTTGCCGCGAAAATACCGCCCAGCCAGTAGCGACCCCTGCTACTTGACCAAGCACCCCACTCCGGAGAGTTTGGTGGTGCAGGCGGCTACGGCCCCAGAAAAGCAGGCGTCGTATCCTACCATCCCTCCTGATAGGGACGACAAGCGTTTTGATGGTTGGGCGAGGAAAGTGTTTTCTTCAGGGGGGTATGGCTCTTCAGGCGGCCAACTTTGTATGTGCCTTGTCACGTTTCACGCACACTCTGTGGAACTGTGTTTCCTTAGCGGCTGAACATATTCCCGAAGGGGACGAACGGGATGGTTTTCTTGCTATGGTCCAGGATGGCAAGGATGCCATGTGTGAGGCCGTTCAGTCGGGTTTGGACATGGCAGATTGTGTCAGCCGGTCCATGGCAGCGAGCACCATAATACGCAGGTTTGCGTGGTTGCGGAAGTCAGGGTTTGCTCCTGATGTGCAGGCCCGGCTCCTCACCATGCCCTTTGACGGTGAACATCCTTTTGGCAGCAAGGCTGACGAGCCTTGAGAGGTTGCAGACCTCCAAAGAAGTCGTTGGGCGCTGCAGTTCGCCAACCTCTGCCTTTTCGTCCTAGGGAACAGCAATGGAGGGGATGTTCTTTTCGTTATTACTCATCCTTTGGTAAAGCAAGAGGAGCTGCCAGTCAAAGGGGCCACCGTAGGAGTGCCAGAGGTGGAAAGCAGGGTACTCGAGGTGCCAAAGCCGCTTGGGCAGTTGCCTCTTTGCCCTCAGGCAACACCGCAGCCGCTTCAGCTCAGTCATGAGGCCATGTCCCATGGTTCGCCGGTTGGGGGAAGGCTGGCGCAGCATCTTGTTGAATTGCGTGCCATTATTTCAGATGTGTGGGTTCTGGAGATCATAGCCCACGGCTACTGTCTTCCCTTTCGGCAGAGGCCTCACGACAATCCACCGGGGAATCTCTCATTGCAGAGTCCGGATCCGCTCCTTGTGCAGGAGATTCAAGCCCTGCTGGAGAAAGGCGCCATAGAACTGGTGCCTGTAGTGGAGAGGAACAAGGGATGGTATATACCTTATTTTTTGATTTCCAAGAAAGATGGGGGATTGAGACCCATCCTGGACTTGCACGGTTTGAACAAACTCCTCAAGAAGGAAAAGTTCAAGATGGTTACTCTTTCTCAAGTCCTCCAGGCCCTTCAACTTTGGGACTGGTTGGGGTGTTTCGACCTCAAGGACGCTTATTTTCATGTGCCGATCCATCCAAAGCACAAGAAGTACCTGAGGTTCGTGGTTGGCGACTCGCACTTTGTTTCGGGTCCTGCCATTCGGATTGACCTCCGCCCCAAGGGTCTTCACCAAGCTCATGGTAGTGGTGGCAGCGCATCTCAGGAAAGGGGGGATTCACGTCTACCCCTCCCTGGACGATTGGTTGATCAGGGCGCGCTCTCCTGAGCAAGTCCTGGATCATCTGTCTGTCACCTGCCACTCCCTCCACAAGCTGGGCTTCTCCCTCAACTTAAAGAAGTCCCACTTGACGCCAACTCAAAGGCTCCAGTACATCGGAGCAGTGCTCGACACGTCCCTGGAGCAGTGTTTTCCTCCCCAGGTGAGGGCTCATCACGTTCAGCAGATGGTACACAAGTTTCAGCATGCCCAGAGTCTCCCAGCGTTCAAGTTCTTGAGATTGCTCGGCCTCATGGCATCCTGCATTCTTCTGGTGCCAGAGGCCAGGTTGCGGATGAGATCTTTGCAATGGGCACTCTACCCCAAGTGGTCTCAGTCCTCCGGCGGGATGTCGTACCCTGTTCCGGTGCCGTCCTCGGTCGGCCAGGACCTTCTGTGGTGGGCCGTCGAAGGCAATCAGATGAAGGGGGCTCCATTTTGGCTACCCTGGCTGGAGGTGAAGATCGTGAAGGACACATCCCTCACTGGATGGGGAGCTCATGCCAACGAGTTGACAGTCAGCGGTCGTTGGTCTCCGTCGGAGTCCAGACTCCATATCAATCTGTTGGAGCTGAGGGCCGTCAGGCTTGCCCTGAAGGCTTTTCTGCCGACTGTGCGTGGAAAGAATGTCCTGATCCTGACGGACAACACAGTGGCCATGCACTACCTCAACAAAAAGGGGGGGGGCAGGGTCACTTCTTCTGTGCAGAGAGGCGATGCAGCTCTGGTTCTGGGCAATCCAGCAGGAAGTTTCGATCTCGGTAGTTCATCTGGCCGGAGACGAAAACGAGACGGCGGATGCTCTGAGCAGGCAGAGCGCGCTCTCTCACGAGTGGGAGTTGGCTCAGGAGATTCTTCTGGAGATCTTCGACCTTTGGGGGAGCCCTCAAGTGGATCTCTTAGCCTCCAGTGTCAACCGGAAGTGCGAAAGGTTCTGCTCGTAGGAATTTCCTCCAAGAGGAGTCTTAGGAGACGCGTTCATGGTGGAGTGGTCATTCACACTGCTGTATGCATTTCCTCCAGTCCCCGTCATCCCGCAAGTGCTGCGGAGGTTACGAAGGTTCGGTTCCCGGATGATCCTCATTGCTCCGGCATGGGCCCGGAGGACGTGGTACCCGGCCCTTCTCGACTTGTCCATCTGCCCTCCACGTTGTCTTCCCTACCGAGACGGTCTGCTCTCACGCGAGAGGGGTCAGGTTATCCATCCAGAGGTCAGATCCCTCAACCTTCACGCTTGGTTTCTGAAAGGTTGAGGTATAAGGATTGGGACCTCCCTGAAGACGTGATGGAGGTATTGCTTTCGGCCAGAAGGCCCGCAACAAAGTCCCTGTACCGTTGCCGTTGGAGAAAGTTCTGCGACTGGTGCAGGGTTAAGACTGTGGATCCGTTTTCATGTGACCTTCCTGTGGTTCTGTCTTTTTTGCTTTCTTTAGCCCACAGGGGCTTGCAAGTGGGCACCGTTAAAGGTTACCTGGCGGCGCTGTGCATATTTAAGCGCTCGTCTGAAGAGTGTTCTTATTTTAAAATCCCTTTAATTTCTCAGTTTCTAAAAGGGCTCACTAATGTGTTCCCTCCGTCACCTTTCCAGGTGCCCGGTTGGGATTTGAACCTTGTCCTCGAGTTTCTGATGGGTGCTCCGTTTGAGCCTTTGCATTTGTGCCCTTTGAGACTGTTAACTCTTAAAACTGTATTTTTGGTTGCGGTCACTTCCGCTCGCAGAGTGATTGAGTTACAGGCACTTTCAGTTAAGCATCCTTAACTGTATTTCATAAGGACAGGGTTGTCCCTATAGTTCGCCCTTCCTTTCTTCCGAAGGTGGTGTCGGAATATCATTTAGGCCAGAAGGTTATTCTTCTGGCATTTTATCCTCCTCCGCATCCTGATAAGGAAAAGGAGAGGCTCCATAGGCTCGATCTTAGGAGAGCTTTAAGCTTTTATATTTCACGCATGTCCCAGGTCAGAGTGGATGATCAACTCTTCATTGGTTACGCCCAAAAGCGTTTGGGACAAGCTGTGACTAAGCAGACTTTGTCTCGCTGGATTATTCTGGCTATTTCTGAATGCTACCGCTTGGCGGGTAAGGACCCTCCGGTCGGCTTGCGGGCCCATTCTACCAGGGTTATGGCTGCCTCTACTGCCCTACAGAGGGGTGTTCCTATTCGTAACATCTGTGATGCAGCCACCTGGGCTTCGGTCCATACTTTTGTACGTCACTACTCCCTCGATTGCATCCGTGGGCAGGATCTGGCCTTTGGCAAGGTGGTCCTTTGCTCTGCAATTTGATTGGGCATTCTAAATTTCTGTATTCTAAATTCTTTTCCCACCTCCTTGCATTGGTACTGCTTTGGAGTCTCTCATAGATATGGAATACGTCGGAGGACTCAATCCCCTCAAAGAACAAGCTACTCTCTTACCTGGTAACGTTCTTTCGATGGGATGGTCCGACGACGTATTCCATATCGCTCCCTCCCTGCCTTCCCTGCTACATAATTTCTTATGCGTTTGCAGCTTACGTTTCCGCAAGGCTTTGTGTGGTCAGACTGGCAGAAGACTGGTGCCACATGTTCTGGGAAAAAACCACAACTGAGGCTACCGGCGTTGTGCGTCCTACTTATAACATCAAGTGACGTCGGCCGTCGGAGGAGGTCCTCGAGGGCGGCGTATCCACGTCATCGACGCAGGACGCAGACGCCAAAAGATTTTCCGAAGCAGCACAGCTGTGGTGATTACTGTCATAGATATGGAATATGTCGTCGGACCATCCCATTGAAAGAACTTTACCAGGAAAGAGAGTAACTTGTTCTTCTTTGCTCCCTTTCCTGTGTCTTCTGCATATCGCATTGAAAAGCTTTCAAAATTTGAGAAAACTTTGGGAGAAATGTATCCATTAGAAGAACAAGTTAATTATATTTGTTAGTGTTTTCTTTTTTTGGTGGTATAGTATTCCTACCACATATTTGTCATCAACGTTCCCACCCACCCCTCTGTTCTTAAATAGGTTTTTCCTTTTTCTTTTTAATGTGAAGTTTCTTCGTGCGACCCGGGTAAAGGGTACAACTGAGTGCATAGGTTTCATTTGACTCTCTATATGTGCCGAGGACTTCTTTTCATGAGCAAAAGGCACTACTGATGCTATTCAGGGAGTGTGCGAGGAGCCACCAATTGATGCTACACAATGACTGTCACCAGTGGTGGACTAGGAATTAAAGGAGGTCCTGGAAATAATTTTCAAAGTGGCCCCATATTGCACAATTTGAGCAAGCCCAAACCTTTTCCTATGCGAACATTCGGAAATAAAATAGGTTACCACTCAGAAGAGGCCTACTGAGAAATCTCGAGAGTTCCCTATGGACCAGTCCATCCCTGACTGTGACAAAACAATGTTGAACCATCCTGCACTTGGATGATGTTTCAATAAATGAGAAACCTAAGGTTCCTGTACTGTACGGTACCCACGAGAAAGAATATTTCCAAACTTAGGTAGCTTCTCCTTTTGCATCCAACAGCAGTTGTTGGAAAGGTGATGTATTAATTGGACAATTGAGCTACTCCTGGTGTAATGAAAACTTCTAACCATGTGTGCCTTTCAGCCATCTTGTTAAATGTAAGACACAAAAGTGCAAAACCATGGGTTTCTTGAGATTACTTTGTTGGATCATGCCACAGTTGGCAAATTGTAATAAATGTGTCTACCATTAAACTCAGATTTTATTAACTTTGGTAACGTTATTTGTTAAGAACACTCCTTTCAAAATATTGTGCATCTTTCGCACAATATCAGAATTAGCTTAGCTACTCTTCACCATGCATCACTGCTGTAAGTAATATTCATTGCTAAAGCCAATAGTTCCACTTGCGGTATGCTGTGGCAAATAGGCTGGCTATCTAGTGTAACTGGCAGGAGAAACTGATTGTCGTCTTTTTTGTATAGAAACTGTTATGACTTTTAGAAGGCACTCGTAACGTTATTAGTTTTATTTATTTGAATTCTTCTCAGCACGCCAAATCGCCCGCAGGCCTCAAGGCGCACACAAAACATGAGACAAACAGACAATCAAAGAAAGAGAATGCAGGAATCTAGAAAAGAACATGGAAGCTAAGGGGCCGTAAAGAAAAAAGTCTTCAGCTTCTTTTTGAAATCAACAAGTGAAATGGATAGCCTAAAGTGCTTAGGAATTTAGTTCCACATAACGGGGGCCATAACATCAAACCTGGTTTTCCCAAATTTGGCAAGGCGAAATCTGGGCTGGTTAAGCCTAGCCCGTTCCAGTGACCTAAGGGGTGGTACTGGTACATAACGCTGAATGCGCTCAGTGAGGTAGCTGGGGGCTTCAGCGTTCAAACACTTAAAACTAAGTGTAAGGATCTTAAAAGAAATCTGGTGCTTGATGGGTAACCAGTGCAATTTGTGTCTGGCTTCTGTAATAGAGTGCCGTCTTGGCAGACCCAGCAATGCTCTGCACAATTTTGTGTAATCTGAAGGGCGGCTAGGTTGGATTGAGCAGTGCTTTCTAAAAGACTGTTACAATAATCTAGCTTCGAGTTAACCAAAGCCGAGGCTAGAAGGGACATATTGTTAACAGACAGAAAATGACTCAAAAGGCTGAGCTGTTTATTAATCCAACCACATGAGGCACGAATCTTAGCCACATGAGGTCTCATGGTAAATTCTGCATCATTGGTAAAACTGAGCGTTTTTACGGTCTGAACCACGGGAATAGACACGTTGGAAATCAAGAATGCTGCATATTCAGAAGAGAGATTTTTAAGCATATGGCTAGAGGCGGCGATGAGAATCTCCTTTTTATCGATGTTCAAGGTCATGGTGTCCTGAATCATCCACGAATTAATGAGTGTAGATGGCATTGATAGCATCAGAGTCCACAGAATACACTTCTGACAGTTCAAGGATGACCTGGGTGACCTCAGCATAATTAATATACAGGACACCCAGGTCATCAAGCAGCAAAAGAAGAGGAAGAATATAGTTGTTAAAAAATGTCGGTGACAGTGAGGAACCCTGAGGAACACCCTGTGTCAAAAGAGTGGGAGAGGCATCATGAATAATGACACAAGCATTACGCGGACCCAGGAAGGGGACCATCAGTTGTGTGGTTAAGTCGGTATAGCCAACCAAGGATTGGAGCCTGGATGCCAATAGCTTGTGGCCGACCAAATCGAAGGCGGCGGAGAGATCCAGCAACATAAGTGCTGGATGACTGCGATCGATAATGGCCGCCAGGTTGGACTTTAAATCAAGCATGGCTGTCTCAGTACCGTGTCTGGCACGATAGCCAGATTGGCGAGGCCCCAGGATAGATTTTTCCTCTATGAATCTTTGTAATTGAAGGTAAGCCACCCGATCCATCACCTTGAGCAAGAACGGGACGCTCGTGATCGGGCGGTAGTGTTTGGGCAGAAGCGGGTCAAGATGATCCTTTTTAAGAAGCAACAAGATCCACGCTTCTTTGAGATCCGTTGGTTCCTGACCCTCAGGAAAAGACTGATTGATCAGTTTGGTCACCCAAGGGCCAATGGTATCGAGACACTGCACCAATAGTCTGGAAGGACAGGCATCACCCTTGCATGTAGTTGGCTTCATATCAAGAATAATCTTGGTTACTTCAGCCACTGTGCAGTGGGTAAAGGAAAAAGACAATTTAGGGACAGAGGACTCTGGAGTGACGACCAGCAGAGCAGAGGGGATGATTTGTATAACATTGTAACATATACACATTGTATTGTTCAAAATATATTAATGAGCCAACATTTCTTCCTGTATAAAAGCCTAAGTCCTTGTCTTTTCCAGTGCTGGTTTCCTTTGGTCACCATGCATCCTAAAGAAACCAAGCTCTAGCAACTTTTTTGACCTTTAATTATTTTTAAGAGCTACAGAAATATATAACCCGAGTGACAGGGATTTGAGTGCTTTAAATTATGGCTTCTGTTACCAGATGCTTGGATCTTTGTGCCAGAGCACTAGATTTGTATCTTAAACATGCAATATGCACTATTTAAGGTCGCTGCTTTTCAATGTCATTATGAATACTTGTGGGACCTGGTTGTAAGTTCACTTTACTGTGTTCAAGTTTTTGTGGTGTTTTGGTGTTGCTTGCTGAGAAGGAATTTCAGCTGAAAGTCATAATGGTCTTCAACCAACTCAACATAAAGAATGACAATTTCAGCATTGTTTTCTATAGTGCGCAACTATCATTAGTATGACTTTGCAGAACTGTGTCCTTATTTGAAAATGCAGTCACTGCACAACTCAGTTATCGAACAGAAAGGAGTCTGGTCTCTATATGAATGATACCTTGGATGTGTAATTGCTTGTATATTGTGAATAACGACTGTAAAGTGGGAGAAACACTTCTCACTACACACTACAGTACTTGATTTCATTGGAATAATAGGTCAGGGTTTGTGCTCAGACTTCATTTCTTTAACATTAATTCTCAATAACAGTGAAATGCAGAATAAATTACAGTCTAATATTGTTACAAAGGTGCCCTCCCTTTGGTTGTGTGGATGGAATGAAGTTTCAGTACGTGGCGAAATGTTGGCAGACTATCTGATGAATAAAGATGGAATTGGCAGTTAACAAAATGGTCTGATGTCCTCCGCCCCACAGATTAATGGTCTCATTACTCCACAGATTGTGTGCACCAACCAAACCAGCCCTCCCACCCGCTAGCACCATGCCTGCTTCATTGTGAGTCTTATTAGACTTCTGTTCTCTCAGATAGGTGAAGAAGAGCCTCCAAGGACGACGGCTGTCCTTACGAAATGTTATCCCAAAAAACTTCTGGGTTTCCTTTTATTGTAAAAATCAGTTCAAGTTCTGACCAATTGTATCTGCTCTCTCCTTTGAAATATGTATCTGCTCTCTCCTTTGAAATATGTTCTAGAAATTTGTTATCAGAAATACCTAACTTACATTCTCCCTTTTACTTTTCTCCAGAGCCTGACTCGAAGCACTGCCATGGAAATTGCTATCAATGTGAAGGCTCTGCACAATGAAACCGAGTCTTTACTAGTTGGAAGAGTTCCTTTGGTAAGCAAGCAATTAGTCAGTTGATGGAGTGCAAAATTCACAGTCGTGCTCTTGATCTGAGCCAATCTTTCCTGTTACACCTGTCTTGGAATTCGGGAGCCAACAAAATGTCATCGGAAAATCTGCATTGCAGGTCTTGATTTCAAAGAAGCTTCTTTTAGTTATTACTTGATCACTTAGTTGCAATATCTAGTTTCAGAAGGTATACGATGTTAAATGCAGCCTATGCACTAATCTCAGTGAGGCTCGGCTAGCATACAGAGGCATGAGGCTATAGCGTGTTACTGTGAGGGGTAATAATTTATTGGGGCAATACCTCCATGATTTTAAGAACTACTTTGAACTAGACATCCACTTCCTCACTGCCTGCTTGAGGCTCAGTGTAATTGAAAGTGTGAGAGGTACTAGGATAGAGTTCGAAACCTCAACTCCGACTGTACGATGCTTTAAAGGGCGATTGTGTGATTTTTACAATAGCTCTTTGTAACCATACAAGGGTTCTCATGAATATTTTCTTTATATAAATACTTGGCAGAAGCATATCCAGAAAACATAAAATTGATGATTCCTGAGACGTTAAGAACATTTATGAGCATGCATGGAAGGCAACGAAATTCTAATTTACATTTCAGTTTTCCTACAGATACAATTCTGCGTCGTCTTAAAATTATTTTCAACAAAGATCTTTTCCTCACCTTATTCATTTCCCCCAAAAACTTGTTAATGGTAATGTGCTATTTTAAGCGCCTAAAACATGTTATGGGCAAAACAGGTGTTATTTTTGACTTCCACCTGTTTTAATGCACCACCTGATTCTGAGATTTTAACACACCGATTCAGAAAATTTGAATTATTACCTACAGTTGCAATGGCAGTTAGGGACCTTAAAGAATTACTTCATGCAGTAATTACGGCTCTCCCCAGTGGATACTTATTGAACTCTACAATGAGAAATAACACCAACTCTGAATTGGGAATCACACTGCACAGTGTATCGGTAACATTACAAGAATCCAACATAAACTATAAAATCACCATCAGCTGTTTCAATTAGTTTTGTTAAGTTTACCTGCTAACCTTTTATTCAGTTTATAATGCATGGCATCAAAATGTGTGTCTTTAAAGTATGCATTTTTATTTTAATGACCACTCTTTTAAAACCTCTGAATGATCCTTTTTAAAGATACTAATTAAAACGAATATCCTATGTTTCCCCTCTCACATGTTCTTCATAGCAGTTGGAGTCACACCATGAGGAGCTTCTCTCTGATGCTTTACACAATGTTGAAATCGAATTGACAAAACTTGCAGAAATTCCATGGCTGTACTACGTTTTGCAACCAGATGATGAGGAGGTCGGTTAACATAATGTGTCTATTTTTCACCCATCTGTATTTTGAGAACATGCACATTTGATATAACCCCTTTTTTCATAGGCATTTGAAAAAATAGATTCATACCTTTGCACCAATTGAAGGATATACTAAGGTGTAGGGAGTACTAACTTGCAGTAATAAAGTTGAAAATAAATTTTGCAGCAAGGTTAAAACTTGCCACTTTGTCTAAAGAAACGGTTTAATATTGCACTTTATGTATAAGCTTTCAGGTTCCTTGTTTTTGTGAGGGCTATAGGGGATGCACAACATCCAGTTTGTTGCCTGAATTTTATGATCATTTCTTCTTCTTGTGTTTTAAAAAGCACCAAACATGCCATCTCACTTGTATTTCAGAGTGCTTTTTTGTGCACATATGTTTGCAGTAAATTCAAAGTTTTGTATGGCAAGCTCTGAAGAATCCCTCGTAGAATTTGTAATCTTTTTAAACAAGATGCAAGTGAAGATCCTTGATGGTGGAGTTAGGTAGTGGGTGGGTCATTAGTGAGGCTGTTTGGTGAACATTTAGAATGCAGTCAAGGTGTTAATTAAGTCCACTATCTTGTCTTTACCAGTTACTGTGTCCTGTGGCACCAATTTTCAGTTGCAGGCTTGCTGAGACAATTCAGATTATATTAATTTGTTGAGGGTAACCAGAGTTTCACTCGTAAACACTTGCAAAGCAATCAGCAATGATGGCACAATTCTGAGACATGTGCCATATATTGGTAGGAGGATACTGAGCAACAGAACGGTGGAAGATAAAGAGTACAACTGACAAAATCCAGGGACTGTAAAAACCTTATAGACATTGATCCCGACAGACTGCCTATATACATATTACACTACATCATGCAATTTGGTACTTAAAAGTCAATAGGGTGGATAATGTGCTTGTAGGTAGAGTGAGATCCATCTTGATTGAAGAGGTGGAACTTTAGTGAGGATATTGAATGCATCTTTTCACTTGTAGCAGAAGGGGATTAATCAAATGGGGCCATAAGAGAGAAGGAGCAGAAGCAAGAGGAGGTATAGGATGGCAGGGGGGGCCGTGGCTATTAGGGACTGAAGTAGAGTGGAGGGTGCACACAAGGTAGTACCGGAAAGCAGTGTTGGCAATTTATCGATTGACAGCCTGTGCAGAGATTTTATGACGAGCAATAGGAGTTTAAAGAGGGATTGGCTTTTCAGGGAACGTCATCTGGCATTGAGGCAGTGTTTGGAGGAGGAGAAGAGTGCAGAAGATTGTGCTGGGTGCGAATGGCAAAGTTAAATACTGTGTCAAGCATAGAGGAGGGTTGGACAGAGGTTAAGACGATAGAGCACTGGGGTGGTTTTGAGGATATTGGTGCAGTTGTGAAAAAGGTGTGAATTTCCCTGCTAGTAAGCAGGTTAGTTCTAGCTACCTTCGAGGTAGAGGTAATAAAATGAGAAAGTTCAAGTTAACTGTCAAGAGACACTCCAAGATTGTGTTCTTTGGTGGAGGAGGATCATGATGGTAGAGGTTAGTATGGTGGTGGCTCTTGAATTTGGAAGGTACACTACTTCTGTCTTTACCACTTAAGTGCTAGGGGTATATATTTTGAGCTGAATTACATGTGAAATCATTGTAAGACCCGCCAATCCGGCACTTACAAGTATTCAGAACATTCAATTTGGTCCTGGTCATGGGGTATTTTTAATTGAAGCATTTGTAGACTCTGCATAGTGAATCCAGTTACTTTATCAATGTTCATCACTGTTCACTTGCGAAGTCATGGAAATTTGAACTACGTATGACTGCAATCATTAAGTGATAATGATTAATAAATGTGTGTGCATTTTGTACATTGCACATTAGAAAGTCTTCGATTCTGGTATCAAAAGGGGATCTGGGCCCGGATGAGGGGGGATCCATGGTCCGAGACCAAACTGTGAACATTGTAGAAGAGGGGTCTCAGCCCGGACGAGGGGGTTTGTGGTCTGGGCTCGCAGGAGGGAGACCCGCCTTGAACTTTTGAAAGTGAAACCTTGACAAAGGAAAGGAACTTTTGTGTTTTCATTGCTGCATCAGGCCCTCTGCATTAAGAGACTGCCATTGCGACAGAGACTTTGGCGGAAGGCTCTGTTGCCTATGTGTTGAACTACTACCTTATGGTCAAGAAGTTAGAGTGTGTGCGAAGCCCACATGTGCCGCCTTACCACATGCTGAATACATGGGGAAGGGAAGCTAACTGCTCAACTATTCTGACATATAATTTCTTGAACACTTTTCTTTTGCGTACATTGTTATCCCACACCATTTTGTATTTAGAAGTAAGGATTGGCAGTAGGTTTATTAGTATAGGCCCTTTTATTTTGACGGACTCCACTAGGACTGCGTTATTATTTGATGGTCTTAGCTTGCTCCCATCCTTAGGTTTAGGTTTAGATAGGCGTTTTACCAACCCATTGAAGTTCAATAAACACCCTTGAATTGTGATCACTTGTTTGTCTTCAGTGTTTGATACCATGCCTTCCTTACACACTGCTCCAAGGATTCTCCTGAGTGGCCGGCACAGGTATCTTTTCCTGCCCAATCCTCCACCCCAGTGGAATGGAATAACTTCCACCTTAATATGCTAGACATCTTTGCCAAGGTGCCGGCAGCTTTGGCCTCGGCACCTTGCCCTCAGGCGATGTGTCCCACCGCGTCTGTTGCGACCGGCAGGTTACCCACCGGGGGCCACTTACACATGCCTACACGCTTGGCTTTGACCAGAGATGGCCGAGGTTCCTCTGTGACGATAGGCCCTGCCTTTGGACATCAAGGCTTCAGTGCCTGCTCTGACTTCAGCATCGTTTGCGCCGATCAGTGTCATTGACACTGCGGCTCTGTGGGAATACCCTGCTCTCCCTTTGGCCACCTTCATGTCTAAGATGTATGACATCTATAACGATTAGGGTGACCAGGTTACATTTGGGTTAGAACCCCCTGGTTTCTAGGAAGGCAAAATATTTCCCAGAGTAGTTCTACTTCGAAGTTGAGGATGCACTGGCTGAGGACCTGCAGGTCACTAGTATCCTCAATACCTCCCCGGAGATGGACATTCTGGCAGCTTCCACCACAGGAAAGCCTCAATCTGCTTTTCAACAATTGATAGTTAAGGTGGCAGTACTCTGAGGGTTTGAGCTCCGTCCAGATCAAAGGTTCAGTATGAATTGTGTGATATCTTGGACGATGCTCCCACAAAGGAGAGGCACTCCTGCCTTCAATGTGGCAGTAGAGGCCCCGGTGCTGGATATGTGGGAGTAACCTCAGTGACGAGCTATGCCACTCAATACCAATGGGAGGAATGCTTTCCCTGTTCAGCCCGGAATGGCAAGAACCACGTCCAACGCGTGGGCCTTACAGGCCATCCAACAGGGTTATTGCCTCAGGTTCCCATAGCCCTCAATCCATCCGCTTGTCTCTTGACCCCATCTGACTGGAGAAGGTCAGTCAGCTTCTATCACAGGGAGCGATCAAGCTGGTACTGGGCTTGGAATGAAGTAGCTGGGAGGTACTCCACCTATTTTCTGGTGGCGAAGGGCAACACACAGGCTTGCATTCCAGTCCGGATCTGCGGCTGCTGACCTTGTTCTTATGCAAGGAGAAGTTCAAGATGGTTACACTGGATCAGATTGTGCAAGCCCTCGATCTACAGGACTGGTTGGCATCACTGGACCTTCAGGATGCCTACTTCCACGTACCGATTCATTGAAAGCACAGGAATTACTTGAGGTTTGCAGTTGGCCAACATCACTACCAGTTCAAAGTCCTGCCGTTCGTTCTTTCTGCGACTCCCATGGTTTTCATCAAGCTGCTTACAGTGATGGTGGCTGACTTCAGGAGGGAGGGCATTCATGTCTTTCCCTACCTGGACGACTGGGTCGTCCGAGCTCACTCCCCAGATCTAGTGTCGGAGCATTTACTCAAACATCCACTCTATTGCACAGCCTGGGCTTTGCCCTGAACTTCAAAAATTCTAAGGTTTCACCGTCCCAGTCCCTACGATTTATTGCAGCGTTCTTGGGCACTCTCCTGTGCAGGGCTTTCTCGTTTGAGAATCAATTGGCCAACATCTTTTGAATGATCAATGTCCTCCAAACCCAGGACAAATCCTAGCCTCAGCTTTCCTGTGCCTTCTGTGCCTCATGCATCCTAGTGGCACCAGAGGCGAGGCTGCGCATGAGATCGCGTCAGTGGCTTCTCCATTGCCAGTGATCGCAATTGCAGGGGCTGATGTTGGACCTTTTGCAGGTCTTCGATCAGGTGGCTCACGATCTTGCATGGTGGGTCATACGGGACAACTTGCTGATAGGCGCATTGTTTTGTCAACCTTGACCCGAGGTGACGGTGGTCATGGATGCATCTCTGGCTGGTTGGGGTGCTCACCTGTCAGATCAACACCACAGACTAAATCTGGAAACCAAAACCGGAAAAAGGATGACTAATCTGGAAAGGACACAGACATCCCCGACCCGAGAGGGTAGCTCCCACGGCACCTGGATGGGTGACACCGGATAGACTGGAACACAGGCGGCACGCACAAAGACTGAGCCAACTCCCCCAGACAATCCCACCAACACTTTCGCCCATCCCTTAGTTACCGCCACGTACCACAGTGGTGTGGAATTGTCGAAATATTGGCAATCACCACTCTACCTGAGAGGTTGACATTGGCAGGTGCACTGGCCACAGGAGTATGAAGGGAAGATAAGGGGAGCTATGGGAGAGCATGTTAGAGGTGGGGGCCAGAGGAGTAAGGAACCTTGTATGCCAGTCGGACCCAGATCAGGACAGAGCCGCACCAGGGGAGAACCCAAAGCCGAGCGCCTGAATTCAGGATGGAGACACAAACTAACCAACCCTACTAACAATTTCCCTTTCTGCATACACCTCTCAAACTCCTAACCAACACAACCAAAATCTACAGCACAACAAACCGCACAAACTTCACTACATTGCAACAACAAAACAAAAACACGCATAGACTTGCACAACATTACACGATGAGTACCGGCCGCAAACACCCAAGGCCCAGCCAACGGACCCACCGGGCTGAGGCCGCCAACAGCACATCACTGCTCTCTTGCACTTTTCCTGCCTCCTCCCACTAACTCAACCTCCCCACCTCTTTCAGAGCCACCAGAGCGCCAGGGGACCACTCCGGTGGTGATAGTGCGTGGTACAAATGTCCTTTAACATTAACATTAACATCTGTTTGTGAGCGGACTGTGGTCTCCTGCCGAGTCTCTTTAACACATCAACTTTCTGAATCCGAAGACGATCAGGCTGGCCCTGGTCGCTTTCCCCTCTTCTCCTCTCCTCTGTGAAACACAAGACTGTGTTGGTCTTGACGGACAACGCAGTGGAATGTGATGTGGGGTCCTTGCCCCTATGCAGAGAAGCAATGTGACTGTGGTTCTTGGTCCTGGATAAGTGTCTTTCTGACAGCAGATCATCTGGCTGGAAGAGAGAATGTCACAGAGGCAGGCGTTGGACTACCACGAATGGAAGCTCTGCCAGGAAGTTCTGGAGGAGATCATCTCCTTTTGGGGGAATTCTCTCTCAAGTGGACGTCTTTGCTCCCAATCTCCACAGGAAGTGCGAGTTGTTAAGCTCTAGGAAATTTCCTCCCCACGGAGCATGCACTGACAGTCGAGTGGACTTTCAACCTCTTATGTGCGTCCCTGCTGATCTGTCATTTCGCTGGTTCTCATGAGATTGCACCTGCTCAGTACCACATTAATCCTGATCGCTCCACACTGAGGCCCGAGAACATGGTATCCAGAGTTGCTGGCCATTGCCATCTGCCCTCCCTGGCCCCTTCCATGGTGAGTAGACTTGTTTTCACAGTTGGTGGAGCTGATCCTCCACCCAAACTTCAGCAGCTTGAACCTTCATGCTTGGCTACTGAGAGGCTGAGATACAAGTAGTGAGATTCAGCCTCGATGTGCTTCTTTCAGCTAGGAAGCCTGCTACAAAATCAATTTATGCCTGCAGTTGGTCTACATTGTTTTTGATTTGGTGCTGGGAGGGGGACCAGGGATCTGAATAGTTTAGCCTGTCCCCTGTATTTGATGTTCTGCTATCCATGGCCCAACCGGGCCTGCAAATTGGCACTGTAAAGGGTTACCTCAATGCTATTTTCGGTTTCCAAGAGGTCCCCCGCAGCAGGGCTCGTTCTTCGCAATTTCCACTGTTATGCAGTTCTTATGGGGTTTGTGTAACCAGTTTCCTCCCCGCCAGTTTGTGGTTCCTGCGTGGGATTTGAATTTAGTTCAAATCCTCTCATTTTCTGTTCTATTTGATTAGTCACCCTTAAGGTGATTTTCCTGGTTGCAATCACTTCCACAAGATGGATGAGTGAGCTTCAGGCATTGTCTGTTTTTCCTCCCTGTTTTTTTTTTCTTCAAAGAGTGGTTTACTTTGAGAGTGAGGCCCTCCTTTCTTCCGAAAGTGGTCTCGGATTTCAATCTCTCTCAGAAGACCCATCTTCCTAGGATTTTTCCTCTACCTCACCCTTCGAAGGCAGAAAACTATTCCATGGGCTGGCCCCAATGCGGGCTCTAAAGTTCTTTGTCTTTCGTACTAGAGAGGCTAGGAATGATACGTTTTTCAGGGGTTACACGGGGGCTCGTGCTGGCAGGCCTGTGACCAAACAGATCCTGTTGAAGTGGGTCGTTCTCTGCTTCTCGGAATGCTATGACCTAGCTGACATGGATGTCCCTGAGGGTCTTGGGGCGCATTTTACCAGAGGAATGTCTGCCACCTTTGTCTTGACGTCATGTCCAGCACGGGTGCGCATATAAGCACACGACACACAGCTTGAACCTCAAGGCTTTAGACTGAGTATTCACGACGCACAGAAAAATATCAAAGCTTGACAAGTGTGTTCCCGATATAGCGAACAGAGTACGCAGAAAAAAGGAAGTTAGGTGACTGGGTGCGTCGTCTCAATATATACTGGTCCCAACGTCATGTCTGGCAAGTAGATGTGTCGTCTGGACCTGTGCGGGCCCCACTGGCGGCGGAAAAATGTATGAAGAACAGCTGTGCTGGGATAAGGGGTCTCATAGATGAGGAATCCGTGGGAGGAACATCCATCAGAAAGAACATTACAGAAAAGTAAGTAATTTGTTATTTTCCGGTATTCACTGCTAGTTCAAAGTTTAACCCTTTTCTTAGCCTCTTAACTGGCTGAAAGTCTGAAACGATTGCCTACAACGTTTTCTCTTTTCAGGCTGCCAATGCCACTTGCTATATGCTTTCAACTGTAGGATGTGATAAAGGAAGATGCTAAGTTTATGCTTGATGAATTCAGATTGGTTCTCCTGGAAGTAGTTTGCGGTTCCGACCCAGCAGAAGTAAAGGTTCCTTCCGTTGTCGGACATCGACTGGTGCTTTCATGTCATCCAGTTCTGCCTCACCAAACTTTTTTCTGTATCATTCTTTGCCTGTGGGAGGCAAGATTTCTCTCTTTCTGGATTGTTGGATGCAGATTACCTCAGACACGTGGGTACTATCCTCTTTTCTCCAGCATTGGATCTTTAATAGATTCACATGCTGTTTGAATGTTCCCAGCAGTTTTCATTTGAATTTGCATCCATAGTCACTTTAGTCTTCTCCTAGAGCCATATCAGATTATCTTGCCCCATAGCCAGTCGGCAGAGTCTCCCTTAGTTCCACCCTTGGAGAGGGCATCAGATTTTTTTTACTGCGCTTGAGGTGTTGGGAGTACTCTAAAGTGCTCGAATTCATTTCATTTTCTGCATTCTTTTTTCTACGGATTTCTACCTTTTTTGGACATTTCTGGAAAGCTTATTGTAAGTTATTTCCTATTATGGTGGTTTGAAGGATGTTACATCCCTGCTTCTTTCCTGCTGTGTTGCTCTCTCCCACCCAAGGGTTGACACCTGCGAAAGGTGCCTCCTCACCTCACCATGGCTAATGCTAAGGCTAAAAAAAGCCTTTTGAAGGCGTATTCCACCTGCCACATGAAAGACATCTAAGTGGAGGACCAGCATACTGAGTGCATCTACTGCTTGTACCCTGAACACAACATTAACTTGTGCTCCATCTGCCACTCCTCGCACAAAACACTGAAGAACTGGCACATGAGGTTAGTGACTTGGTTGGTTGAGGGGACTATGGCCTCAGACTCTTGTTCCATTCGAAGCCGCGCTTCGGCTTGCCACAGCGTACTTCCTCTTCTAAGAGGTCAAGATCCCACGAGGAGTGTTTCCATGCCACCCAATTTCAGACTGACCTGAACAAGGCAGTTGACGTACCCAAGTCCTCACAAAGGTAGCCTGTGTCTAAGACAGTTGTGGCAACGGCTCTTCTGACACCGCCTGCATCCACAGCGCATTTGTCCATGAAACCAACGACCCAGTTGATGCCTTCTTCCTGAACAGCCCAAAAATATGGCACTGCTCCATTAACATTCACTTCAGCCACTGCGTTGAGGGCCTCATGGTCTACTTTATAGATGACTTCTTTGCTCACCATCTTGCCAAAGCCATCACCGATTAAGATGACGGAAAACCTCTGTCAACCATGAAATCTGCTACTGCGCCTCCTGCTTCCTGACTACGGGCTCCATCCACTTCTTTCAGCTCTCCTGCAAGAGGAAAGCAGCCATTGGTTACACTGGCACCTTAGGTTCCCCTGGCATTTCCTGGTCCTTCCAAGGTCCTTCCCAGGTACCTCAGAAGGATATATTGGAGCATGTCACAGACACTGATTTAGAGGGCCCAGAAGGTGTTTTTTCAGATGACGAGGATGAGAAAATCCAGTCTTTGCCATCGGCACAGCCTCTTCCAGGCATTCTGCCACCATGTTCACCTCATGCATCAGCTGACCCTGAACCGTTGCCTGGTCCCAGTCAACCGGGAAAACGCACTTTATCAGTGGACATTTTATCTACTCTACCGACTGTGGTGTCTTCGCTACAGTCCAGAATATATGATATGATATGATATGATAGTTTATTTATATAGTGCCTATACACAATGTGTTTCAAAGCGCTTCAAGGAAAGGGAGGGAACAAGGGAAAATACAACCACATTCTTACAGGCCATGAACAGTAAGGATGTGAAATTAACTATCGTACTCGGCCTGACGACATTTCAGATAGTGCAAGAGCTAAGGCATAGATAAGGAAGGGAGGGGGAGAGTGGGAAGGAAATGGAAACAAACAGGCGACTACCGTACTAGGCCTGATGACATTTCTGGTAGAGCGGAGAAAAACAAAAGGTGAGGGAGAGGGGTGCAGAAAGGGAGGGGAGGAACAAAACAAGCAACTATCATACTAGGCCTGACGACATTTCAGATAGTGCTGGAGGGGTGGCGGGGAGGAAAAAAACAGTAATGGGAGGGTGGAGGAAACAGACAAGGTTGCTATTATATTAGGTCCAGGGACAATTATGATAGAGTTAGTGCATAGAAGAAAGTAAGGGGAGGAGATAGGAAAAGGGAGAAGGGAAAGGAGGAGAGAAAAGAGAGTAAGCAGTCAAAAAGAGTGGAGAAGCAAAAGTGGAGAGCAAATACAATTGCAGAAGTCAGTAGTAACACATAATGTTGCGAGCCAGGATACAAGATGAAGATGGAAACAGCATGATTCAGGGCCACCATGAGTACAAGATGCAAAGGAAGTCCAGCATGAGAGTTGAGAAAGAGTGACGCACCGTGAATGAATGAAGTCCATAAAAGTCAAATCCAGCATTGGCCACAAGACAGTGATGGTGAAGCAAGGCACCAGGTGGGCGGGGCTTGCTAAGTGGTGAAAAAGAGCAGCAGGCAGGAAGGTACCAGGTGGGCGGGGCTTAGGCCAGGTGACCTAGATCCACTTGCACCTGCTCCCATCTGCAAAGGAAAAGAGGCTGGAGGGCTCCTAGGGTAGGGAAACAGAGCGGCAAGCAGGAAGGCACCAGGTGGGCGTGGCTTGCTAAGTGGTGAAAAAGAGCGGGAAGCAGGAAGCCACCAGGTGGGCGGGCCTTGCTAAGTGGTGAAAAAGAGCGGCAAGCAGGAAGGCACCAGGTGGGTGTGGCTTGCTAAGTGGTGAAAAAGAGCGGGAAGCACGAAGGCACCAGGTGGGCGGGGCTTGCTAAGTGGTGGAAAGGAGCGGCAAGCAGGAAGGCACCAGGTGGGCGGGGCTTGCTAAGTGGTGGAAAGGAGCGGCAAGCAGGAAGGCACCAGGTGGGCGGGGCTTGCTAAGTGGTGAAAAAGAGCGGCAAGCAGGAAGGCACCTAGGTGGGCGGGGCTTGCTAAGTGGTGAAAAAGAACGGCAAGCAGGAAGGCACCAGTTGGGCGGGGCTTGCTAAGTGCTGAAAAAGAGCGGCAGGCAGGAAGGCACCAGGTGGGCGGGGCTTAGGCCAGGTGACCTAGATCCACTTGTACCTGCTCCCCATCTGCAAAGGAAAAGAAGCTGGCGGGCTCCTTAAGTAGGGAAACAGAGCGGCAAGCAGGAAGGTACCAGGTGGGCGTGGCTTGCTAAGTGGTGAAAAAGAGCGGGAAGTAGGCGGGCACCAGGTGGGCGGGGCTTGCTAAGTGGTGAAAAAGAACGGCAAGCAGGAAGGCACCAGTTGGGCGGGGCTTAGGCCAGGTGATCTAGATCCACTTGCACCTGCTCCCCACCAATAGTTCCAGCCATTCTGCTGGATCCCCTCGCTCCTCTGGCTCCATCTAAATGCCACAGCTGTGTTTCACCATTGGCCCCTCCTCTCCCTACAGGACTCTCTAAGACTGATTCCAAGTATGCCTCTGAGGGTGGCATTTCAACTCACACTTCCACAGATGAGTTAGACAATCTAGTTCCGGCGGATGATGAAGCTGACGATCCTCCTAACAGGGATGCCATGCCTGACTGTACCAGTGAAGCAGACAAGCACAGAAAACGGTTTCTATCCCTGCGCTCAATGATATTGGGGAGGATGGCCTCCTGGCAATGAAAGAACCCCTTTACCTCTCCTCCGGAAGGAAGACCGGTTAAAAAAGAAATACAGAGCTCCAGGTAATGCTCTAATTGTGTCTGCAAAACCAACGAAGTCCGGATTTTGTGGTATGCACGCAAACGCTTCTCCAACACCTACTCTTTGTGTTATGTGAGAAACCTGATGGTGTCTCACCCGCTAGTCCTTGAGGATCTGTCATCCAGGTGGCCAGGACATCCTGGGGGTGGACCAGTGCGCGGGAGGATGACCTGAATCGGGGGGGGTGTTCGGGGAGTGGAAGTGGGACACCAAAGGGTGAGACGTGGTATCCCCTTCCTGTTGACACCTTTTCCCCATACTACCAAGTTAGATATCTAGAAACTCAACCCCCGCCCCTTTTCCGACACAAACACTTTCTCACAGGCAGTTAATCGTGAGCGACAAAGGACTAACACCAGAGCCGTATACCTGACATGTTCGAACACAAGGGTCAGGCAGAGGCAGGCAATTACTGATAACTACACACACCTGACTTCCATCACACTTCTCCACACGAATAAAAGGCGGAGCACGAAAGCACACTCTGATCAAGGCCAAATGCACGAAAAAGCAGCTAATCGGGGATGGCAGTTTAAACCGAGGAGAAAGGCGGCAAAACCAGAGAAGACGGCAAGGAGGGAGTTACTCATGCCCTTTTCAAGAAAGGATTGCGGCTTTCAAGAAGCCTCAAGGAAAAGAAACCTAAGAAAAGGAATTCTAACTGACAAATGGTGAAGCATGTGTCAAAGGTACACCGGGCGCTCCTACATCGATAGCCAATGTGAGGGAGAAACGATTACTACTGTTGTAATGTCCTCGACTCAGACAGCAAAGCTTATAAAGAAATATAAAATACAAATACGAAGCAACGCCAACAAGTTCAGCACAGCCAGTGAGTCGGGAGAAACTGATAGCAGACTGGACTGTGTTGAACAAAGGCTGGCAGTGGCGAGAGTGTCACTGATGGTAGAACCTGTGTGCAAGTGAACTTTATGAAACCAAAATAGGTACCAGATACAGAGTGTTCCAGCACCACATGGGTGCTCACTCGAAGCTCTCTGTTTGGTACCCCCAGAGTGTGTAAATATTGAGTAGTGAAATCGAAGTGGTCCTGCAGCGGGTTAAATTGAATCCTGTGCACATTCGAAAGCCTTCGATTGCCTACAAACTGAAATTGGTCTGAGCCTGGAAGAAGGGGACTGGTTGATATGATATGGTATTTATAACTCGCCTATACACAAGGGGAAGGGGATCTGAGCCCGGAAGAGGGGGCTCTGGTGAGAACAGTAAAACTCACTTGGACATCATGCAAGCTTTGAAGTATTACATTGCCTGTATTAAAGAGTTCTGCAAGTCTTCTCAATTGTTTGGTTTGAGGCCTTGGGTCACAAGGCTGTGGGCAAAGGACTTAAAGCCTCCATCCCCCAATGGCTATCATCTTGCATCTCCTACTGCCACTGCATTGCTAACAGGCCACTTCCAGGTTGGCCCAGGGTTCCACCAGCAGGGTTTACTCAACCATGGCTTTCCCCGCGGGTGTCCTGCTGTTGGATATCTGAGAACCGGCTACATGGAGGTCTGTCCAAACCTTCAGAAGGTTCCAGTGTGTCGACAGGGATTCAACGGAGGAGTCCACGGTCTGTCGAGCTGTACTTCGCCATGTGTTCCCATAAGGTAACCTTACTATTTCCACTACCCATTTGCATTGTATACATATATGTATACTGCTTTGTAATCTATCCAAACAGCATGTGAATCTATGAAAGATCCAGTGCTGGAGAAGGAATACGTTACTTGCCTGTAACTCCTGTAATCTTGCATTGGTATCTTTCATAGATTCACATATGACCTTCCCGCCTCCCCCTTGTCTGGCTCTTATTGGCTCATTTTGGCACTTTCACATGCGCTATGCTAATCTGAAGATGGCCTCTAGCATTTGGAGCTAAGAGACACTCTGCAGATTGGTTATGGGGCAACATGACCCACAAGAACTCTGAGGACACCAAAGTGACTGCAGTGTCTCACATATATATGAAAAGTGATTTAATAGTACAGAGGATTCCCAGACTGATAACTGTGAATATTCAAACAGCATGTGAATATATAAACGATACCAATGGGAGGTTATCTCAGGGGCAACGTGCTTGTCTTGTAAGCAAGACGACGCAGAGCAACACAGGTTTGATCCAAGGGTCCGCGCTTAGAAACCTCTGGGTATGAAGAGCGTTCATGATAACCAATTATAATTATAATGCTGGAGGAAAGTGAGTTACATACAAGTACCTATTCCTTGCAGGAACAGCCCCTCAGAATCCAATTTTCTCTATCCTTCCACTCAGGAAAGCATTTTTGCTCATGAAGTTTCAAATCTCCTCTAGAAGGGGGGCATCAGTTTAGCTCACCTCAGGAGCTGGGCTTCAGCTAGTACTGCATTTTTCATCACCAATAAAGGGGTCGGTCTGCACCCCCTACTAAACCTTGGCCTGTAGATCAAAGTTCTCTGTATGGGCAAGTTCAAGATGTGGACCTTGATTCAGATCTTTCAGGCCCTCAAGGAAGGTGAGTGGTGCATTTCCCTGGACAGCCTGAACACATATTTCGATGTGCCCGTACATCAACCCACAGTAGAGTTCTGTGCTTTGCCATCTTGGTGTTTCATTACCAGTTTACTTCTCTACTTTTCGGGGCGACGAGTGTTGACAGCCACTTAAAGGGGGAGTGTGTCCATTTTGTCAACTGTCTGTTTGATTGACTGATTAAAGCTAAGTAATTAGATCAGATTTCCCATCATTTCAAGGGCACTTACAGCCTCCTTCACTCTTTTAGATGTGTCCCTAAATTTCCGGAAGTTCCCACGACCAGGCCCGATATCATTAGAGCATCCTTGGACAAACTGATTCAGCATGGTTTTCCCACTCCAGTGAATTCTGTGACATGTCTGTTAGGCAGTGTTTGTGTTTGTGAAGCGTTTAGTATTGTCGTCTTTGAATTTCTTGCTTCTCTGAGGTCTTCTGGCATGGTACATCTTTCTGCTTCTAGAGGCAAGAATACACATTTTGTCCCTGCAGTGGGTCAGATAGCTGCATTGGTCCCTGTTCTGGGTGGACCTGACCAACCTGATGTGCGGCCCAGACTGCATTGAGAGGCTTTATGTTGGGGTCTCCATTTCAACCTTTTGGCATTCATGACTGTAGATGTCTCTGAAGATGCATGTTTCCCTGTTCGGTTGTGATGACCTCCAGTCCGGTGTTTCTGCAAGTAGCCGTTTGGAGCAGAGAGAGCTGAGTCTCCACATCAGCCTCTTGGATATGAAAGCAGATAAACATACTTTGCCAGCTGTTCTCCTGAACATTCAGGGCAATTTCTTGCAAGTCCTGATGTACAATACTTCAGCGACCCAATACCTAATAAGAAAAGGGGAGTGGACTCACTTCCATTTTCTGAGGGAAACCATATGCTTTTGGTGAAGGGTCCTGTTGAAGCAGGTCTCTTTTTCAGATGTACATCTGGCCAGGAACGAAAACAGCCTTGAGGTCCCACTAAGCAGGCAAGCGTCAACCTCCCAGGAGGAGGAATGGAAGCAGGAAGTCTGGGACACCAATTTTCTCATGTGGATTTTGTTCCAGGTTGATCTGTGTAGCTCTTGCTAATGTCAATATTTGTTCTCAGTGTTTTTCAAATGAGGGACGGCTCGGGCTATCTGGGGATGCCATTCTTGAGGGAGGGCAGCGTAATCT
This sequence comes from Ambystoma mexicanum, assembly GCF_040938575.1. Taxonomy (NCBI): domain Eukaryota; kingdom Metazoa; phylum Chordata; class Amphibia; order Caudata; family Ambystomatidae; genus Ambystoma; species Ambystoma mexicanum. Next base: position 552,281,124 of record NC_090941.1, on the reverse strand, counting down.
TGTGTATGCCTTCCTATAAGGACTCCTGATTCACTTGGCTGTATGATAACTGAGTTGATGTGCAATAATCGTGTGTCTTATCTTTACACTGGGCAAAAAGGACCTCTACTTTAAGATTCTTGGAATTTTGACTGCTTCTGTAAAAGGTTGGTGGGTAGAGTTGTATGTCAGATTATCTACCTGAGCCTGGCCAGCCTAAACCTTCAAGCATGACTCCTGAGAAATGTTTCTATCAGGTTTGGGATCTCTCTGATGATGATGATGATCATCTTGATGTGATGCTGTTGGTCCATAGATCATGCACAAAGGCAATTTATGTCTCTTGTTGGAGAAAGGTCTACACAATAAGGTGCCATGATAAGGATTTCAACCATAGTTGTCCTCCAGTGGCTCTTTTGGATTTGTTGTTGTTTTGGGCCAGTTGACACCTCAATATTGGCATTGTTATGTTAACGGCTATTTAGTAACTATATATATCTTCAAATGCATAGTACTTGCTGACGGATGATGTATCATTTGCCGCAATACTCTACTCTGCATCTCAGTGAGCCAGCTGTCACACTACTACCCCATGGTCAATATGCCTAAAATAGAAAAACAAACTGCTCTTCTCCATTTTCTACACAGTGGGACTCAAGATGCAAAGTGCACTGTCCACAAGTGAGTTGCATTGGTACTGTCCTGTAGTGTAGTGTGAAGGGTCAGAGAGACGGACACAAAGGTAACGTTTTCTCAAAGCCATTTATTCAAAGTAAAAAGGGGGTTGTATCAACGCCTAGCTTCCCCTAACCTAATAGAGACCCCTACCTAGAAAACTAAAACTAAAGAAAGCTGACCTAATGTTCAAAGTATCTCTGGTCCTCACAATAATGCACACAACAAAATTATACAAGGAAAATATGGCTAAAGTTCATTTAAACAAAACAGTCTTGTGATTCAAACACAGATGTTTGTGGAAACTCTCTTTGTGACCATGGTTGTATTCCCTTCCGCTGGATCAATTCAGGAATACTCAAATGATAGTTCTGTTTCAGCACAGTTTCCTTCAAGAAATATAAAAAGTATTTTTCAACCACAGTGTCTTTCTTGAAGAGACAACAAAACGTCCTTTTTGCCACAGCAGATTGACAGTTCAAACAATTCAATGTCTTCCACAGTATCCCTCTTGGAATATTGACTTTCTCCCAACACACAGGTTTCAAAACCAAATGCAATTGTTCTGTTATCATATAACACTTTCTTCAAAAGAAACTTATTTGTGTCAAGACAGCATGTCACTTCTTCTCAACACTTCTTCTTATCAAGATAGCATGTCACTCCTTCTCAATACTACTTATCAAGATAGCATGTCACTCTTTCTCAATACCTCTTCTGGGAAAAAATTCTTGTCCGGATAGCAAAAACCTTGCCTCAGTAATATACATCTTCTGAACAAATGATAAAGCACATAAGTTCTTTCATTCAACAAAAGTTATTTACACAAATCATTCTGCCACCAAGGTATCAAACCATCATCTTCTTTCCTTGTCAACTCGCCTGCCAGGACTAACCACTAAAAGCCCTTTCCTGGTATACTTTCCTGCCAGGAAGAAAACTCCTACCACTAACTTCAAACTTGATGGCTTCATTCCATTATTCTTCACACTTAGACTTTCATTGTGGTTTCACAATTTCTTGATTATTGGCAATGTGAGAGATGCGCTTTCCCAAAACTATCTCTCTTAAAAGGGGACTTGTCTTTTGTTTATTTTATTAAGGGTCTCGCAACTTCTTGCTGGTAATGCTTGTTATGAGCTTTTCCCGGGTGTTGTCTTGATCTGGTCTGCCTGTAGCCTCCTGGCTGTAGGTAATGCTGGTTAGAGGCTTCTCCCACTGGTAGTTTGCCCAAAATCTTTTGATAGCCTTTTGACTGTAGGTAAATATGGTTATCAACTTTCTCCTCTTGGATTTTTTCCCCAAAGTCTTTCTTCTTTGCCACTTAGCTTTGTTTTCTTCAATTCATTTGTATTCATTAAATACGTTCTGCTTTGATTTATTAACTGTTCGGTATTCAGAAACATTAGTTTGTGACAGCTTTCTTGCAGTAGCTCCCCAGGATCAGCATTCACACTCTGCCCACTCAATGATTTTTCGTGGCGGCTCCCTCTGGCTGTCAGACCTCACGGTGGTGCTTCTGAATTCAGTCTACCTTCCCTCCTGCTTCGGCGAGCCTCGGGTAAGTTGCGCTGCGGTCTTCGGGAGCAATGACAGCTCTGTTGATCTTCCGTGGCTTCTTCAGTCCTGCTTCACGCTGCTTCGGTAGCGCGTCTCCTTCACAGCTGGGCTTCCGCTGTTCTTCTGGTTTTCACCCGTCGGGGTGACTTCTGCTGGCGGGCTTCTTTCCTTGGCGGATGCTGCACCTCGGATAGCTTGAGCTCCCTCTGCTAAGCCTCTTGCATAGCCATGAACTGCTTCTTCCTCTGCTTCATCTTCTTCACAACACTGCTGGGTTTTAAATATCCCGCTCATGTGCTCTAATTGGAAATTACTAGACCGGACCTTTGAATATTCACACTTATGAGTCCCCATTGCCTCTGAGTTCCTCTTCTTCATCCCAGTACTTTAGGCATTATGGGAAACGAAGTCCAATGGAGAATGTGAGATATTAAGGTATATTTTATTTTCAATTAAATCTGATTGTTCTATAGACTTAGAGTTACCAGAGTAAGGGGAGCTTGGGTAAAGTGTCTGCAATTTCACATTACATTGACAAGTTCTCTTTAAACAGAATCACGACAACTCAAGGTTTTCATCTTTAACCCCTGAGCCTCTGAGGCACCAACTTGGGTCTGTTTAACTGGCTCTTTATAACAGGTTCCTTGAATATTGATATTAGGGGGATTGGACCATTGATAGTTTGCCATTAAATATCTGGGAATTATTTCATCTTCAGAAGAAGATGAACACCACTTCTCTCCTAGTTGGAGTCACCACTCCCCCTTTATAGACGTCTCCTCCCATGTGATCCTTCCCCCTGATACCACCCCCACGGTTAGGATCAGGCAGTGGTCTGCCTTCCCCTGGCCAAATGGGAGGAGCGTTTAGGCTGGGGTTTGGTGATGACTCCACAGGATTCATCAGAATTCCGTCCCCAGGATGTTGCCTGGCACATAGTGACGTACAGAGTTGTGTTAAGGCTTATATACGGGTGTACAAGCTGCACGATGAGCGTATTGGTAGTGCATTAGAACAGACCATTGCCTCAAAAATAGAGCTGTCAGCCTTGTGAGCTGGGTTCGAACCACTCTGCCAGTCCTCTACTTTTTAGATTTTATTTTTCCATTCATGTAATCACCTAAATGGCTTACAATTAAAATACATTGCTAAATTGAAATGTGCATTGTTATTTTAAAACCGATAGGCAGAGTTAAAACAACAGAAGCTATAGAAAATAAATATGTTGCAGGAAAGTGCAACAATGTTGCAGGAAAGTGCAACAAGGCAGCAGCCTTGAGAGCTAGATTCAAATCTCTCCACCAGTGCTCATTGCTTTTATTTCTCAAAAAGCTGGTCCATCAGTGAGCAGAGCTGTCCTAGCTGTGGGTTGGCCTTGCAGTGATGTCTTTTTTTCTTCCATGTTATTTTAATGCTGACTGAGGGAGAATAAAAGGTACTGTATTGAGATTGCATGGTCTCTGGCCTCTTGAAAAGTGCAGAGTATACAGATTTCAGATAGGTGATTTCTGTCTACCGGGGAGGAAAAATAAATTGGCTCTGGTGTTGGGGTTCTGTGCCTTGGTTGCTGTCTTGTCATCCCAATCTTCTCGTCCCATCGGGCCTTTTTGGGGACCATTCTCTTTATTTGTGCATTGCAACTTGTAAACTACTTAACCCTAATGTACATTCCATTTTTCTGGTACTACATGATGACATGACCAGAAAGATTGGGCCAGAGATGAGTATCAAACTGAGGGAGATTTTTGCTATTGGCTATACCATTGAAGAAATCCAGCAATGGCTCTTCTCTCGTAATTTCCCTCCCACTGTCTTTATCTATTACCACAGCAGGGGTAGAGCATACCCACAGAAGAGGACATTAAAGTATCAAGACAAGTGCGTGCTCAGGAGCATTCTATGGGGCTGAAGTCATGCTTGTGATAAATGTGTTGTGTGGCTCTGAAACCTAACTTTCCCTTTAATGTTTCTTGACTGTACCTTTTAGATGCTTGGTGAGATCAATGACTCTCTCCTTCAGAAAGATGATGACAAAAATGTTTAGCAGCTAAGCTCTCAGCTCTCCTCAATTCAAGTAATTGAAGTCACAGAGTAGTGTACCATGCTCTGTGAGCTCTGGATTAGAAATGGTGCTCTGCAGCTGCAGTCTATCCTGTTCAATGTAATGTAAATTGGTTGTGTATAGTGGCCTTCTGGCAGTTTTGTTGGCCTTGCTGCACAGGGCTCTGTAAGAAAAGATGGGGTGGGTTTGTTAGTGGGATAGTGGGAGTGGCAGATGTGAATCATGTACTGTTCATGGTAGAGTTCGGAAGTACCCAGGTCCTGAGTGCTGCTGTGCTTTCTGGGGTTTTGGCCGAAACACTTGGGAGTATGTTATCCAAAGGCAGAGCCCAGGATCTGATAAACTACAATGCTTTGAGTCTGGTTAGCCAATGATGTGGTGGAGTGTGATCGGGCTAAACAGGAGAGCTTAGTCATAGTTCGATTAGTGTTGAGATGAGCGCAAACAAACCACCTTCCTGGTTCAATATCTCTGCTTTCAAAAGAATGCTGGTGCCATGTTTGTATAGGTATTTTCTATCAATACTAAGTTCTTTTTGTCAATTGCACGAAATCTCACTACATAAATCAAGATGGGAGCAGACTGTCATGCACTGTCTTTTGATGTCTGTCTCTAGTGACCTTATTTCAACCTGGCAAGTTTCAGCTAAATCACAAGTATTTCACAAAAGCCTTTTTTTCAATTGAATCTGCCTTTCTCTAGTTTAGGTTGTAGGATGTTTTCGTTGTTTTAGGCAGCACTGTACAATTATTTTTTTACTTTCTGTGCAATCATTATGTGCAGTAAAATCAAGGACATCATGGGGTTCTGCATATGTTTCATGATGTGAAAAGTGGGTGTTGCACATAACACTCTGGATCAAGACAGGAGAGGACTTCAGGCAATGCTGTTCACTGGCACGGCATTTATTGTAGTTGATTATTTCAACACGTCTAGTAAGCCGTAAGCGAAAATTCTGGTGGAAGTCCAGGTCTCAGGGAGCATTGCCAAGCATGACCCAGGTCCCATTACCATCTCTGAAGGGATAATGGACAAAGCCTTTTTCAAAGAGATTGTTAGATGTTGATTGTGAATGTGTATAGGTTTTATAACTTGGACATGTGAAAGTATGGACACCAACTCAAAATATTCCTCGGCTGAGGTATGAATGGGAAGCCAAGAGCTTTGTTTCCACTGAGTCTCTGGACCTAAACCCGTTTCAAATAGTCTGGGTGCACCTTGGAGGTTGTTCACAATGACTGTACCTACCTCTCTCTGTGCCTTTGACTTGAGGGACCACTACTATAATTTGAACTGCGAACATTTCATTTTTTTATAAGCAAGCAATAATAAATAGAATCGTAATCAAGCATTTACTCAGAAATAAAGCAACAAAAAGTGCTTCTAGTAGTCCATAAACATCCACTCCTGCACAGAACACAAGCCCACTTGGCACCAGCTGGATCCAGTTGAAAAAATCCCCTGCAACTTAATTTTGTTTTATTTGTGCAAAAGTAAAAAATGAAACCTTACACAATTCAAGTTTTCCATGAAACATTTCTGAAAAACAAATCTTACACAATTAAATCTCCCAAATTATTTCAACATTTATCCTTTTTCATCCACGGAAATTAATTTTATAAAATAAAGTTCAGTGTGAGGAATCTGAGGATGTCGTCCCTGCTCTTCTATGGGGGAGACCTTTCGCTTGGAGCCAGGGCGCTGCATCCACAGTACAATGGTTCTCCTGGCGGTGGTGCACAGAGGATCGATCACATGGGGAAGGAAACCCCTTATGGGATTGTGGACGACTGTTCTCAGAGAATGCGGTTTAACCCTGCTTCAATACACTAAACCCCTTCTCCAATGCCAAATCCTCCTTCCCCCACTATAGATAGAGCCACTGTGTTCTGTTATCAAGATAGTCAATCTAATATACTTGGCAGGACTAAGACACCAGAGAATATAAAGTATGTTACATATAGCTCTGGTACTGTGAAGATGATGATGACCGGGAGTCCGAAGATCACTAGAGAACCAAAGTGAGCGGTCTAGCCTCTCGCGGTATGTGATTGGCACAAAGCAATTCAACCATCCAGCGCCCGAGTTCAAAGGCAGCTCAGCTGAGACACAAGGAGGGAGCTGTCCTATGAGAAGGAACTGCAGGAGCTGTGCACCAGCCGAGAAGACGAGAGCCGAACCGTGAACAGAAGAGAAGGAGAACCCGAACGTGGTCCAGGACAGAAGGACTACTCAGGCTGCTGCTGAGTCGAACCTCTGGGTATCCCAGGCCTCGGCAAAGCGCCCGATAGAGAACACACACAGCTAGGAAGCGACAAACAATCTGCAGAGCTGCTGCAGACCCTGCCGGTTACCTGAATGCTACCGGAGTGCCGAGAAGCGACAAAGCTGCTCAGGAAACGCTGGTACTTGCACGGAAGAGACAAACGGGTATGCTGGTTACCTGAAAGGTGCTGAAGGTTTGGGGAAGCAAGCGGTTGAAAGCAGAAGCTAGAATAAGTTTGTCTGGGATCCTGAGAGGACATTGCGGTTCTGAGTCCTGCACCCATATGGAAGTCAAAATATAAAAGCGTCTGTGGACAAATAACCAAGGTGGAGAACAGAAATTGTATGTTTGGCAGGTGAGTGAACCAAGCAGATACAATAATGTTTTGTGAGTTTGGGACCTGCACCCATATGAGAAGTCAAGAATAAGAGGGTCTGGGACCCAGACTGTAAAAGGAACAAATAAGTAAGAGTTGTATGCTTGGCAGGAGAGTAAACCAAGCGGACAAAATACTACATTGTGAGTCTTGGACCTGCACCCATATGATAGACAAAAATCTAAAGTAACGAAGAATAAGGGGGTATAGGGCCCGAGAGACAAAGAGAAACAGTCCATGAGAGGACAGTTGCTTGGCAAGAGAGTAAATCAAGCCGTTCAGAATATTGCGAGTCTGGGACCCGCACCCAAAAGAGAGTTGAGATTAAGTGGGTCAAGAACCCTGGAACTGAGCAAGACTAACTAAAAGGAATCCTACGCTAATTAGGAAAGTGTGCCAAGTTGGTGGGATAAAGAACTGTGAATTTGAAAAGTATATTCTTGTGAATTACCCAGTGACACTTGCCTAAGAAAATACAGGACTGAGGACTCCAAAAGGTTAATAAAGTAGAACAAGGACCATAAGGGAAAAGGTGCACAACCCTAGCCTTAGAGCCTTAAATTTGTGAACATTGTTTATTTTCAGCAGTTTGAATTACCTGAAGGGACTGGGAATTTTTCTGTTGGTTGGAATTACAATGAACATTATACTTTGGGGGGAGATCATCCTTGCACAGTTGATTTAAGTTATTAACGTTAGAGACAGAGTTAGGCTTTTGAAACACAACAGTGACAAACCTTTTAGTTTTGGAAATCCTGTCAATTTCACTAGTTTTCTTTGAGGTAGGGAAACTGCTCTCAGTTTTAGGAATAGAGAGGCATGTTTCCAACCCTTTCTTGATCAGTAGACGTTGCTGCCCAAAATATGCCACCATTGTGTCCGAGCCTTACTTCTGTACCCTACAGCAGCTAAAATCAATGATATTCGATTCCCTTATAAAATACGATGCCAAAAAGCAATCTTATCTGTTCTGTCAGCGCAATCTGCACATTTATGAACATTATATTAACTTATATCTTCTGAATAAGTACATTCTACACAAATGTGAAACAAGCATTACATTTCACTCGAAAACCAGTAAAAACAACTTAATGTACACTTAGTCACATACATACCAGCATCCCCCCTTCAAATCTGGAGCAACTAATAATGAAGGACATTATATATCCAGGGCAACAAGTGCCTGAATGCAAGGAATACAAAGTTTCGGCCATCCTAACCCCTCCACCTCCTTTCATCCACTACAGTCCTCATCACCTTGGCCAGATCTTGAGGAAATATAGAATGCAGTAGTGATATGTGTCAATCAAAGGACAATTTCATATGAGAAAAAAAGAGCAATGTATCCACATTTTGCTCTCAATTAAAGTATGAGTGCCACTATGCAATCTGGCCATTGGATGAAATGGGCCATGAGCAGTGACTTGTTGATTCACTGGATTCATTCTGTGGGATATTTGTGAAACAAAAGTATTCACAGTAAATGTGTTATTATTTATACTGTGCCTGTTAACAATGTAGTGAACTTCAGGTGCTGAGGTTTGTCCGAATGGATATTGCATGTTTGGTTTCCAGACTTTCATCTCTTGTGAGAAGACGAGGGGTTAAGTTGAGAGTTTGATAGTAGTAGGTGGTAGGTAAGGAAGGTCTGTGAGGTTGGGCAGGGTGTATTGGTTTAAATCTGGGTGGGGGGGCATACAATTTATCGAGTTCAAAAAAGAATGAGTGGTGCATTGTTGAGATGCCGATCACTTTAGAGGTGTGTTTTAGGAATGTCCATGATTAGTTTGAACACGAAATGTCAGAGGGAGAATAAACTGAAAGTTATTTTACCGAAAGTAACTTTTGTTTTTGTCTCCCTCAGACATTTCTTGCAACCCGCTCCCCCCAACCCACTTACTTACCCTCTGGCGGCACTCATCGCAGTGTGCCGCTGACTCCGCATCTCTCTGTGATGCTGATTCCCTTCACTTACGTGCATGGGAACCGGCGCCGTAGGGTCCTTTTTTTTTGTCTTCAACTTTTTTCATTTACTGCGTGGGGCCCACCCCCGCCACCCTCGATGCGATTGTAGTGAACAAGGGTGAGCGGGACACCCCTGCTCACCTTGTTCACTATAATTGCATTGAATGGTAGAGTTGATTGAAATTTTCGTTCAGCCGAAATTCAGTCAAATCTACCATTTGTTTTTTTTGTTTTGTTTTTTTCATACATTTATATGGATACTGCATTTTAGACCTGGTACAACTAGTTAGGTGTAGCAGACAGAGTGTTGTTCAGTGTCTGGTAGACTTGAGATGTGCTTAAGTAGTGTAATTTAAAGGGGAGCCTGGTTAGGCTATATATGCTTAAGCTTGCCAAATCTATTCACTAGTTTTAAATCCTGAGATTGTCAGGGCCTATGCTGTTTATGCAGTTAAATCTGAAGTGACCCTATAAGAAAGAATAATGTGGCTGGCAGGGTTAGGGGCAGAGAAAATGTCACCAGTCCAACTGCTGTGCCACAACTGCATGGTTACGTCCAGTGTTGGTTAATCTTTGTACATGAGTAAACAAAAAGTGACGACTTGATTAGATTCATAAGTTACCAGCTTTGTAAGTTTCCAGTTGAATGCCCTGCTCTGTAACTCTCTCCCTATGTTGCAGTAACCTCCTTAGCCTTGAAAACATAGTGAACCCTGAATGTGTCCCTAAGGGGTAAAGTTAGATTTGTATAGATTATTTCTATTTACAGAATGAGCTGTAGCTCAATGTGTTATACAAGTAACTGCACAGCTCTTGTGAGTTAGAGGAATCTTACAGCACAGTTCTGGTGTGCAACATACAGCAGTAGCAATCATGTGTATGTCTCTCTCAGATAAAGCACTCAATAACCACTTTACAGCAGCATTACTGTGGTTTTCTGGCAGATGGTAAGTAAAATGAATTCCCTACACTGCTAGTTTCAAAAAGGTATCTTGTGTTGCTGACATTTGTCTGCATAGGATTTGCGGTCTGGAAATAGTCTGTACTAGGCAGTGCTGTCTCTGTTGCTTTTAAGTGCAGGTAGGTACTGGACTACTAGAGATCATACAACTAGATACATCTTATGACTGCTGTGCACATTGTACTCTAACATAAACATATTTTGCCATGTTATCTGTCAAAGTTGTTGTATGAGTTGGAAACTACATTTCCACCCCTGTACTACTACCATTGTATACTGTGTAAGATATCGCAAATTCCCCCTCTATTTGAAAGCTATAGAACATCCACATACTTGACACTGTTTCAGCTTTTTGCATTTTCCAGATATGCATTGCAATTCTGTCTGTGCTGTTGCATTATCCCACTTGGCGATGGTGTGTCCTACTTTTTTACTTTTACAACTCCTGGTACACCCTGTTCAATCTTAACCCAGCTTAAGTACGGGGCTGCCCGAATTCTATCTCGTGGCTACTGATTTGTGTCTGTCCTTGTCTTGTCCTCTCCATGTGCGCTCTGAGGCCCATGGGCATGAGGCACGTTATATACCATTAAAAAAAAAAGAAGACCCTTTAGTCCTCCTCACATCCGACAGACAAAACCTGATCCACCCAAGAGATTTCTCCATTATGACAAGAGATACCTGTATTTTACTGCTGTGAACGGGAAGTGCTCATTGTCACAGATCGCCTCAAGAACACACACACACTCTCGAAGATGGTTCAAGAGTTTTATTGTTTGTAAAGTGTCTCACTAAGGCCCGTCTCTCTCGCCTACTGTGGGCTTGGACCTCCATAGCTCAGACATCCAGGTCTGGCTATCTTCTGTTGCGGGTCTTAAGGTAATTGTCTCATCTCTCTCACTCCCTCCAGGGTCAATTTAGATCCTAACCTGAGATCCCTCAAAAATATTGTTACTAAGTGATGCCTCCCACTCATCCGGGTCTTACTCTGTCTTGGTCTTTCACGCTCTTGTGTCACTTGCCCTGATGTTATTTCCTTCCTTTACCTTCCTTCTAAAATCCCTCGCTATCCAGTGAACATTTCGTCAAGGAAAATGCTGCCAGGGGGTGACAGTTCCACAAATATGCACCCTCACTAACATCAAACACTTTCCCCAAATATTCTCGGATTGGAGTGAGTTTATAATTACAAATAACACCCATCCTAGAATATTTGAGGAAAGTATTTTAGGGGTCAGGAAAATAAATTCACATCCCTGACAACATTTTTCAGGCGACATATTCACATGGAACCTCTCCCCGTTATCTTCCTCCCACTCTTTCTCTGCTGCTCTATTCCTCTCTCTATCAATCCAGTGGTCCTTTGTCTACTGCTGTTCTCACTGCCTTCCCTGCTTCCCTCTCCTTCCACTACTCTCTCCTTCCTGTACTCTCCACCATTCTCTCCTCCACTACTCTATCCCACTCGCCTCCATTACTCTCTTCTCTTACTACACTCCACCTCTCCTTCTCTCCAAGTCACCCTCCTTTCACTCTGTCACATTTCTGTCAGCTTTACTTTATCTCCTATACTATCATGTAAGCCTTTTCACTCTCTTCACTCCTCATCCACGCACTCCCACACCCAAGTAACAATTTGCACATGCTCTTAGTAATTCCCATGCATGCCTCGCTGCACAGTCGTTCCTCCACCTAGTTGCTCGCACCCCCTTCTCATCTCTTGACCTCAACAAAACAACCCACAATACCATGTTTCCTAAATTCCTCTTTATACTCCTCCTCCTCGCGCCATTGGTCCTTGTGCATCTCTGGATCCACTGGGCCAAATTTACTTTGTTCTTTCCCTGAGGTACACAGGGATACAGGTGTGAGGCTTTAAAGCACCTTTCTGGCCATGCCCCCTTCTTAAACACGGGTCCGCCTATTAAAATAGAAAATCCAAAAATAGATTGCACTACTGACAGCCTTAATATTAAGCAATTCTTTACACCTAAACCTAAGGCTATGTCAAATAACACCTTGTCAGAAGAGATAAGGCAGGACTCCTCAAAAGCCTGCATTACCTCCCCGACATACATCCTTAAATTGCCCCACTAATTCAACTCCAGGGGAAAAAACGATACCTCAATAAGGGGGGGGGGGGGGAGTCCGGAGGGTCCATCAATGTAACTCTAGTACCAAGTGAGGACATTAAAATATTAGTCCAACAGGCCCTCACGAATCTCTTGGAAGATTCAGGAAAGCATGGTTCACAATTTCTGTTACCCTCTAACTGGGCTACAGAAAAGATCATGCCCTCAGGCAATATTGACGTGAATGAAAGAGGCTTTACTGCTCCCCCTTCTACGAGTGGGACAGAATTTAAATTGATCCCTCTTCCTCCCAGGTTTACCATTCCACTAAAACATGGGGGAGTGAGTGATGTCCGGCTTGCTCATAACCTGGAAACTATGCGCCCCCGATAGGACCTGATGCAATGTTAAATCATTCTAGTACATTACTGCATAATTCCTGTGGAGAAGCACAATCTACTAGCATGTATCATCAAGATGGGAGAGGCTCTCCTGTAAGGGGTAAAAATTATGCTCAATATAAGGAGTGGGAGGAGGGCCCCTATGAGGAACGAGCAGATGAGATTGGACATGATAATATCCACTCTTTGGGAGGCAATGCTCGTTTAGATGAATTTAGTAACAGAACGGAATGGAGGCAACCTCATTTTCTTGAATTTCCCAGTGTCATGCTGAGTTTTATGTTCTCCCAAGGCTGCCCGGGGGTACTAAATCGTGAGAACATGTTATCCCTCTTTAGAGAGGTGCCTAGATTATCTCTGATTTCCTCGGGAGACATTAAATTGGTCGACTATATCCACCCTGTTAGGTTTGATTACATAAGGCTGGTTTTTTACTCGCAAACTATTCTAGAACTTGTTCTGTCGGAAATCGATGCCTTGAATTGCTATGGTTTCGACTTAGAACTTTGCAATGACCGTTTCTTAAGGCTAGTATATTTTGTCTCCAGGAAACTTGGGCCTTGTCCCCACTGGTGTTGGATGGCTTTTTTATACACCAAGTACTTGCTGTCAAAAAAGCCAAAGGTAGACCGTTTGGTGGCCTGCTTATTGCTGTAAGAAATTCCCTTTCATTGAAATGTACTAAATTGTTCACGATTCATAGGGGGTGTATTGCTATGCTTTTGAACTTTCTACACCCAGATTATTTGGGTCACTTATTGATCATTAATCTGTATTGGGGCCCGGATCTTGTGTTGAATGAATTCATTGAAATGATAGAGGTCAACATTCGAGAGTGTCAAGAGTTATGGAAAACACTTAGTATTATTGTCAGAGGGGATTTCAATGCCACAGTGGGTCCAGGGAAGCTTGGCCTACATGAGGGTCATCACACTAATCTTGTAGTGTGCAGTTTTTCTCGCAAAAGATTTCAGGGTGCCATATGGTTTCATGCCCTCTCTGACTGAGGTTTGTATTGTGTAAACAATCTTTTGGGGATCGATAAGGATTGCAAACCATGGACTAATGGGACTGACCGCTCTCCCATTGATTACGTCTTCGCCAGCTCGACTCTATATAAGATAATTTTAACATTTTGTATAATACCTACAGATGATAGTGACCATAGTCAAAGTCTCCATACAAGCCCCTTGAGTACCCCTATGGGGACTTTTAGGCAACGGCTGGACCTTAATAAAGCTGGCAATAGAATTAACTGGCACAGCAACAATATTGAGAAGGTCAATAAGGTTTTTTTTTCCAAGACTTTGAAACTAATGGTTTTGATAACAAACTGTTAATTTATACCCTTGATGACTTTGAGAGTTACGTTAAAGGTGTTATTCTGGGACCCGCAGGGATTAAGAAATCCAAGGCAGCATGTCACACCCATTCGCATGTTTTTAACCCAGCCATACAACAATTTAAGAAAGACAGGAATTCGCCTCTTACTAAAAATGCCTGGTATTCACTCATCCAGTGGTATGTTAAGTTAGGCAAAAAATAAATGGAAAACTATAGCCACAATTTTAAGAGCTTCGCTCCATCAGAGAGATGCAGAAAACATGTTGCAGGCTCTTGCCTGTGTTAACACCTGGAATTTCTGGACACTTATAAATAGGAGAGACGAAACCCAGGTTAGAGTACAAACAGTATGCATTCCCTCTGAAGTGTGGGCAGGGAATTTCTGCACTCAGTGGCGTAACACAAAATGTGGGGGTCCCCCTGCGAGCCATGCTGAGGGGACCCCCCCATCTCGGCAACAAATCACTGTCGTGCCATACTCTGGGCCGGCCTAGATTATCACGCTTGTACAATACGCATGAACATGCTGCTGAAGGGTTTGCCGCACACTTTACTAGGAGAAAGATATAAATGTGTTTTAATGCAATATACAGCACAGTTTCTGAGAATAATTGGCCAAAAAGCCATAGTGTTTGCAATTGTTTTGTAGGGTAACACCAATCCAATATAAGCAAGTCACCAACGGTGCACAGGAACATTAATGCTTTGCTATTAAAAATGCCATGCCACATTGAAAACATGTCCCACTGGCTGCACAATGTAGACCAGTGTAGGCGCGTTATGAAATTACAGTAAAGCATGCCAGGCCACATTTATACAGACCTAGACTGGATGCACAAAAATGCCAGTCGAAGCAATAACAATCATCAAGAAGAGAGCACACATTGAAGCCCGGGTCTCTGCTGCCTCGAACAACACGGCCAAACTCTTTAAAATCTTCATGGAATTGGTCAATCCTGTTGCGGTCTCCACCTCTCCGGTTCCCTCCCAGGCCCTCTGTATGGCTCTGCCCTCTCACTTCTCAGCTAAAACTCAGGACATCCTGTCCACTATCTCCTCTTCTTCTCCCTCTTCCTCTCTAGGTCCCCCTTTGGCCATCTCTACCTCTCCTCCTCCTTTCTCCTCTTTCTCTCCGACAACACCTGACAAGGTTTCTAGACAAGTCCGATCCATGAAAGTGTCATCCAAACAGGTGCTCCCCTGCTCCTCCAGAACCATCAAGGGCCATAGTGACACCCTCGCTGCACCTTGGCCAATTTCTGTAATCACTCTTTCACCACTGTAACGTTCCCCTCTCCCCTTAAGCACTCCCTTGAGCACCCACTCCTCAAGAAGCAGTCTGCCGATCCTACCTGTCCGGCAAACTATCGCCCAATCTCCATCACACCTTTCCTGGGAAAGCTCTTGGGGGGGGGGGGGGAAGCTGCCCATCTCCCAGCTTTCTGTCCACGTTGAATCTGTTGGTTGTCTCCATGACCATAAATCTAGCTCCAGAGCTGCCAGAGGCACGGAAACATCTCTCCTGAATACCTGTGATGATCTGCTCTCTAACTTTGATTCCAGCATTCCTTCTGTCCTAATCCTCTGTGATCTTTCCTCGACTTTCGAAACAGTCAACCACGCCATCCTGATCAATTGACTACGTGAGAACCTTGGCATCACGGATCAGGGTCTGGAGTGGCTGACCTCCTTCCTCTTGGACTGCCCCTCCCAGGTCCAACTTGGTCCCTTTTTTTCCATCACCTCTCTCTTCCTGTGGCATTCCCCAGGGCTCTAGCCTCCCACCCTGGTTTTTCAACCTCTACTTGGCCCCTTTGGCCCACCTGATCTCTACCTTCTCCTCTAACTTTCAGTGTTATGGGAATGGCACTCAGCTTTCCTTCAGGCTCCTCTCATCTCTTGCTCATTCTTGTTTGTGTATCCGTGATTCAGGATTGGCGGACCTCCAACGATATCGACGTTAGTGCCATTAAGATGGAGATCCTTCTCATTGGGACCCCTGCCCCTGCTTTCCATCTCTCACTCTGGCCACCCACCTTGGGCCCTCTTCCTTCGCCTTCCTGCGAGGCAAAAAACCTTTTGTGTCATCTTCGACTCTACTCTCTCTTTCTCTCTTCGCATCTTTGACGTCGCCAAGAGGTCCCACTACCTACCAGCTGCTCCTCCTCAAAGGGACTCTTCCCTTTCTCACTTTCCCCCAGAAGCTCACTGTCTCCAGAGCCCTGTTTCTCTCTAGGCTGGACTACTGCAACAGCCTCTTTCGCAAGCTACCTTCCTCTACTCTCCGCCCTCTGCAACTTATCCAGAACAGGACAGCAAGACTTTTCCTTGGCCACAAGCCCAGGGATCATATCTCTACAGCCCTGAAATCTCTCCACTGGCTCTCTGTGGTTGGGTTGCAAGAATAAAGTTCAAGGCCCTTTGCATTGGCCACAAGGCTTTCTGGGGTCGGGCCCACACTACAACCAACGCTCTCTTCCAAAATACCTTCTTTTCTCTAGCCCTTCCACCGGCTACCTCCAACTCTCTAAGGGCTAGATGCTTCTTCAGGCAGAGAGTGGGGGTGGTAGATCTCTCTCCTCTGCAGATGTCTCCCTCTGGAATGGCTCCCTGCCGCTCTCAAAATTTAGCGGACCACCTGATGTCCGGAAGCAGCTCAAAACTTTCCTCTTCTCCTCTGCTTTTGCTCTCTCCCTCCCCTGCTGACCTACCTGTCTGCTGTACCGACTGTTGCTTGGCTACCCTCAGAGTCTCACTGACTTCTATGATATCATTTTATCACAGATGCTCAAAATAATATACAATGCTGCAGTAAGAAATTGCTAGACTGGCAGCACCCAAATGCCAATCTATCCAGGTAATTACACTTAGCAGGACTGCTTTATCAGAAATGCGCAGTTAAAAAAAAGTCATACCAAATTGAGGAATAACTAGACTGGCTGCACCAAAATGCCCCTTTAGCCACTAATACCACATATCATGCCTGCTTAGCCTGAACATGGACAACCATTATGATTTATCGCACAATCCCACCTCCCACACATGCCCTCTCCCTCCCATGCCCTACCCCAACCTCCAAAATCAGCTCCTTAGCCCAGAATTAACTTCACGTCCCTCCTCCTTGTCCTAGAGCTTACGTTTGAGGCTCATGGCCTCATAGGTAAGTACTGGGATGAGAAAGAGTGGGATTAGGAGTAATGAAGATATAGGTAGCTAAGTCAGGCATTACCTCCATGTACCTCTACCTCATCCCAGTGCATGTGTATGAGGCAAGAACTGCCTCGTACACAATTACAGGGACAAGGAAGAATAGGGATAGGAGTAATGACGATTACCAATAAGTAACTAAGGCATTAAACACAAGTAGGGTCTTAACAATATTTAGTTGACTGGGCTGCAGCACTCGCCCCCAGTAATTTTGGGCTATGTTGACTCAACCTGGCTGACCTTCAGAGCAGTTGCCGGACAGAACAGGACACCGATGTTAAACGGCACCTGGGTTAACAAGGGCCAAGCAGTTACTAACGTAAAGCATTTCACTGTTAGTACCTGCATTCAAATGCCAAATCTTTTAGGCAATTGAAATTGTGATGTGTGTTTAGCACTTTCATGGCAGGGAAGTGATTGGAAGTGTAGCAAGGGAACAGGAGACCGTTCATTCTCACAACAGTTCATAAGTGGGTGCTTTCACACCTAAAGGAGAGAGTTAACTGCTTGTAACATTAAAGCTGCACTAGAATAGTCTCATTAAAATGCGTAAAGAAGTTAGATGCCCCCACACAAAAAAGTTTGCCTCCCCCACCACCCGTGAAGTTAGCGCCTCCCCAACATTTGAAGCATCAGCCCCCTGAAATGTAGGTTTTGTTGCGCCCCTGAGCACAAGCACAAACACCATTCACCATATACACGCATGCATACCAGCCATCCTTACATTTAAGTGTGCACTCTTTCACCATGCAGGCACACCCAAGCAGCCACCCATATATTTAAGTGTGCACCCTTTCACTGTACACGCACACACGCACACCCAGTCACCCATACATTTGTGTGCACCCTTTCACCATACACTCACACACACACCTCATGGGGTTGAGGGGGAGCCCTATTACTTCAAAAAGAAATTGGGCCTCAGTATAAGTTTGCCGGTACGGTAACAACGGTACCGGTAAACTTGGCGGTACTGTTGTTACCAGACCGCCAAACTATGAGTTCTGCTCGAGGGTGCCTTCCCGCCCGTGAGGTCTGACCTGGCGGGCATACCGACACCCGTGAGCAGAGCATGTCGAGTGCACCGGCACCATTATGAATGGTGCCGGTGCATCCGATCTCCTCATTCCCATTGAACTCTATGGGGATCAAATGGGAATGGGGAGCATTTTTTTCCGCCGCCCGCAAATGGGCAATTACCAGGTCTGGCGGGGCCGTAATGACCCGGTAATTGCCCATTCGCGGATGCTGGAAAAAAGCGCAAGTTTGGCGGCAGCCTGGCGGTTTTGCTGGCAAGGCTACAGCCAAACTTGTAATGAGGCTGATTGTTTCTTTTTGAAGTCACTCTGACTTCATAAAGACATTATTTCTGTTACAGAAATAATTTCTTTATGAAGGCAAAGTGATTTAAAATAGAAATTTAAAAAAAAAAATATTTTGAAAAAAATATTTTTTTTCATTTTTTTTCAAGTGTTACGCCAGTGTCTGCACTCTGTATTGTCCTGCAGATACCAAGTGGATGGTGCCTCAGGATATTGGGTCGAGTCAATGGAACATCCCATTTGTTTGGACGGATATACAGAGACTGATTGCTCGCTGCTCGGCATCAAGGGCTCCTGGCCCAAATTTGCTTGTAAATGTAGTCTTTAAAGGGAATCCTGATTTATGGGCAAGAATTTTGTTTTTCATATTTAAAGATATTTTATTCACCAGGGTCTTTTCGAAGAGCTGGCACATGTCATATGTAGTCCCTATTCACAAAAAGGGTGATAGGTCTGCTCCTTCCAGCTATAGACCCATCGCACTGTTGGATGCCGACTCCAAGATTTTTGCTTCTTTAATTTTGGAATACATACAGAACTGGATGGAGGCTTATAGGATCCTTTCCCCCTTTCAATTTGGCTTTAGAAAGTGTGTGGACACGGACGCAGGCGGGCTCTTGATAAATATCATGCAGCAACAGACCCAGACCGTGGGTAGTACTCCCAATCATCTGGCGTCAATAGATCTGACGTCTGCGTTTGATTCTGTGAAAAGAACCACCCTTTGGGGTAAATTGTATGCATTGGATATGCCTGCTCCACTGCTCTCGATCTTAACAATCTTCATGCAGACTCAAAAATAAGGGTGCGATTGAACATCGATGGATCCCTGGCCGAGGAAATCAAGGCCGGTAATGGCCTGAGACAGGGCTGCATCTTTGCTCCTACTGTTTTTAATTTGTATATCTCTGATGTTGGTCCCCACCTGGAAGGAGCATCCTTCGCAGCACCAAAAGTAGAAGGAGCTAAGGTCATCTGGTCGGCGTAAGCAGACGACATCATTTTGTATGATTATACTCATATTGGTTTGCAGCACCTATTGGTCTCTTTTAAAAACTATACCCAGGACAACTCTTTAGTAATTAATCAAGCTAAAACCTTCATATTACGCTTAAGTCACAAGAAATGTTCTATTAGGTATTCATGGTTTATGGATCATGTGAAATTAAGTGTGTCACTCCTCTAGATACCTTGGTTACCCGATTTTTGAGGACACTAAAAAGATTCATTACCGTAGCTATCTAGATAAGAAAATCAGTCCCCTGATTGCTCAGTTACGAAAAATAGACAATAAATACAGGGAATTTTCCCTTTTAACGTGCCTTCACATGTATAAGCATGAAAGGGTTGCCCAGTTTTGTTATGGGCTTGAATTTGCGCCACTTTGGTGCAGGAAGGAAATTGCTAAATATGAGGGTGGATTTTTGAGATCCTTGGTCTGGTGGCAGTTGCCGCCATTCGTTATGAGTTGGGGTTATTCTTCTTATCATGTATAATCGAGTGGCGACGTATCTCACTATACAGGAAACTGTTGGTGGGCAATTACACCAATCTGTATGGAATCATTAGTAGGGGGCTCATCAAGGGTAATGCACTATCCAGTGTTTTGCAGGAACAGGAAAAGGAGGCTTTGGATTCTCTGGGTAAAGTGGGGGTTTCGCGGGAACTCTTGATTTTGAATCCAATGAAGGTTAAGAGCCTCCTGCAGCATTGTGATTGGAATACTACAGTCGCTGAAGTTTTGGATAAGAAACTTTATTACCATCTAGTATCCAACAAAAAAATTGGGTGTCATGGAACAATATTTACTTAAATTTCCGAGTAAAGTTTGGAGGTAAGCATTTATGAGGTTCAGGTTTAATGTATTAGAAGTAGGAATGATACTAAACAATAGGTCAGGTGATTTAGATACTGTACATCGATCCAGATTCTGTAGAAATGAGGCACAGGAGGAGACTCTGGAACACATCTTAACTGAATGCATTAATTTAAGACAAGAACGTATTAAATGCTTTTCTGAGTTTGTTCCAAACACTGAATGTGTTGATCTTAAAGCTCTATGGCAGGAGATGCTACGTGGGAAGAGAGTTAAGCTCCAATTAGCAGTTCTTCGCTTTCTTAAGCTAAAGTGTGGACTGTGATGGGACTATTGTTTGATTTACTTTGGGAAATAACTGAACTGGCCATAATGTTGGGATCAAAAGATTGTGCACCGGCAGTTTTATGAACATTTTATGTGTGGTTTTATGCCTTATGTTCTTGTTCTAACATTTTAAGTTCTGTATTTTTTTCTGCTTTCTTGCACGTTTAATCTTATGTGAACTTATGAGAGTTATGTATTTGCTCTTGGTTGTAAATATATTTTGAATGGATTGTGTCCTTCCTCATCTTGTGATAATTCGTTATCTCCAGCTTAGCTGCTTCGGAAAATAAAATTCTCGGCAGAGGGCGCTGTGCTCGAGTCGTGGCGTCGATTGTCCCTCGACGGACTCCGTACTCTGTCGACGTCACCAATGGTATAAATAGCTCGAGCCGCGCCCGTTGCTTCAGTTCCGTTTTTCCGATCGCTTCGCTATCGAGAACAGCGCGCTTCTATTTTCTGTGGAGAAAATGTCATCATCTTCAACTCCTTCGACACCCAAGACGGGGTTCAAGAAGTGTGTAGATTGTGGATCTAAAATGTCGATCACCGATCCCCACCGGATTTGTCTCTGGTGTCTCGGTTCCAGTCACTGAACCGACGACTGTGGGTCCTGTCAATCCATGACCGAGAAAACTCTTCGTGAGAGGAGAGGTAAACTGTCGGTGGGGAGGGAAGCCTCTAAGAAGGCTATGTCAAAAAGACATAAGAAAGCAAATGATTCGAAGGAATCGGATTGCCATAGGCACTCAGAGATCTCGATCTAGGAGTATATCGAGACACACTTCGTCATCATCTAGAAAAATGAAGAGGAGACATAGATCTCCCTCATCATCATCATCTTCTTCAGAGTCGACCGAAGAAATTCGATGTCTGACTAAATGGGATTCTCCCAGTAAGTGGGAAGAATTCCGCAAAAAGATGATGGTTTTCGAGAACGCGGCCCGACCCCCTCGAAAGACCCTCGAAAAAGCCATACCCCTTAAGTCGCTCCATTGGACGACAAAGGGAAGTCCAAGACTACCATGGCAAAGGCGGTACCGTCGAGTAATCTAAAAGAACTCGAGTCGACGTAAATCCGTCGAAGACTCTTCGAGAGTTGAGCACTTCTCCAGTGCCATGCAAAAAACACAAGCCGTCGAAGACTTCGGCGTCGATAATTTCGACTCCAAAACCAAAAACATCCTCGACGCCAGTATCAAAGTAGTCTTCGAAGTCTTCGAAGACCCCTTCGACAATTTCGAAGGATTTATCAATTCCTTCGACGCGGATAGTAGAGGAAGAAAGGAGATTCACTCCATTGCCCAGATCAGACTTTTTCAAGTCTATGTCAGCAATTTATGAAGAATCTGCTTCAGAAGAGGACGAAGTTACTCCTCTTGGAGTTTCTTATGGTACAAGACAAGTTCCTGAGGAACTTATTGATCAGGAATCTAGAATGAGAGACCTGAGTGATACTCTACATTCTGCCAGTGGAATTGACACATCCCCAGGATTAGAGTTCGCCAGACCTGATCCTGCAGAGCATACAGATGCTGGGTACAGGGGTCTTATGACCAGGGTAATTGAGTATATGGGTTGGGGTAATACTTCACCCATTTTTGAACAAAATGACATGACGGATATAATCGTCAAGGGACCTCAGAAAGACCCTGTCTAGTATAGCTGCTGCAGATAGCACTTTTCCCCAAATAAATATAGACCAGCTGGAACGGATCCTGAATATTTGAATACACATCCAACTCCAGAGAGTTTAGTCATTAAGGCAGCATCCACTTCAAAACAAACTGCTTATCCAACTATCCTTCCAGATAGAGAGGATAAAAAAGTTGATGCCTGGGCACGTAAAGTTTTCACGTCAGGCAGTATGGCACTTAAGTCGGCAAATGTCACCTGTACCCTAGCCAGGTTTACCCATACCCTGTGGGACTGTATTTCGGCGACGGCTGATCATATTCCGGAAGGCGAGGAAAGGGAAGGCTTCCTGAATATAGTTAAAGACGGGAAGGAGGCAATGGGGGAATGTCTCCAGTTTGGACTGGATACTGCTGATGGTATCAGCAGATCCATGGCTGTAAGCGTTGTGCTACGCAAATTTGCGCGGTTGAGGAGAAAGTCAGGGTTTGCACCAGACGTGCAAGCTAGACTCCTCAACATGCCCTTTGATGGCTCGAGGCTCTTTGGCAGAAAGGCTGATGAAAGCCTAGAAAAACTTCAGACCTCGAAAGCGGCTGCTAAATCACTTAGCACCTCTTTACGCCAGCCTCTAAAACCCTGTTCCGGCTCATCTTCCTGGAGGGGTCGTTCTTTTCGATACTACTCCTCTTTTGGTAGAGGAAGAGGACAGTCTTCTCAAAGGGGCAAAAGAAACTTCCCTCGTGGAGCACGAGGAAGAGGTGCAAACTCAGCCTCAGGAGCGGCATCTGTACCCTCAGCCACTCCTGTAGCCGCCTCCAAATCCCTCTGAGACCTTGTTGCACAAAACACCATTGGGAGGCAAGATCTCTGCAGCATTTGAAGGAATGGCGGGGCATTACCTCAGATGCTTGAGCACTGGAAACAGTAGCCCAAGGTTACTGCCTCCCCTTCCAAAAAAGGCCTCAGAATCATCCACCGGGAGCCAACTCCGCCAAAATTCCGGATCCGCTCCTTTTGCAGGAAATTTTAACCCTGCTAGAGAAAGGTGCCATAGAACTGGTACCTGTAGCGGAGAGGAACAGGGGTTTGGTAGTCCCCATATTTTCTCATCCCAAAAAATGACGGAGGACTTTGACCCATCTTGGACTTGAGAAACTAGAACAAGTTCCTCAGGAAGGACAAGTTCAAGATGGTGACTCTTTCTCAGATCCTTCTGGCTCTCCAACTCCAAGATTGGTTGGTATCATTGGACCTTCAGGATGCTTACTTTCATGTGCCAATTCATCCAAAGCACAGAAAGTACCTGAGGTTCGCGATTGGCAATACTCATTATCAATTTCGAGTTCTGCCATTCGGGTTGACCTCCGCCCCGAAGGTTTTCACCAAACTGTTGGCGGTTTGTGGCAGCAAGTCTCAGGAGAGGGGGCATTCACATCTACCCCT
This sequence comes from Ambystoma mexicanum, assembly GCF_040938575.1. NCBI lineage: Eukaryota > Metazoa > Chordata > Amphibia > Caudata > Ambystomatidae > Ambystoma > Ambystoma mexicanum. The sequence goes on along the minus strand of NC_090941.1, from coordinate 552,257,713 downwards.
ACCTGGACGATTGGTTGATCAGAGCAAGTTCTCCAGAACAAGCTCAGGAACATCTTTCCATCACCTGCCACTTCCTCCACAAATTGGGCTTCTCCCTCAATTTCAAGAAGTCCCACATGATACCATCCCAGAAGCTCCAGTTTATCGGAGCAGTCTTGGACACTTCCTCTGGAAAAGCCTCGCCTCTCGAAGTGAGAGCTCTCCACATCCAGCAGATGGTAACAAAATTCCAGAATGCCCAACGTCTATCGGCCTTCGATTTTCTCAGGTTGCTTGGCCTCATGGCATCCTGCATTTTCCTAGTACCAGAGGCCAGGTTGAGAATGAGATCCTTCAATGGGCACTCAGAACTCAGTGGTCCCAGTTCTCAGGGAATATGTCGGATCTTCTGCAAGTCCCGAGCGCAGTTGCTCAGGATCTTCTATGGTGGGCTTGCAACGACAACATTCTAAAGGAAGAGTCTTTTTGGCAACCATGGCCGGAGATAACAGTAGTGACGGACGCCTCACTCACGGGGTGGGGAGCACACACCAACGATCTGACGATCAGCGGTCGTTGGTCTCCATCGGAGTCCAAACTACACATCAACCTTTTGGAGCTGAGGGCAATCAGAGTAGCTCTGAAGGCCTTTCTGCCCTCTGTACAGGGAAAGAATGTCCTGATAATGACGGACAACACAATGGCCATGTACTACCTCAACAAAAGAGAAGGAGTAGGGTCACTACCACTGTGCAGAGAGGCAATGCAGCTATGGTTCTGGGCAATACGAGAAGGAATCTCTCTATCGGCAATTCACCTAGCCGGAGAGAAGAACATGGCGGCAGACGCTCTGAGCAGGCAGAACACGGTCTCTCAAGAGTGGGAGATAGCTCAGGAAGTCCTTCTGGAGATCTTCGCCCTTTGGGGAACCCCTCAAGTGGATCTGTTCGCCACCGCGATCAACAGTAAGTGCGATCAGTACTCCTCAAGGGAATTTACTCAAAGAGGAGCTCTGGGAGACGCATTTGTAGTGGAGTGGAAGTTTCCACTGCTGTATGCGTTTCCCCCAGTCCCTGTGATTCCTCAAGTAATCAGGAGGTTGAGAAAGTTCAGGAAAACCATGATCCTAATTGCCCCGGATTGTGCCAGGCGGACGTGGTACCCGGACCTTCTGGACATGTCCATCTGCCCTCCAACACGTCTTCCGCAAAGAGAGTATCTTCTCTCGCAAGAGGAAGGTCAGGTTCTCCATCCAGAGGTCAAGACACTCAACCTTCACGCATGGTTTCTGAGAGGATGAGATGCAAGGATTGGGATCTTCTGGATGACGTAATGGAAATCTTGCTTTCGGCCAGAAGACTAGCAACAAAATCTTTGTACCAATGTCGCTGTAACAGGTTTAGTAACTGGTGCAAAGACAAGGATGTGGACCCTTTTCAGTGTGGCACCCCAATGGTGCTTTCTTTTCTATTACATCTAGCTAATCTGGGGCTCCAGATAAGAACAATCAAAGGATACCTTGCTGCGCTGTCCATTTTCAAGCGCTCCTCGGAAGAGGTTTCATATTTCAAAATACCGTTAATCATTCAATTCTTAAAAGGGCTTACTAATGTATACCCTCCACTACCTTTTCATGTACCAACTTGGGATTTAAATTTAGTACTAAAATTCTTGACTTGCATACCTTTTGAGCCTCTGCATTCATGTCCATTGAGGCTTTTAACTCTAAAAACTGTCCTTCTTGTGGCCCTATCATCAGCCCACAGGGTTAGTGAACTTCAGGCTCTCTCATGCAAACCACCATATACTATTTTTTATAAGGGTAGTCCTTAAAGTTAAACCTTCGTTCTTACCAAAAGTAGTCTCGGACTTCCATTTGTCACAAAAAATAGTACTACCAACTTGTTATCCTCCTCCTCATCTAGGCAAGGAAGAGGAGAAATTACACGGACTAGATCCCAAGAGGGCTCTTAGTTTTTACATCTCAAGGATGACTAAATTGAGACAAGATGACCAACTATTCGTGGGTTATACTGGTCATAAATTAGGCTTATCTGTAACAAAACAGACCATTTCCCGCTGGATCATATTAGCCATAGTTGAATGCTACAGATTAGCGGGAAAAGAACCACCAGATGGGCTTCGTGCCCATTCTACAAGGGTAATGGCTACTTCTGCGGCTCTAAAAAGGGGAGTCCCGGCAGCAGATATTTGTGCAGCTGCAACCTGGAAAACAATGCATACTTTTGTTAAACATTATTGTTTGGATACTGCCTCCTCTAATGAGGGTTTATTTGCCAAGGCAGTTCTGCATTCTGTCCACGAAAACTGAAATTAGTACTCCCGCCTCCAAAATTGCTACTGCTATGGGAGCCTATCACAAGATGAGGAATACGTGGGAGGACACAATCCATTCGAAGAACAAGTTACTTACCAACTGTAACGTTCTTTCGACTGGATGTTCCTCCCACGTATTCCTCATCGACCCTTCCATCCTACCCCAGAGTACAGTTTACGTTTTCTTACACTTTCCTCTCACGAAGAATGTATCAGTCATGGGCACGCCTGGGTGTTCCTCCTATATGTTTCATCGAAAAAACAGAACTGAAGCAACATGCGCGGCTCGAGCTATTTATACCATTGGTGACGTCGACAGAGTACGGAGTCCGTCGAGGGACAATCGACGCCACGACCTCGAGCCCACGCCCTCTGCCGAGACATTTTTTTTCCAAAGCAGCAAAGCTGGAGATAACAAATTATCACAAGATGAGGAATACGTGGGAGGAACATCCAGTCGAAAGAACGTTACAGTTGGTAAGTAACTTGTTCTTCTCTTTTGTAAAGGTTACTGTGTAACCAAAACAAATAAAAAAAAATAAATAACATTTACGTCTTTTTCCACCTGCAGTAGTTAGAAGGGCAGCAATCCACTGATCCAAGTCAACGCACCTCTGGCAAACTTAGAGTACGTTGCTCCATAGCAAGTTCCGCCCCAGCGATTCAGGAGTGCCTCCTGCTCCTAAGCTACTAAGGAGGTTTCTTGGGACCGGGCAATTGAGATTTTTTTCTGTTGTTAGTAGGATTTTACTTGGTTCCTGTAAAGGTAGGAGTTTAAGCCACGCACATTCCAGGTCAATATTCTAATTGTGGCCATGGTGTTGGTCCGAGTTGGTCGGCTCCAGCGGGCACCTGCGGGCCCTCCATTCTCTCGAAGCAGTCTTCACACTCAGCCCCAGCTCCTGCCAGGCAAGATGTTTTGAGAGGTTGGTGTCCAGTGCAAGAAGCGTTATGTCAGACAGTAAGTGACGGCTTTCATGTTGTTTGCCCATCATATTGATCATGTGTCCCTGTTAGCTGTAGAGTATGGATTGAACAAAAACATAAACTGAACAACACAACTTTGTAACAGTGCCCAACAAACCCACATTGTTTGGGCATTCTGGTATTTTCATGGCTTCGGGCAGCCTCTTTATACCAGTTGGCGGGACCAGCAAAAGGCTGGTACCTATTGTCAACTTGTGAGCGGGTGACTAAGGCCAACAGTGGGAAACTGGGTCTCGCCTCACTGGTCAAAGAAGGACATTGGAGGCAGCTTCTGGGTTGATGCTCAATGACCTTGTTTGGTGGAACCGGTCAAATAAATCAGGAGAGGCGTATTTGTAGTTTATGCCTCAGAGCAGCGGTATTTATGGCCTGCGCAGCTCCCGCTCCTTGAGTGGAGGCGTCCCTGTTTTGTTTGGTGCACAACTGCATTTTAATGTGGAAGGAGGTGGTAAAGCCCAGCAGATCCCATACACTGTCAGGGGACAGGGTCGCTTTTGTAGGCTAAGTCATTGTGCTCCATCCACATGTTGGCGGCTTCAGGGCTGCCTAGGAAATGTGATTTACCATTGTGGAGTATCTTCAGCCTATCAGGGTAAATTAGCATTTATTTAAGCCCTAGTTGCCTGAGCCTCGCCTTAATAGGTAAAAATGTATTCCTGGCCCTCTGGACAGTAGATGTGTAATCTGGGTATATTGCAATTTTGGAGTTATAATGAGATATCACACTCCGTCCCTGGAGACCCACAGGACTATCTCCCTGTCATGGAAGTTAAGGACCTTTGCTATAAACAGTCTGGCGTGGGATCCTGGGGGTGGAATCTTCTGGAGCGATTGGTGAGCCCTTTTGATTGCAAAGCCCTATGACAATTTTCCAGAGCCAACTTCTTGTTGTATCAAGTTTTCAATATATGATGTTGGGTCTGGGCCTTCGGCTCCCTCTGGCACGCCCAGCACGCGTACGTTGTTCCTGTGTGATCGGCCCTCGGCTTCATCGACACGCATCTCCAACATGGCATTCTGTCTCTCCAAATCTTTAACTCTCACCTCCAGATCCTTGGCGGCAGGGCCAGTCGCATTCACTGTGGTTTCAGCAGTCGTGATCCTCTCTTGACAGCTGCCTGATGTCTTGTTGGAGCAGTTGTACATTTACCTCATCTATTTTGTTCTCCAAAGAGGTTCGCAGGGAGGCAATTGCAGCCAGGATTTGATTGTCCTCCGAGTCATGGGTGGGAGCCTATGGTGTTGCCTGTTCGGTGTGTGCCTCTTGGGGGGCCTCTGCATGTTTGTTACGCCCTACAAACCAGTCCATAATGTTGGTTTTCCCTTTATGCTTCGAGGGCGACATCATTCGGAAATATTTGCAAGGGCAGTGCGTTGTAGGGGGAACCAGGTTGAATAGTTGGGAGAGAGTGGGGTTCAGCAGGCACCACCCTTCCTCTGTAGCGTGCTGGCTTGAGGTTCACTTAGGCAGGCAAAAGAAGACAGCAGTAGCAAGGTGAAAGAGGGGGCAGTGTGGGCAGATGGCCCACCTCAGTGCTTCACGCATGAATGAAGGATGTGCTAGTAGTAAAGCTGTAGATAATACAGTCCAAGAGGTGATTCTTCCAGGATTCCCCTGCTGAGTTAACAGGACGTGGCAACAACAATCTTAATTGCAGGTTTAAAGGCTGTGATGAGCACAAGATGTGGCTGTCTCAGATCTGGGCCCCGGGGACGGGTACACAGTCACAGCGATCGTACCTGAGGTGCTGGTCTCCCTTGTCAGGCACTGCTGTGGCTCGGCTCCATTCTCCCTCATGGTAGTCCCTCCTATGTAGTCATGCGGGTGGGGGCTCCATGTTATGCAGCGGCGTGCATCAGCGCGACATGCGCAGGGCTCGAGGCAAATTGGCAGGTCAAAGGGTCCGCTCTGTGTCACTGCTTCAGTTTAGTACCGCCCGGGCGGGGGGAGGTGGGGACATTTTTATCTGTCCTCTCGACACGTGTACGTGCACAGTCGCTACTCATGCCCCAGGTGTTTGACCGCCGGTTCCTCTTCTGAACAGGCTGGTCACTCGGCCCGCAGGGCGTCGGAGAAGCAGCTAACGTGTATGGCACAGTGTGTGTGCACCGGATAACTCGCTTCAGTTGCCCAGCCTCAAGGGGGCCGCCATCTTGATTAGAGGGACACCAAGTAACAAAGCAGGTTTCTCTGCTATTCTGGCTCCGATTCGCATTAGGCGAGGGTTGTTCAAATGAGCGCCGGCTTCCTCAGCTTAAAGGTATGCTTGTATTGTGAATTCGAATGGTTTATCGAACCACTTTCAGGATCTTGTCCGGATCGCAGTGGGAGCTCCAGGCAGCTACGACCTTACCGCATGAGCTCAGGCCACACCCCTCCAATGTGGGCCCTTGATAAGCGCTTTCTCTATTGGCAAAGACCATTATCAGTACAAAGTGCTCCTGTCCGGCCTTAGTTCAGCTCCCAGAGTGTTTATCAAACTGATGACCACGGTTGTGGCACATCTATCATTGAAAGGGCTTCATCTTTGCCCATATTTGGATGACCTGCTGTTCAGGGTGGGCTCTCCTACCCTGGTGACATCCAACCTACAATTCCTTCTGGATCCAATCTTGAGGGAAGGCTTTTCGGTCATTGTAAGGAAGTTGACCCTATCGCCTATGCATAAAATGGAGTTGATTGGGTTTTTCTGGGATTCCGCAGAGTGTACATGATGGAGGAAAATGAAAGGGACATATTAAAAATGATAGCCCTCTTTTCATCTATCAAAGCAATGCAGGCCTGGTGGTTCCAACGGCTTCTGGGGATCATGGGCAGGCAGATTGGCTAATTCAAACCAATAGGAAATAAGGAGGGAAGCTCTTTTCCCAAAGTTCTCTGAGGTAGGGACCCGCAAGTGGGTCTTTTTGCAACATAAACAAACATCATGTGTCGTTCTGTGCCTCCTAGAACAGTAAGGGCGTGGAATCTCGGGAGGATGCTCTGCCCGTACCCTGGAACAATTTGTTTTCTAATGTATTTCACCCCACTCATCTGAACCCCAGAGTTCTGCAGAAGTTCTACATATCCAGGAACTGCCAAAACCTGCTAGTTGCCCCCCACTGACCGATGAGACAGATTCTCTGGCTTACTGTTTATGGCACATGGACCACATCTCCATCGCCCCCTTTTACTGGAGCTATTTCACAAGCAGGGGCAGTGTAGTACATCCCTCCCCACAATCACTTTCTTGGGTGATCTGGCACCTGAAAATGTGACTTTTGGCCACATGGGCTTGTCAAAAGATAACCTGTGGGTCATGGCAGCCACAAGAATAGGCTCAACGGGAACTCAGTATGAAGGTAAATCGCTTAAATTCTGCCATTTGATGCTGGCCAGAGTCTGGTGTACTCTGCAATACAGGTTTCCTCCTGCAAAACATACCTTGCGGTTCTTGGAGTTTCTCTATCTAGCCAAGATAGGCTGATCTCCCTGTCTAACCCAGTCAAGCACAGCTTCTGGTTCTTTTTTATTTATTCTCTGCATCACGCATGCTCATTCCAGCATGGGATCTGAGCGTGGTTCTGGCAGCTCTTGTGCACAAACAATTTGTACCAATGGCATTGGCAAATCCCTTTTGCTCATATCTTGGAAATGGCACTACTGGTTGTCATTGTATCGGCATGCAGAACTAGAAGACCTCAGGCATTATCAGCTACAGATCCCTATACCTGCTTCCAAAGAGGCAAAGTGGTTCTTAAAACCGATCCTTCCTTCCTACTGAAGGTAATTTATGGGTTTCAGGTCAATCAAGAAATCCTACTATCAGTATTTTTTCTTGATCCTCAAACAGAATCAACAGATAAAATCCGACACTGTCTGGATTATTTGTAGGGCCTTGCATTTCGATCTTGCAAGGACTAGGCTTTATAGGTCCATCACATTCGGGGATCCAACGCGGGTAGACAGGCAGCTAAGACAATGAGTAGCTGTTGTATCATGTCCTGTGATACGCAGTGCTATGAATTGCAATGCAGAGTGTGCCCTGAGCGCCTCCCCATCAGCTTTCTGCAGACACTATGTCCTTGACAGCAGCTCCAGACCGGATCACAGTTCAGTCAGGCAGTACTTGGGAACATCTTCTTGACAGTTTAGGTTCTCCTCCCTTGGTAGAGTGATGCTTAGTACTCGCCCAGATGTTTGGAGGAAAGAGAATGGGATGTAGGTGTATGGAAATGTTACTCACAGTAGTAACTACTGTACTCCTAGTCGTAAGTTCCCTAACTACATCCTGGGGAAATCTAAAATGTAGCTAGTCTTCCCAGTGGCAAAGGAGCAAAGAGGGCATAGGCAAGGACGTTGCCACGCTCATTCGTGTGTGGCCACCTCAACATGTACATTTAAAGGGGAAGCATGCACTTTGCTGCCTAAGGCTCTGGTTCCGTCCCTGCCTAGTGGCAGACTCCCATAAGTATGGTGTATAGGAAGCGTATAACTAGGATTACAATAGTCCCTACGCTGAGTAACCTTTTCCTTTATAAATGGAGCACTAAAAGTCCCTGAATGCAAAGAAATATCTTGGCCAATCATCTCGTAAAAAATAATTGGGGTGTAGTGAAAAATCGAAAGGCTATTTATATTACAGAAAGAATTATAAATAATAATGTGGGGAGGCACAATAATAATGAGATAATTGGTAGGAACAAACTGAAAACTCCTGCAGCTGCTAGTTTCCTGGGTGAATGTTCCACCCTCTTGTGCACGAACACTCTGGTAATGACACATACTTAAGTGCGTTTGAATGCCCACATTGTTGACCGTGTATGCACTTGCAGGCATGATTACCCCTGTTGAAGGAACCTTGTTGAGTGATAATGAGATAGCAAAAGGCGAAAAAATAGACGGCACCTTATCTGTGTTTTTCCAACTTGGTATTTTGAGGTCAAAATAATGGCAATTAAAAGGCAGTTTCGGACACGAGCAATATGCCCAAATGTCTTTCTCAAGTACAGTACTCCACAGCAAGAGTCTTACTTTGTGATGCATATTGTTATGTAGGTTAAGTGGTTGCTAAATTAACTCAGTCATAAGTCTTTCATAATTCTGTCTTGGGACTTGAACTTGGTGTTGACTTTTTCAATGGGGACTCCTTTGAGCCTAGGCTGTAGTGTCCTTTGAGTGTTTTTACCTTGAAGATAAATGTTCTGAACTCCATCAGTTTGGCTCTTTTTTAGTGTTTTTTTAAGAAGAAGGTGACTATGAAAGCGTAGCACTCCTTTCTTCCCCAAATGATCTCTGAATACGATCCCTCTAAAGAAGTCATGCCCTGTGCTATTTCCTCTTCAAGAGCTTTCAAAGACTGAGGAAAGGCTCTCGTGTCTTAAAGGCATGGTCTAGTAAAAAATGTTATTTAAAACATAAATAGGCAACATAAAAAAAAAAACTAGCATTCTCTTTTATAAAACTTCCTATGTAAAATTTTGAGCTATTCAAGCTCAAAATTCGCAAAAGCAAGCACATGGGCGCATCCATTTTGTGAAATGGATGCCCTCCTGTGTTGGCATTTGCTTTTGCGGCACTAATGAAGGAAAAGCCAGCCAGCTGTAGTAAACAAAAGCTACCGCTTGGTGGCTTTCCCTTCATTAGTGCTGTATGCGGAGGACGGGGACCGGAGACCAGAGCAGGAAAGCTGCAGCTGAATCTCGGTAAGTGCTATTTATTTTTTTTTTAAAATAAGCACTAGCTGCGTTTTTTTTTTTTTAAGTTTTCCGGGCTGGAGGAGCCCGGAAAACTTAGAAATAAAACCGCAGCTTTAAAAACGTTGTATTTATGTTTGCGGTCGCTTTTGAAGCGACCGCAAACATAAATACAACGTTATTGTGTTGGAAAACACTGCGTTTTTTTTTTCCAAGTTTCTCAGGCTCCTCCGGCTCGGAGGAGCCTGAGAAACTCGGAAAGAAAAACCGCAGCGTTTTCCAACAGAACCGCGCCCGAGAGCTCCAAATGGGAAAGCAGATTCAGGCAGAAACAGCGCAGCATTGCGGATAACGACCGCGTTGTTTCTGCCTGAATCTGCTTTCCCATTTGGGGCTCTCGGGCTCCCCAGAGCCCGAGAGCCCCAAATGGGAAAGCAGATTCAGGCAGAAACAACGCAGCATTTAGCATTTCCCATTTGGGGCTCTCCGAGAGCCCCAAATGGGAAATCAGCTGTAGGCAGAAACACTACGCGGCATGTAAACACAACCGCGTTGTGTTTCTGCCTGCTGTGGCTTTCACTTTGGGTCTCCGGTGCTTCACAAAATGGATGCGCCCATGTGCTTGCTTTTGCGAATTTTGAGCTTGAATAGCTCAACATTTTACATAGGAAGTTTTAAATAAGAGAATGCTAGTATTTTTTTTTTATGTTGCCTATCTATTTTTTAAATAAAATGTTTTACTAGACCATGCCTTTAAGCCTGTGTTCAATGATTCCATTACCATAAATTACATATGAGATTTCATTATGGGCGGAATAGATATATGTAGAGTATGTGGAGGGATGGGAACGTTTTGGGAAGGTGGTTGGCAGAGAGCTGTGATGAGGAGTATGAGTGGGAAATGGGGTACCCTGCCATTAAAAGAAAAACAGAAAAGATCCACAATGGCATCTACCATGAAGTAACGTACCACTTTGTAATATGTGGGCATCAAATCATGTAGAACCCTAACCCTAGGAGAACGCTTGGGTTTCTCGGTCCAAAGAGTTCACAGTTGATAACTAGTTATTTCTGTGTCACCTTATGACCCTTAAAGCTTCCTGAAGCTTTGTCTGCACTCAATAAATACCTGAATAATAATAATTTGTGGGATTTGCTGAGTAAGGCTAGTATCCAGCACACTTTCTTTGTGTATTGTCATGCATTCAAACACGCAGTGAACTGGCTAGCAAGGAGGATACTGAAGACATCTGGGCCAATATGCTGGATTTAGGCTGGTCTGCTATTTTGTCATATTTGCATACCTTTGCCAAGCATTACTGGCTGGAAACCTTTGGCTGTGGAAGTTGAGGTTTTTGAGGTTTATTTTCCAGCACAACATAGTCTAAGACTAAATTCCTCACAAATCGTTTGACCACAGCACTTATATTTACTACTGATTTGGTAGTCTTTCAAAAATGAGCAATCTGTTGGAGATGGGTATCCATCAGGAAAACAAATTACTTACCTTCTGCAATCTTCATCTCACTGATTCTTCATCCCCGTAGACCTCATTTACTTTCCCATTGTATACGTGTAGACTTCCTGGTTTGTGTTTTTTTGCCAGTTCTACTGTTTCTTTTACCATCTGTGGCGGGTTGGATATTGGGTGAAAATGAGGTACTGGGACACGTGTGAATCTGTATATGTACTAGGTACGTCTATCAGGCTGTAGCAGTGCCCATGACAATGTGACGGAGCCAGACAAGGAGTGGCACATGTTGCCCCTCGTGACTCTTTAAAGATTTTCATGTTCCTATTCTGTGCCACTCTGCAGTTAGAGCTATTTGAACAATAAGGATTCTGTGGGAGAATGGTCGTATCCGTAAAAAAGAATATTACCGAAAGGAAGTCATTAGTTAATGTACGGATGCTAGGTGCTGCACCCGCATAGATCTGGGAATGGACACTTTTGGCGGCACCTTATAATGCTTATCCCGTCCATTGCGGTAGAAAATATATAATGGTAATCTATACTTTGCAATTGTAAGTCAGCCACTGAATCTCATAATGATATATGCCGTTGTCCTTGATACTGCACTTGAAAAGGCCTGATGTTAGGCTATTATGGATCATATAGAGTAAAACTATAAGGTTAGACTTTGTATTGCGCTAGAAAATCCTATGACTCTAGATCCTATGGCAGCCTGGCTTCCACGCTTAGATAACGGTATAAGATAGCCGGACTATTCACGCTTAGGGTAGTCTGCCTATAGTAACTAAAATTAACATATGAGGGTAGCTTGTCTTCTTCACACGGAAGTTCGAATTACACATCAAGATCAAAGTTAAGCTCCGCCTTAGCTTAAGGTATGTATAAACACACCACTTCGGTGGAAAACCGCCGCAGGCACGGCTATCCATCCATCCATCCTCCCACTTTAGAATGCAATTTCGACTACCGCAAATTCGGTCTAGCTGGACTCGTAACGGATTTGCCTTTACACCCGACTTGCCTCAACATCTCTGCCACTAGAATACAGCCACAACCTACAACAATTTTCGGTCTAGCACGGTACACATCGTTTCTCCTGCACTAGCACTCAGTCGTGACCTCCCTCAGCACTCCTCCACATGCCTGACCTCTTGGGTTGCGTACTGGAGCCTAGGAAGCCTACCTAATTCCTAATCTTGGCCAAATGCACACACTCACTTTAAGCCTTTTACTGAGCATTTTCCCCTAACTGGACTTCGGTCCAGAGGGCGTTCCTACCACAAAGCGCGTTGAGCCAATCCAAATGGTAAAAAATGCTATGAAATGACAACTCCAATACAATACAATACAATATAATACATGCTTTATGAAGAGGTGCCTGTACAGTTCTACGACGTAAAGAAAGCTTGCCAAATAAGGAAAATGTGCCCTTTAAAAAGTATCAGTTGGTATTTTCTGCAGTGCAATTCGAAGAAACTTTTAATAGCTCTTACCATACGTAAATTAAAAGAAACTGAGTAAAACACGTTTTGTAGCAACATTAATTTTTTTTGTGTTTTGCGAACACGTGCCTCTCATGTCAATTAGCAAAATGGATACATTTTAACCTATCTGTAAAATGTGGGTTTTAAAAACAAGCATGACATTTATTATACATTTGTAATTAGGAACCTGTTTTATTTGGCCAAGTAAGCATTACTACACTGCACAACCTTAAAGTGGACAGACCGAGCAGAATACTTATGTGCGAAGAACGTTCTCAGGACATTTTTTTGTCAGATTTTACTTCATTTACAACTTTGTGTAAAATGTATTTTGCGGTTCCCCCATATTTAAAGCCTTTTGCTATCTGGTGATCGTTCAGTGTCCTTTTGCATTTTAAAAGATCCACTTGAAGAAAAAATATTTCTTATTAGGCCAATTATGTTAATGAAGGCAACAGAAAGCCAGGAGACACAGTATTAACATGACCTCCAGGCCTACTTGTTAGAACATTATTCACCTGGAAGAAGTTAGGTAGGTAGGAATACATATGTCACTGGCTTTTAAAGGCCCAGACTTACTGTGCAGGGCCAATTGCACTGTTCCTATATTTGTATGCTAAGTCACCTTTTGAATTGAGCTTATTTTGCCATGTTAACTTTTTTATTTGTTTCTTTCACCACCCTGAACAGGACCCTCCTCTGGAATATGCAAAAAGAAACAGCAGAAGCACAGTGTTTCGAATAGTGCCAAAGTTTAAAAAGGAAAAAGTCCAACGGCATAAGACCAGTCCTCCGCCTGGTATGTGTTTGGTACTGCAACAGACCTTGTGCTATATGTCACTCAGGTTAATGTGAACTCATGTATTTACTTAGAGCAGCCAGTTGACTGATTTTCAGTGCAACTGTTCGAAGCAGCGAGGGTTGTCTGAAAGTGGTTTTATGAATTCAACCATTGACTTAAATATTTGTGTTTGTTTTCCGATTTTAGAACTTCGCTGGTGAATATAGCCTTGTCTTAAATTGTTTTTTCTGCACCCTGTGCTGCTCAAGCTTTATTTTAAAGGTCTTAACGGTTGTTTCTTCCACTCCTGTTTCCCTGCACTTCTGTGCACTAAAATATTGTGATATACAAAGAGCCCTACCTAATTTTAGCATCCTATCATAAACCTTAAAAAGTTATTGATCCTCCGATTTCCTCAGTCCCATCCTTGTCCCTGCCCTCTATTTCTAAACATCACAGGTTATATAATCTGCTCAAACCAACATGTGGGACTTGGTGGTTCTTGCAGATGAAGTGTAACAAATGACTTTTTAAAACGGTTGTGAATCACAATGCATGCTCTTCCAATGGGAGAGTGAGATCAGAGTAAACCATACAAATATGCAAGACAACCGAGGCATAGTAACTGGCAGGGTGAAAAGAAAAAGTGGGTTCTTAAATTCACAAAACATGTAAAATATTAATAAATGTGGAACATAATTAGTCCTGTCGTTTTTGCAACGCTCGTATGTGGTACTTGTACAGGAAGCAGTATGTGGCACTGGGTTATTGTACTGCAACATATGCTTCTGTCATTTTGAGCACCCTGGATAAGAGGAGTGTATATAATGTATGCATTTAAGTGTTCGTAATACCAAAGATGGTGCCATTATCAAAATACAACTAAATTATGCGACATATTTTACCTACAAAAAATATTTTTTAACTTCTATCTTGTTGAAGGTAGACTAGTAAACTAGAAAACACATTAAACCTTACCTCACTGATCCTTATATGCCAAAGTATAATTAGTTAATGTATGTGAGGTTTCAATATCTTTATAGAGGAAAATGGCTTAAAAAGCTGAAAGCATGGCTGCAAAGCAATGAACCCTGTCCTTTGTGTAGATACAGTAGCTTGTTTATGATTAACGCTCACCTGTAACCTGCATGAACAATACAACTGGTAGTTTTGTGTAGTTTACACCTCCACCCTACCCCTTGCTAGCACTGCATTTCTACTCTGTTTTCCACTCTTTGGCCTGACCTTTGCTTGTTATGCATTTGAGCATGTACAAATTTAAGGGGGTTTTGCTCTTAACTTTGTTAGTTCAAAAGTGGGGCACAGATGAAGTTGCTGCTTGGCTGGATCTGCTCAGTTTGGGAGAGTACAAAGACATCTTCATCCGCCATGACATCCGCGGCTCTGAGCTATTACACCTGGAAAGGCGAGATCTTAAGGTATTTCCTTTTGTTGCTTCTTTCTTCTACTCTTTGGGACTTTTCTTAAATTACATTAAAACACCTTTTCCTGTCTTCCCTTTACCTCACCTTTCTGTTATGTGCTTGTAGCTTGGCTTCTGGTGTTAAACCTGCAGTAAACTAACTTGCACTGTCCTGTGATCTGCACCCCTTGTGTGTTCTTACACTGTACTTGCAGCCTAGAATATCAGCAGTACTGGACATTTCCTTCTGTGAAGTATGCTTAATTATCATTGGATATAACCTAGTGAGTTGGATACATCAAAGCCTTTAATTCCTGCACCCATGCATTATTTTGATATCCAAAAACAAAATTTGAAATGTACATCAGTTTACTAAACAGGATCCGTGTGGAAGGTGGCAATCAGATAAATGACATGCATTTAGAGATATGTTAAACACATAGATGGCTTACTGTATCTGGGAGCAAAGATCTTAAAAGTCAGCCTTTTCCTACAATTAAAAATAAGTAAACGTGTACAACGTGTTTGTGAGCAGACCTTTTGTTTTACGTATTTTATTTCCTACATTTACTCCAGTGACGATAACCATGATTGGATGATTCTGCATCAATTGCCTTCACAATTTTGAAGTTGGAGCGCCTTTTACAGTTTATTGAAGGCCTTGTTTAATAAACTTATATCATGACGTGCCCTCCCCATGTCCGTTGTTTACAAATTTCTTTAGTTCTGGGGTGAGATAATATGCAATAGATTGCTTTTCTCCCGCAGATTCCTCATCATTTTGATATCCCCTTCCAGCTTCAGCTGCTTGGAAAAATAGGTTGACAGCGGGCGTAGTGGACCTCAACTCGCCAGTCTATTCACCTTGGTGCTTGATTGTCGGCTCTGGACATGACGTTGGGCATCGTATATATGCTGCATCACTACAACCCGTACCTCAGTTACTTTTTTCTGCACGGTTAGCATGCTGCTCTTGAACGCTAGCGATTTTCACTCAATGTTTTTGACTAACATTCTGTCATCGCGAGCTGCCAAGTCTGCGCGTCGGATTTCAGGCTTCAATTGCTGATCCGATTGTGACTTCAAGATGTCGGTGACCGACCTGCATAACATCTTTGTGTGGTGCCTCAGCACGGGTCACGACACTGAGGGGTGCGCATCCTGTGGCCAAAATTACCCTGATGTCCCTTCGAGAGCAGGCATCCAAGCTCGCGTTGGGCCGACCGACTTCCAAGTCACCAGCACGTTCAACCATTCGGTCTTCGGAGGCTGAAATGGAGGGTCCCACACCTGAGAAAGAGGGTGGGCATCGGCGCAAGGCAAAGAAGAGATCTCACTCTCTCGGCCACTCGTCCTCGCATAAAAATAAAAGGTGAAACCGACATGACTCTGAGTCCTCATCAGAGCGCGGCAAGTCGTCAGCAGGGCCAACGTCCATGCAGGAAGGGAGGACTTTAAGTTCCAGATGTTGCCCAAAAAGCAGGCCTTGATAGCTCCAGTGGCACCCAGTCATTCTGGCCCCAGGGTAGCACCGATTCAGACACCATCAGCATCTGGGGAGACTTCGGGCTCGGCGCCTGAGGAAATCTGGCCGGTCTCCGATGCCGGATCCTTCCTGCGTTTCTCAGACCCTGATCGTTCTCAAAGCACCAACGGCGTCCAGAACATTTTAAGCGCCGATAGCCATTCCTTAGACAACAACGGACAAGCCCTCGATGCCGACCATCTACAATGGTCTTTCGAACCGTTATCTCAATCCGATTTCTTCGGGTAGATGGCACACATTTATGGCACCGACTACAGAGGCCAGGATGATTTCGACCACATTCATTTGGGGCTGGCAGGGCAGACTATTTTGCTGACCAGACAGACCTCATTGACTTGGCAGAGGGACTGCATGACGCCAGTGTGCTAGACACTTCCCTGGGTATTGAATTACAGCAGGCCGACCCATATGCACATACTCAGGTGAGGTTTAGGGCCCTCATAGACAGGGTAGTTGACACCTTGGGGCTGAATATCCCTGCTGTACCTGTCCAGGGCTATGAGCTCATGGACATTCTGGACGAGGGTCCCACTACAGAGAGAAATATGCCATTCACTCCGGTTATAGTCGACCCAGTCACCTCCTTATGGCACCAGTCCTGCTGCATTCCCATGGTTAATTCCAACCTGATGAGCAAGTATATGCCGGCAAGAGGAGACCCTCTTTTTCTCTCGTCTCACCCCACACCAGAGGGTTTAGTTATTCAGCCGACCACGGTGTCCACCAGGGTGGCTTCTTCCATGTCCAATTTGCCTGCTGACATGGAGGGTAAGAAAGAGGATGCTCTAGTTGTGAGAAACCTGAGGGTATCCTCACTCCTAAACCCCTTGGATCCTCTACGCAGGTGGCCAGGGAAAGGCCATCACTATTGGATCCCGACCCTGGGGACGGAGAAGCGAGGGAGGATCACCTGGGAAAGCCCTTCCCCGACTTTCATGGGCTGTTATAAGCCAGTTCCCCTCATTTCTCCACAATTGACACTTGACAGTACTGGGACGAAGAAAAGGCAACAAAGAGCAATAAAGACTTTGCTCTTTTACCACTCTGGCACTGGGATGAGAAAGATGGCCTGCTAAGATCTGTGAAGGCCATGCATGTCATTTTGTAGTCAGATATGGCTAATTGTGCATTGACACCTGCAGCCTATCAAGGGGCTACAGGTGTATGAAAGGAGACCTGCCAATTGGAAAAGAGAGCGACAGAAGTGACCAGAGAAGCAGCAAGGAGGCCGGTGCAAGCAGCTGGAGCAGGACGCCAAGCTGCTGTGGACTACGGAGAGAGGCGGTCCAGGGAAATGTGGCATGGGAAAAGGGACTCCCTGGAGCTGGCTGAACAAGGTGAGGGGAGCCGTATGGGAAGGCTGCCCTTTTCCTTGTTGCTTGAAGTACATGTTCCCATGTGTGAGAGGACTACCACAGGGGTGTCTGAAGGGCAGGTGCTGGAGCCCTGACACTAAAGAAAAGGCTGTATGATTCACACTACAACAAGAACTGTGAGCGGAAGGCTGTGTGATCCGTGCTAAAACGAGAACAATGAAAGCAACCAGTGAGTTTCTATGAATGGGAAACCGCTACACGAGTGTGTGAACTTGGATATACGCTGAATACTTTGCATCTGAGTGATCGTGTGCCTTCAATGAGCAAGTTTTTGAAAGTCTCTAATCCTCCATTGTCAATTACTAGACACCTGGAAAAAGCTAAGAATACTTTGTATCGGAGTGGTCGCGTAAGTCAAGAAACACATTTTCAAAGGTTTCCAAACACTGGGCAATTCAATTAAAGTGAAATAAACGCTCATTGAACAATAAACAGGCACGACTGAGCCATAAGCAAACCTCATTTCAATGGATTGCTTTTCTCCCAAAGATTCCTCATCTTGATAGATATCCTCACCCAGCTTTGCTGCTCGTTAACTTGGGACCTCACCTGGGCCGTCGATCCGTCTTGCTGGGTGCTCGATCGTTGGCTCCAAACGTGACGTCAGGCGTCGTATATCTACCACATCACTACACCCCATGATTCAGTTCCTTTTTTTCACAAGCTGCTTCGGGAACACAACTTTGAGTATCACTCGATACTTTTCTGTCAAAATTGCATTTTTTTTTCTTCAGAAACCCCAACCACGATGTCTACTCACTGTGTTTCAGGCTTCAAAAGGTGCACCGATTGCGAGGCCAAAATATCGGTGACTGACCCCACGTCGTTTGTCTGTGGTGCTTGGGTGCGAGTCACGACACAGAGGGGCCTGCGTGTCGTGCTAAAAAATGCAGCCGAAATCCCTACGTGAAAGAGCTGGGAAACTGGCTTTGGGCCGACTGTCAACAAAATCTCTGACGCGGTCGCTCCTTTGGTCTTCAATGGCTGGAACAGAGGAGCCCTCCCCCGAAAACGGCAAAGTTAGACATCATAAGAAAACTAAGAAGCAGGCCCACTCTGGAAGTCATTCTTCGTCTTTGCAAAAGAAGAAATGGCGCCACCACTGACGCAAATGTAGCCATTCGTCGGAACGAGCTAAGGCACCAGCCACCCGAGAAGAGTGGGAGAGTTTTAAAACGCGAATGCTAGAAATGTTTAAATGACATGCTGCTGTCGGTGCGGTCCCCCCGCCACCTCAGAACAGCAAGCCTTGGCAGCGAGTCCATTGATGTCTACCAAGCCTTTGGGCTCGACGTTGACAAAGGTGCAAAAACCATCAACAGTTGTCCGTCAAAAGGCTCCTACCCACAACGTCCATTTGTTGTGCAAGCCTTACTCTGGACCGACAGCCATTCCTCCAGCACTGATACCCGTCCCATTGGCATCCATGGGGAAATCTTGTAATCCGACTATTGGCGATGGTTCTTTTGTACCGTTATCGGGGACGGGATTTTTTGAGTCGATGCAATCAATCTTCGACATCAACCAACTTGACGACCAAGGAGATAATGACCCAAAGTTGATTTTTTTCAGCGACCAAGCCAATTTATTAGCCTTAGCCCAAGGATTACAAGATGCAAGTGGGCTGGACACATCCCCAGATCTAGAGTTACAACAAGGCCAACCCTGCAAGCATACTCATGCTAAATTCAGGGCCTTAGTGAAAACAGGGGTCGATACCCTTGGCTTAAAAACGTCTGCTGCACCCCTTGAGTGGTATGAACTCACTGATATTCTGGATGAAGGTCCAACAGTCGAGCATAATATGCCTTTCAACCCGGCTATAGTTGACCCTCTAGCCTCCTTATGGCAGCACCCATGTGCAATACCTCCCATAAACTCCAATTGCACAGGAAAAAATAGGCCGGCAAGAGGAGATCCTTCTTTCCTCTCCTCGCACCCTTCACCAGAAGGGTTGGTAGTGCAAGCTGCCACTATCACCACCAGAACTGCAGCCTCCACGCCCAATCTACTTCCAGATAGAGAGGGTAAGAAACTTGATGCCATGGCCAAGAACCTTTTTACTTCAGGCAGTATGGCCTTAAAGGCCACTAATGTGGCATGCAGCTTTGCCAAATATGTGTTTGGTCTGTGGAAGGCTGTAGAACAAGCCACCCAGTACATCCCAGAAGGTGAAAGGCGAGATGATTTTATACGGCTGGTGGAGAATGGGAAGGAGGTAGCCAAGCAATCATTACAAACATGCCTGGACGTGGCGGACTGCGTTGGCCGGTAAATGGGATGGGCAGTGGTAATGAGAAGACAGCCTGCTTGAAAACCTCTGGATTCTCCCCAAATGTTCAGAACAGGCTGCTGGACATGCCCTTTGAGGGAGAGAAGCTTTTTGGACAAAAAGCTTACGGCTCTTTAGAAAAATGTAGAGTCAAAAATCGCAGCTAAATCGCTGGGCTTAGCTGCGCATCCGCCCATGCCTTTAGCTTTGGCTCAAGAGGCAGAGGCTATAGATGCTATGCACCTTATGGCAGGAAGGCATAGCTCCCGCAAGCCAAGCAAGGCCATAGGCGTTTCTAGCTGCCCAGTAGGGGCAGAGGGAGTCCTAGGGGCCAGCGGCGGGAGCAGCCCTGCCCTCTAAGCCGCTTTGATTTCCCCTCCCACGACTTACTGGTTGGTGGACTGTTGGCAGGACATTGTCCGCAGTGGCAGATTACCTCAAATGCCTGGGACCTGCAGATAGTCTGGTGGGGTTATTGTCTGCTCTTTTTAAGAAAGCCTTTTTACACGTTTTAACAATATGCGTTCCAGCGCTTGCCATTGTTAGGCAGAAACCTGTGCAATTCCCTTAGGGACCACTGCAAAAGATTTAAGAGTACAGGTGTTTGGCAGTAAACCCACTTGGTAGCAGTCTGTACCACACAGATTCACTTGGTAGCTGTGGCTGAGCAGTCAGACGTCCCTCAAGAAGAGTTAGGTAGTATGCAGAGTATACACAATAGGTACAGAGACACAGTAGTACAAACAAACACTGACCATAGCTTTGGTGTAAAAGTATATAATTATTTATTTAAAAACACACTTGTAATTTACACTAGCAAAAACGAGGTGAGTAAATTCAGCACACAGTCACCATCATATATATACAACCCTATTCACTTATTAGACAAGTCTTAGTGAGAAACACCACTTATTTTCAGACAGAGGTGAGCGCTTAACATAAGATGACACTCTAATAAGTTGTAAAGAAAGGGAGGGAAAACGCAGAGTTAAGGAAGCACACAAGTTTCAATACTTTTACAAAGAACCACAGTAAGGCAGGATAGGCAGAGTTCTACTGGAGAGCAAGGAAATCAATTGCAAGGCCCACTCTTGGAGAGAGCACACAGAAGGGGTCCAGGTTCACACAGTGGGGTTATGCCCAAAGAGTCTTGTAGATAGTTCGTAAAAAGGATGAAATTAAAGTCAGGCAAAGTTAGCTAGGTTGTCCCAGGCCAGCCCAGGTTTGAAAGTCGAGGCTTTACTGTCACCCCGAACGATCTGTCGCAAGGGAAGCCAGGCGGGAGACAGTACCTTAAGTGTGAAGGAAGCTCCAGCGGGGGCAGTTGTTCCTGGCAGCAGGTGCAAGTCGGTGTTTCGTCCAGAGGAAGAAGAGGTCTCGCCGTGGAGAAAAGATGAAGGTAGTTGCACTGCCAGGGAAGAAACCAGCCGTGGAGTTCTCCGGTTAAAAGGTACTACCCTTCTCTTCGCGGTAGTGGTAAACCGTGGTATTCCGGTTGCCGGGGTGCTTGGCACGGGCAAGGTGGCCACGAGATGCTCCAGGAAGGTGAAAAGAAGGCAAAACTGGTTATCCCCACCAGTCAAAGGAAGAAGACTCTCCGTACTGGAGATCTCCTCTGTCGTCGAGAAAAGTGGTGAGACGGTTCAGCAGGGCTCCACCGATGGTGTCGTTGCAGGTCGGCTCAGCTTCTCCCTCCTCGGATTCTTAGGTCATGTGGCGACTTCTGAAGTTCCAGTCCCCAAAGCCCTGCATTTATGCAGCACACCCCCATTCACTCAGCCTAGCTGTCAATCAAACATGCTAAGTGGTGAGCCGGCCGGCTCACCACTTGGGCCAATCACACAAGAGTGCGACTTGAGTTACCTAGGTAACTCAGTCCAGGGTGCCTAAACCCCCTCCCACACCTCCTGTGGTACCCAGGCAGAGTGGCACCACTTCTGGAGGCTTCTATGGAAAAGCCCGCCAAAAAGTGGAACAAAGGGCTCGACTTGGGTTGGAGTCACAGAAGAGAACACAAACGCCATTTTAGAATCGAGTTCTGGCAAAAAATACCAACTGGTGAATTAATATTAAATAAATAAACCAGCGGTATGTTCGAGGCTATAAGAATTAAATAATTAAAATTGGTAGCCTCGAACAATGGGAAAATCCCATAGAGATACATTTGCGGTCGAATATAAAAAGTAGTATCCACTGCCACCAGCCAAAACTCGATCAGGGGGGACGGAGACGGGCCCCCTCGAACAACAGACCCCGGGGCAATCGAATTGCCCCGATCAGTACGTCCACAATATGATGGTTTGTACTGGTTTCTGTTCATAATTTGGGACTAGCAAAGCCAATGGTGACTTTACATGCCCTGGGAGACAGTAGTCAGTACCAGGGTATGGAGTCTATGTTGGGGGGGTCGCTATGACACCCCTGGGTTACGGCACGGAGGGTGCTGTGTAACCCACATCAAAAACACATGAGACCCTATGGAGTAAAAGACCCCATAGCCCATAAAACACATGGAAAGTTAAAGGAGCACCTCAAATCATGTCTAAGAGTGGGAGCAAAAGAATCTCACTCTTAGCAGGAGAGAAAAAAATAAACCCCAAAAATCCAGCAAAGCTGCTGGGGGACTCGCTAGGTTTGGAAAATTAGCCTTACAGAGAATTCTCCCTAACAGCCATACAATGTTGCTGCTTCCAATCTTGACTTCAAAACAGACTGGTCTTGTATCGGTCTCTCCTACTCACTGGCTGTGTTGCTTTCGCTGAAGCGGCTTTGTTCTTGGAGCCAAGGATGATACCACATTTGCTGGTGATTCTCTCCACCTTGCTTGTGGACGCAGGAGGGCCCCGGTTATCTCTGACACACAATGCAGGATTCTTCAGCCTGGCTTCCTGGTCTTATGCTTTCTCTCGAGGCTTCCGAAAAGTAATGCCGGTAAGATAGCTCAGCGGGTTGAGCGCTCGCTGCTGCGATCTGAGCGTGATCTGCAGGTCGCAGGTTCGAATCCCGGCAAGGCCAACTCAGCCTTTCATCCTTCCGAGGTCGATAAATGAGCAACAATTTCGGTTGGGTGATATTATATGTAAATATGTGCTATGTAAAGCGCTTTGGATTAAGGCGCTATATAAATAAGGTATCATTATCATTAATGGTTCCTTGTCGAAAAGGTCAACAAATTTCCCTCCTTACGATTCCCTTCGGTTTTCCCGCCTTTCCTCTCTCGCTCAGCTGGCGTCTCGAAACTGCTGTTTCCTCATGTGCTTTGCCTCGCCCAGAGTGTGCTCTCATGATCTGCCTTATATCCGCGTGGGGAAGAGTAATGGAAGTCAGATATAAGTGATTGTCGATAATTGCCTGACCTCGCCTGACCATAATATTGAAACATGTCCGGTACACGGCTCGAGTGTTAGTCTGTTTTCCCTGAGAGCGGGCTGTCAGTGAGAACATGTTCGTGTTGTAAAAGGGAGGGGTAGAGTTCCTCAATATCCTACCGGGTACGATGGGGTAAAGGTGCTGCAGGGAAGGGGATACCGCATCTCACAATCCGGTGTCCCACTTCACGAAGACCCCTCACTCGGGTGATCCTCCCACACTGGTCCACCGACAGGAACTGGATCCAAAAGCAATGGCTGTGTCCTGACCACCTGGATGACAGATTCCCTAGGACTAGTGGGTGAGACACCTTCTGGCTTTTCACAGGGCCCTGTTGTCGAAGGGTGCCGTAGAAGAGGTACCTCCCGATCAGAGAGGGTTGGGCTGGTATTCCTGTTATTTCCTGGTGCCCAAGAAAGGAGAAGGTCTCCGTCCCATTCTGGTACTATGGGCCCAAAACAAGTTCCTGAGTAAGGACAAATTCAGGATGTTGACGTTAAGAGACATTCTCCATGCTCTCGAACGTCAGGACTGGCGTGTGTCAATAGACCTACAGGACTCTTATTTCCATGTGCCGATACATCAAAAGCACAGGAAGTTCCCAAGGTTCCTCATAGGGGAGAAGCACTATCAGTTCAAAGTGCTTTCCATTTGGTTTGGTCTCCGCTCCAAGGGTCTTCACTAAGCTCATGGCAGTAGTCACGGCTCACCTTGTGAGCCATGTCCATGTATTTCTATACCTGAACGATTGGCTGATCCAGTGCAAGTCATTGGGGCAAATCTTATCTAATCTGGAGATCACTTCCCTACTACTGCACAGGCTGGGCTTCTCCCTCAACTTGAAGAAGTCCCATCTGACTCCAGTCCAAAAGCTCCAGTTCATCGGAGCAGTCCTAGATACTTGGATAAGGAAGGCTTTCCCTCCCAAAGAGAGAGCTGACAGCATAGCACAGATGGTACATTTGTTCCGGAACCACAGCACTTTACCAGCGGCTTCCTTCCTCCGACCTCTTAGGTCTTATGGCCACTTGTATTTTTCTAGTGCCAGAGGACAGGCTGCGCATGAGATCTCTTCAGTGGCCCCAAAGGGACCAGTGGTTTCAGTACCTGGGAGCGCTCACATCTCTCTGAGTGTCCATCCAAGTGGTCCTCAAACTCGACTGGTGGGACAACCGCAGCAATCTAATGGTGTGGCAACCCTTTTGGCCTCCTTGGCCTCAGACCAGAGTGGTCACGGATGCGTCTCTGAAAGGTTTGGGTGCTCACTGCGAGGACTTGCAGGTTGAGTGGCTTTTGGTCACAAACCGAAGGCAGGTGGCACATCAACACACTAGAGTTGCGAGCCATCAGGCTAGACTTGAGGGCCTTCACCCTATCTCTCAAGGGGAAGCATGTCCAGATTCTAACAGACAACACGATAGCCATGCACTACCTGAAAAAGCAAGGTGGTGTGCGCTCCCGTCCCCTTTACACAGAGGCGAAGCAGCTATGGTTCTGGTTACTAGTGAACCCGATCTCAGTCTTGGCAGTTAGTTTGGTGGATGCTCTCAGCAGGCAAAGCATGATCTTGCACGAGTGGGAAGTGTGCCAGGAAGTCCTAGAAGAAGTCTCCTCTCCCTGTGGTACCCCAGCAGTGGATCTGTTAGCCACAGAGTCCAACAGGAAGTGCGAACAGTTTTGCTCAAGGGAATTCCCAGCGAAAGGTGTACTGGGGGATGTGTTTCTGGTGGACTGGACCTTCGTTCTCCACTACGCCTTCCCTCTGATTCCTGTAATTCCTCAGGTTCTCAGGAGGTTGAAGAAATTTCGAGCAACCATGATCTTGATCACCCCGGACTGGACGAGGAGAATGTGGTACTCCAATCTCTTGGATCTGTCCACCTTACCGGTTGCCTCAGCGTCCGGTTCTCCTGACCCGGTCGGAAGGTGGTGTGCTTCACCTGACCCCGGACTCACGCAACCTACATGCGTGGGTCTTGAGAGGATGAGGTATGATGGGGACCTCTCAGAGGAAGTACTTGAGGTGTTGCTGGCTGCACGCAGACAGTCTAGAAGATCTCTGTACGCGTGCAGGTGCAGAAGATTTGAGGTGTGGTGCAGGTAGCGGGAGATTGACCCTATCTCTTGCCCCACCACTACAGTGATGGAGTTCCTTCTGTCTGTGGCCTCAGCAGGCATTCAGGTTACTACAGTGAAAGGATATTTGACTACCTTGTATGTGTTCAAAAGGTCCCCCGATCAAGGCTCTTTCTTCACTATTACAGTCATGACCCAATTCCTGAAGGGCCTTCTCAATAACTTTCCGCCATTCCCTTTTGCTGTCCCAGATTGGATTCTTAATCTGGTTTTGACTCATATGATGGCGGTTCCATTCAAGCCCATACACTCTTGTTCCATAAGGCTGTTATCTCTTAAAACAGCTTTCTTGGTTGCAATCACGTCAGCCAGGAGGGTTAGTAAAGGCCTCACCATAACCAAACAAACCCTGTCGCTTTGGATTATTATATGTATATATCTGAATATTATCAGTCTGCCGACATTGAGCTTCCTTCCGGGATCGGGGCACATTCGACCAGGGAGCACTCAGCCTCTACAACCATACAGAGGGGAGTTCCTATTAAGGACATATGTTGTGCAACAACTTGGTCGCCCCTGCATACATTTGCCAAGCATTATTCTTAAGATGTTGCACGATTTGGTAGAGCAGTTCTGCAAAATCAGTTTGTTTAACGCTTTCTGCCCTCCTCCCTTATCCTAACTGCTTGGGGAGTCTATCAAGAATGGGAATCTGCAGGAGAAAAGCAATCCATTGAAGGAAAAATTACTTACCGTAATGATCTTTCCATGGATTCTTCTCCCGCAGATTCCTCTTTGCCCCTCCCATCCATCCCCGCTCAGAAAGTCCTTGCGGTTTAACGCTTCTGTCCAAGCAAGGAGACAACTGATAATGGCTCTAAGGTGACCACTTCCATCTTACTGAAAACTTGTTAAAATTTTTCTAATCTGCTAATTCCGTGGGGTCTCCCCGTTGGGATGTAACCCATTCAAGTTTTTTGCAGGCTGGATAGCCTCCCTGCCATTGTTTTCCTCTGCAGCGTTCAGGCACAGGGGACAAAAGGGGTGAACTGAAGCATGGGGCGTAGTGTCGTGGTCTATATACGATGCCTGACGTCACGTCCAGAGCTGACGATCGGCCTAGCAGGACAGATGGCGATCGCCCAAGTCGGGGTCCGCTACGCACCCTGTCAGAAAAGCTGAAATTAATATAACTATGCAAATTAACAAGGGGGGTCCTGGGAGTCCCTCTGCCAGACATTAGTCCTGGTTACGAGAGATTTACCCAGAGTCTTTAGCTCACTATCTTTCACAGAGAAGAAATATCCCAAACATATCAGTCTTTGCCCTGCCCTGGGGCAGTCCGAGGGGCCCACCCCTGAGAAAAAAGAGGACATTGAAGGCCTGTGATCTAACAAGAGATCTCACTCCGGCAGTTAGTCCCACCACTCTTATAAGCGTGAGACAATTCCAGTTTGTTTGAGGAGAGGATTAAGTCTTATCCCTCCAAGGGGGAGCACAGGAGCAAATGCTGCAATTGTTTGAAAAAAGGCCTTGTGGGTATGGCTTTGGCCTCGTCATTGTCGGGGATGCTACGGACAACTGCGAGCAGAGAGACCAGCATGAAGACGTTGAAGACACTTCACATGCCCTCAAGCTCAACCCTTTCAAAATCTGAGAAGGCGCTGACTTCGGTAACCATCATCGACAGGTGTATCCATGTTGCCCACCAGGACCCTTTCTTCGGCACCACCGGTATAGCAGGATCAGAACTATTCCCCAGAGTCCCCGGAGTCCAGAGAAGGCTTTTTCCAATCCTTACGGTCCATCCTCGATGATGATGGAGACTGTGTTCCCTTTGGAATGAAACCTTTAAAGGGAGCAGGGCTTGGCCTAGGGGCAAACTTCATGGAAGAACTCATGCAGTTGGGCGAATGGGCTAGATACCGCCCCTGACGTTTAAATGCAACAGGCGGCATCCTACATGCACCGAACACCTAATTCTGTAAAATCTTTGAGAAAGTGGTTGCAGCTCTCGGTCTCGGAGATCCGTTGCCGCACTTAATACAGTAAGACCTCCAGGTTACCTTTGATAAAGTGCCACAATCAGAAACCGCTCTCCCCTTCAGTGATAGTTGTTCCCATTGGGGCCCAGTGGCGGCACCCTTGCTCGACACCAGTGGTCGACGAGGAGCGTACTAGAAAATGCAAACATGCCCGGAGTGGTCATCCTTTTCTTTGAACACAACCAAGCCAAGCCCGGAAAGCCTGGTGGTCCAGCACATGACAGTGAGCTGGAGGTTGTTAACGTCAAATTTACTGATGGACAGGGACTTGAAGAAAACTGATGCATGGGCAAAGACGTGTTTGGTGTCTGAGAGCATGGTGCTGAAGGCGGTTGACATCACCTGTTGCTTTGGTGTACTTTTCCCATGTACTCTGCAATTTGTTTTCAGAGGCAGCCGCAGGGTGAGATCAGACGAGGCATTTCGGAAGTGGTTAATGACCGTAAAGAAGCAGTTTATCAAGCCCTTCAGGCTGGTCTTGACAAAGCAAATATTGCCAGGAGATCATTCGGGACGTCGACCGACCTCTGTAGGGCTTCCTACCTTTTAAGTCCTGTTTCTTTCACTCAAGGCCTCGTCAGAGCTACTAAACATGAGATTTTACTTGGAGCACCTTTTCAAACCCAAGGCTGACGAGACACTGGAAAAATTCAAGGAGTCACGCTTTACTGCGAAATCACTGGGACTGGCCGTCCAACAGCATACCACAGCCCCATTCGCTCTTTTGGCTCAAGAGGCAGAGGGTTCTGCCATTCTACCCCTTTTGTGAGAAGGGCGTAGTTGCTCCAGGCTAAACGAGATCAAAAGAGGTTCTTGTGTCCTGACTGGCAGAGGGGCAGCAAAAAGCCAGACTTCCTC